>NW_019394237.1:623723-1039070 GCF_000612105.2 Orussus abietinus | reverse complement strand
GATCTCTCGAGCTAGTGGCTGCGATTTTTTTCGGAGGAGGTACAGGGTTTTGGAGTTTTTGTGAGGAGTTCTTCAATTTTTCAGCCGGTTCTCCGGCTGCCCAGAGTTGTAACAGGTTGCAAGTGCATTAGCCGTCTGCACCGGAGGTCATAGCCTCCCTGATAAAGTATGATTTTCGGCCCCATGCAGACTCTGGCGCCACCTGTCGGAGTTCAGGAAAACCTCGTCTACTTTCGCTCCCTGGACATCGCTTCGGAGTGATGCTCCTACTATTTGCGGCAGGTACGAAAGTATCTCGAAGACGGGATTTATCGACCGTTCGTTACTTCCCCGTGTGGTTCGTCGCCCCGGCTGACAGATGGCACCCTGATCGCTCTTCGGCGACAAAGGAGCCGCGCCGCGGAATTACTTTATTAATAAATTCCATTACTGTCGAGATACTGGGGTTGACAAAGGCCCGCGACTTGAACTCCGTTTATCCTCGGCCCCGCTGCCGATGTTTTTCTTCCCGTCTTGTGAAACGCGGCGGCCCTCTTTCTTTCTCTCTTTCCTCTCTCTTTCTCTATCGCGCGGCTTATCGGACCCCGAGAGCCCGGCGGAGCATTCCCGAATAATTAGCCGGGGGAGCGGTGGATTTTTATGCCGCTTCGCATTATTTATGCCCGTGATATCGCGCCAGCTCGCGATCGGCGGCGCTTTTTGATGCCGGTTGCGCAAACTCGGTCCGGCTCCAGATGAGCGCGGCCTCTCTTTTTCAGATAAAAACCCGCGACAAAAAGCGCCGCGGGGAAAGAAAAAAAGAAAAAAAGGGAAAAAGAGACCGCGATCGCAGACGCGCTCCGCCGACCAGGATTCCCATTATCGCGGGACGACAATGTACTCTACTCGGTAAATCGACAAAGCCTCTGATTCGATCCGATCGGGACCCATGGAGATCATTAAAGTGAAGTGAAACCCACCTCAAATCAGTCGGATAAAACACTTTTTTTTAAGGGTATTGGACCAAACTGTCCGAAACGTTGACACGTGACTCGTCATCATCAAAGAATTGTCCTGACACATTCAAAATTTAGATTTTAAAAGAATTAAAGAAATTTTAATCGTTAATGTGAAGTGAAGGCCCCCTCAAATCAGTCGATTCGGATAAAACACTTTTTTTTAAGGGTATTGGACCAAACTGTCCGAAACGTTGACACGTGACTCGTCATCATCAAAGAATTGTCCTGACACATTCAAAATTTAGATTTTAAAAGAATTAAAGAAATTTTAATCGTTAATGTGAAGTGAAGGCCCCCTCAAATCAGTCGATTCGGATAAAACACTTTTTTTTAAGGGTATTGGACCAAACTGTCCGAAACGTTGACACGTGACTCGTCATCATCAAAGAATTGTCCTGACACATTCAAAATTTAGATTTTAAAAGAATTAAAGAAATTTTAATCGTTAATGTGAAGTGAAGGCCCCCTCAAATCAGTCGATTCGGATAAAACACTTTTTTTTAAGGGTATTGGACCAAACTGTCCGAAACGTTGACACGTGACTCGTCATCATCAAAGAATTGTCCTGACACATTCAAAATTTAGATTTTAAAAGAATTAAAGAAATTTTAATCGTTAATGTGAAGTGAAGGCCCCCTCAAATCAGTCGATTCGGATAAAACACTTTTTTTTAAGGGTATTGGACCAAACTGTCCGAAACGTTGACACGTGACTCGTCATCATCAAAGAATTGTCCTGACACATTCAAAATTTAGATTTTAAAAGAATTAAAGAAATTTTAATCGTTAATGTGAAGTGAAGGCCCCCTCAAATCAGTCGATTCAGATAAAACACTTTTTTTTAAGGGTATTGGACCGAACTGTCCGAGACGTTGACACGTGACTCGTTATCATCAAAGAATTGTCCTGACACATTCGAAATTTAGATTTTAAAAGAATTAGAGAAATTTTAATCGTTAAGGTGAAGTGAAACCCCTCTCAAATCAGTCGATTCGCATAAAACACTTTTTTTTAAGGGTCTTGGACCAAACTGTCCGAAACGTTGACACGTGACTCGTCATCATCAAAGAATTGTCCTGACACATTCAAAATTTAGATTTTAAAAGAATTAAAGAAATTTTAATCGTTAATGTAAAGTGAAACCCCCCTCAAATCAATCGATTCGGATAAAACACTTTTTTTGAAGGGTATTGGACCAAACTGTCTGTAACATTGACACATGACTCGTGATCATGAAAAAATTGTCCTGAGACATTCAAAATTTGGATTTAAAAAAAAAATCTTTTCGATGAGAAAACCGGGACCAAGATGGCGGCGCCCCCAGAAAAAACGAAGGGCGAGCCTCGCCCTTCGTTTCTGCCGGTGGGAAGGAAACGGAAAAGGAAACAGCAAGACCCGGGCCGGGCACCAACTTAAATTGGTTCGATAAAAGTTCCCGGAATAAAACGGGTCCGCCAAGAGGCCGGTATATCAGCGACATCTGCCAAACGTTATTACAACTTTGAATAAAGAACGGAGGGAGGGTCCGAGGGAAAGATTTGCCCCTTGCCTACCCCTGAGGAAAGTTTTCGGCGCTCTTCGAGGGAGTTTCGGGAATAAATCACGGGGTTGCTTTAGTTTTCGAGCCGGAAACGCTGCCGGCTCGCGAGACCAAGATGGCCGCCGCCGGGGAGCCCTTCGCTTCGGTTTTTCCGCCCCAGTCTGGTGATTTATCCTATTTGGCTCGCCTACCCGATCGAAATCACGATTGTTCAGGGACCGCGGCACTACGGCCTCGATCGCCGGCCATTAGTAACCGAATTAATTAGGCAAATCGGTATAGAGGCGCGATGCAGTTACAATTAATCTGCGAGAGCAGGATTCACGCGCTGGCTCGTTACCGGCGTCCCTAATGCGAATCGGTCCTTCCCTGTTGGAACGGATGTCCTGGGTCCTGTAATTCCCAGAGGCAGAAAATAACACTGTTAAAAAGATTCATCTAATTCCTGCACTTTTAGTACGTAAGCCCTAGTAGAATAGAATAATTTCTAAATATTTCTTTGTAACCTTTGCTAAATATCTGAAGCGACAGATTTTTTAAGATCTCTTGAGGATTTCATTCGAAGATATCTGAAATATTTGTTGAAAATCTCAATGACATATTTAGTTTCAATAATTTACAAACGTATATAGAAAATATATTTTTTAAGCCCTAGTAGCATAGAATAATTTCTAAATATCTCTTTGTAATCTTTGCTAAATATCTGAAGCGACAGATTTTTTAAGATCTCTTGTGGATTTCATTCGAAGATATCTGAAATATTTGTTGAAAATCTCAATGACATATTTAGTTTCAATAATTTACAAACGTATGTAGAAATTATATTTTTCAACTTATTAACATAATAAAAATACATTTTTTACTTCACGACTGTTATCGGACNTTTCATGTCCTAATGGTGAATTAGTATACATCTATTATCGAATTCTAAGTAGATTTACAATTTTATAACACAGTGGTGTAATCTTGAGGAATTGTTATTGAATCAAAATTGTTATTGAAAGGAAATTGTATTTGAATAATCTTGAGAAATTATAAGTTTTACATTCGGTGCGCATTGTTTGGAAATTTTTTCGATGAGCTTTTAATTTTATGGCCGTTCATGTAAATTTATTTTTAATGAAACTTAATCGTAAGATGACAAGTGTCGGTGGTAATGACGGAGAGGCATTGTAGTGACATTTTTGAGTCCGAGAAATACTTAAATAATATTTTTAAAATTCTTACTATCAATACAAAACTCCGGAAGCATAATGTACAACGTAATTGCTACCTTTCCGTGAGTTCGATCCCACGATAATTGCGAAATGATTTTTTTTCGGCATTTAAGGTAATATCAAGTCCTGATCAATACAAATTTATACCATGTATTATAAATTTATTACACAAATGTACTAAATTTATGATATATATTATACATTTGAACATATTGAATACATCGGATATGAATATGTTATACATTTTATTTGAAAATATGTTATAAAATTATAATTTTTTTTTTTTAACAGTATGGTGGACCCCTTTCCCCATGGAAATCCTGAATCGCCAGGTTCCTTTCCCCCCTTCGTTCATTTTTATTCATTTTTATTCCGGGGTACGCGTCGCTCCGTCGGGACTCGCAGTGGCGGCCATCTTGTCTTCTTCTCGAAGAGCGTCGAGAGTTACGGCCGGACATCAAGTGCGACTGTCAATGCCGAAAAGGACGTCGAGGAATTACCCACCTTGGTTTTGTTAAGACCAAGGCGTGGCGCCGTCATTTCTCCTCGATGGCGGACTCGACGGAGATATTTTCGACGCTTGCGGAGGGGAATCCACCCTCGGCGCCATAATCCGCCGAGTTTAAATGTCCCGCCCGAGTGGGGAGCTTCCGGATCGGGCCCGTGATTTGTGGAGGGCGCTTAGGGCAAATTGCTGCCAGGGATCCGCCAGCGCGTCGAGCGTTACACTGTTAAAAAAAAAATTCACGAAATTCATACACTTTTAGTACACACGGTTGCAGTGAAATTATTAACTTCACGTCTTAACAGGGAATTAGTATACATTTATTAGAAAATTCTAAGTAAATTTGCAATTTCATGACACCGCGTTGTAATCTTGGGAAATTATAAATTTGATATTCGAATGTCACTCGGTGCGCATCGGTGCGCATTGTTTGTACATTTTTAGGTGAGTCTTTGATTTTATATTTACGTAAGTTTACTTTTAAAGAAATTCAATCGAGAGATTACTAGTATCGGTGGTACTGGCGGAGAAGTCATTGTAGCGACGTTCTTGAGTCGAGAAATATTACAATAATATTTAGAAAGATTCTTAAAATCAATGGAAGACTCCGGTAGCTTCATGTACAACGTAAGTGCTACTTGCGAAGAGTGCGTCTTCTTTCAAGTCAGACAAGATGGCGGTCGAAGACTTCTTCGAGGCGGTGGTAGTCGTCGATTTTTCCTTCCTCTCTAGCATGCCACATGCCTTGTGGAGGACGCGTTTTCCATTCCGGAGGAGTGCACACGTTTCAAGAACTACTTAACGTTTACCCCAGCTCCGGTGTACTGTGTTTTCGTTTTTTAAAGTGCGAAGAGCGAAGAGCGCCTCTTCTTCCGAAACAAGATGGCGGCCGAAGACTTCTTCGAGGCGGTGGTAGTGGTCGATTTTTCCTTCCTCCCTGGCATGCCACATGCCTTCTGGAGGACGCGTTTTCCATTCCGGAGGAGTGCACACGTATTCCTCAGATTTTCAAGAACTACTCGCCGTTTACCCCAGCCCCGGTGTAGCCGTGTTTCCGTTTTTTAAAGTGCGAAGAGCGAAGGGCGCCTCTTCTTCCGAAACAAGATGGCGGCCGAAGACTTCTTCGAGGCGGTTGTAGTCGTAGATTTTTCCTTCCTCCCTGGCATGCCACATGCCTTCTGGAGGACGCGTTTTACATTCCGGAGGAGTGCACGCGTATTCCTCCGATTTTCAGGAAGTACTCGTCGTTTACTCGGGCATGTAGCCGATTTATTGGAATATCAAAGGCCGGGTCCTTCCCGAGGACCGGCCCGCGGTTTATTCCCGGCACGGAGGCGTCCGTTTTCCGCGTCCCCTGCGCCGCGGGAAAAATCTCACCTCCCCGCGAGTAGGACCCGAGAGCCTCGAATTTCCCGGGATGATTTTCAATGCCCTCGCAAAAGGTGATTCCTTCCCGGTGATAAAACTCGAGGACGGTATCTAAGGATCGGGGAAACAATTCTCGGCGGGGAATTTTTACCCGGGGAAACGATTTGCGACGTGGGAAACGGCGAGTGGGAGAAAGAGAGACGGAGGAATGGAATTGAGCCCGAGATAATTGTTTCGAACAATCCCGAGCGATCCGGGAAAAGGTCTCCATGGCGACTCGCGACGCCCGAGGATCGAACGGGAATCGGAGCCCGTGAGTGGGAGGAGGAGAGAGCGATGCGGAGTAGCGCGGGAGGAAGAGAGACACCGACAGTGCGGCGAGAGCATCGGAGGAGGGAGTCTTACACCTTCCGAGGGAGCGACGAGGAGAACGCTACGGGGCCTCAGGAGGGAGAGACAAGGAAGGCACTCCGCAAGAGGAGGTAGAGGCGATGCCGATCCCCGCAGGAGCGACAGAGAGGGCGAAGGAGGCAGCCCGACCTTCCGACACGACACGGAACGAGAGAGACGAGGACGCGACTATTCGCACCCCACGAGGGCGACAAGGAGGCGACACCCCTTCCAGCCCCGAGAAAAAGACCGACCCAGAGATTAGCCGTAGGAGCGACAAGGACGAAGACTCGTCGAGTCGACGGAGAGGGAGAGTGCGAGGAGGACGGAACCATCCTCCAGCCCACGAGGGCGAGAGAGACGAGGATAGGCTCGCGGTCGCGCGCAGGGTTGCGACGATTCGGGGACCTAGGGGAAAGCGGAGGAAAGGACTCGACAACGTGGGGGAAAGATGGGAGGTGGAGCCAACCGAGGAACCAGGCGAGGCAAGAAATCCCTAGGCACGCCTCCACCAACACCCCTCCGGGTGGCGGTGGCGGAATCGCTTCATTTTTATTACCGCCTTTAAAACAACCCTCCCCCCTGTTCCACCCCCCACCACCCATCCTCCTCGGTACCTCGCATCAATCTGCATTAGCGGCTAATTTCACGTTATTACCGACCGCCAACTATTTCAGGATTTTCCCCTGAATTCCTCGAAACAACCCCGAGTACCACACGGGGGGTGAGTCCGGGTCGATCGGTTGAGTCTCGTCGATTCCCTCCTCTGGGGATTTTTTTTTTCTTTTTTTAAAGCACCCTTAGGAGATGGAGAAAAATTCCCGAAGGAACGGGGGGGAGATTGAATTCGGGAAAAATTGAAACGGTGGAGGGCCTGCCTTTTCGGGTGGAGGGCGACGAGGTAAAGGGTTAAGTTCGGGCCGGGCGTGCCGCCTCCTCGGTGCACCTCACTCGGGGGTGCGGGAATAAAACAGCGGGTGGATAATTAATTTACGGGGACAATGGCGGTAACGAGTGCGGGGCATGCAACCACCGGCCGGTTAATTCGCACGCGATTTTCCCCCCAGCCCTTCCTCTCTCGTCCTGGGCCCTATCCAGGGCGCGTCGAGCGAGCCTTCTCCTTGGTTAAGGTGATGTGAAACACCTCGAGGAACTTGACCGACGTCGATAAAGAAGATCTTTCTAAATGCCTACGTTGCTGACGTTGGTTTTTGTATCGACAGCTGTGTCGAATTATATTCGGTATTGTACTAAATGGCATATTCCACCTGTCGTTTTGGCATAGAAGCGTATAAGACACTTATTTTGCATTTATCCCGTTCATATGCGAGTTTATCGATTATCAGAGTGTTCTAAATTGTCGCAAAATTGTCCTAACCCTTTCGTTTCTCATATCAGAGCCTTCAATAATTGTATATAGATCGAAATATGAGAGCTCGACGCCATTTTGGTTCTGGTCTGGGTTGAGTTATAAAGTTTATTCCAAAAATCCAAATTTTTTAATTTTTTAGGACAATTCTTAGATGATCAGGAGTGATGTGTCAAAGTTTCGGACAGTTTGGTCCAACACCCTTAAAAAAAACAAAGTGTTGTATTTGAATTGACTGATTTGAGGGGGGTTTCACTTCACCTTAACGATTCAAATCTTTTCTCTCAATCTTTTAAAATCCAAATTTTTGAATTTTTTAGGACAATTCTTAGATGATCAGGAGTGATGTGTCAAAGTTTCGGACAGTTTGGTACGTTAGGAGAATACTTTTCGATTTCACTTCTCAGTTACATATACGTAGACTGACTTCTTTCATATCCTTTTAAAGTCGCCGAGGATATAATTTTCATTCTCAACGAAATAGTTGTTTCTCGCAATTATATGCGATTCAGGGGTTAATGTATATGCCAATGATACGTTTTTTCACTCAACTAAATTTTTTTTTCTAAGGGTAGGGGCCCGAAAACTCGGAAGTATGCAACGGGGCGGACCAACTTCACGACTGCCTGGAATTAGGTTTAGGATCGAACGACGCCCGTCACGAATTACCATTTATATCACCGGCCGAGTTATCCTAGATTCGTGACGTGTCGGTGTCGAATGGTCTCTCCGACTTCGACTTCCTCCCCCAAGACGCGTTCCCGGTCGCGAGGAGCCATTTTCCTCGAAATCGCGACTTAAGGTGAAGTGAAAGACGTTGAGGAACTTTATCGACGTTGGTAAAGAAGATCTATCTAAATGCCTATGTTGCCGACGTTTGTTTTTATTGTTATTGTTGGTATTTGTACTAAATGGCATACTCCACCTGGGAATTTTATTCCTCTTTATTTCTTCAACGTTTTAAGGTGAAGTGAAACCCCCCTCAAATCAGTCGATTCGAATAAAACACTCTTTCTTTTTAATTCTTTGGCTACTATGAGCCCCTAAAGGCGCCCGACGTTTGGTCCAATATTGCTTGCACGGTCAGACGAATTTCGCCTATATGTCGAAATGGCTCCGTGATCAAAAGGTTAAGGTGAAGTGAAACCTCCCTCAAATCAGTCGATTCGAATAAAACACTCTTTCTTTTTAATTCTTTGGCCGCTATGGGCGCGTAAAGGCGCCCGACGTTTGGTCCAATATTGCCTGCACGGTCAGACGAATTTCGCCTATATGTCGAAACACCCTTAAAAAAAGTGTTCATTCTAATCAACAGATTTGAGAGGGGTTTCACTTCGCCATAAGCCTCCGCGTTACGACTAGAAATGAAGGGATAAAAAGTAAATACGTTCCTAGAGGAGCCAGGTCGACGTCGGGGAGCGTCCCGGAGGACTCCCGAGGGATAATGAAAATCTTCCCCAGTAATTTCGGGGTGACGCGTCGTTACGATTCGGACGATAGCAATCGAGTGTCGCCATGCGGCACATCTGACGATGATTTCCTGGTCGCGGTTGTACGGACGTGGTGACAAACGCGGGGAGGGCCCTTAAAGGGCTATCCTAGGGTCGGCGCTCGTCATCGGGGTCCCCACGGGTCCAGGTCATCTCCTGAGGGACGTCCCGACTATCGAGACGAGAAGATCGATGGTGGCAGATAAGTCGACTTGTCTCTCGCCCCAGGACCGCGTAGAAGCTCTTTTTGGGCCCATTTTATGGCGACTCGGGGACCCTCCTCGTTTTCTTCGAATTTTAATCATTTAATCATTAACAGTCCCGGGGAAAATGACTTTTCGCGAGTTCCGCGAGGTTCGCGCTTCTTCCTCCACTCGAGAAGGAATCACGCTCAGAATGGCTCGGGGCCTTAAGAGGATATGAAAAGCGCTAAGAAACTTAATGGACGTCGATAATGTAAAATTTCATGGCGAATCAAGGACCCTCCTCGTTTCCTTTGATTTTTAATTATTTAATCATTAACAGTCCCGGGGAAATGACTTTTCGCGAGTTCCTCGCAAGGTTGGCGCATCTTCCTCCACTCAAGAGGGAATCAGGCTCAGAATGGCTCGGGGCCTTAAGAGGATATGAAAGCCGCTAAGAAACTTAATCGACGTCGATAAAGTAAAATTTCATGGCGTCTCAGGGACCCTCCTCGTTTCCTTTGATTTTTAATTATTTAATCATTAACAGTCCCCGGGAAAATGACTTTTCGCGAGTCCCTCACGAGGTTGGCGCTTCTTCCTCCACTCGAGAGGGAATCAGGCTCAGAATAATCGACGTCGATAAAGTAAAATTTCATGGCGAATTAGGGACCTTCCTCGTTTCTTTCGAATTTTAATTATTTAATCATTAACAGTCCCGGGGAAAATGACTTTTCATGCGTCCCTCACGAGGTTCGCGCTTCTTCCTCCACTGGAGCAGGAATCAGGCTCAGAATGGCTCAGGGCTTTAAGAGGATATGAAAGGCGCTAAGAAACTTAATCGACGTCGATAAAGTAAAATTTCATAGCGAATTAGGGACCTTCCTCGTTTCTTTCGAATTTTAATTATTTAATCATTAACAGTCCCGGGGAAATGACTTTTCGCGAGTTCCTCGCAAGGTTGGCGCTTCTTCCTCCACTCGAGAAGGAATCACGCTCAGAATGGCTCGGGGCCTTAAGAGGATATGAAAGGCGCTAAGAAACTTAATCGACGTCGATAAAGTAAAATGTCATGGCGACTCGGGGACCCTCCTCGTTTCCTTCGAATTTTAATTATTTAATCATTAACAGTCCCGGGGAAAATGACTTTTCGCGAGTTCCGCGAGGTTCGCGCTTCTTCCTCCACTCGAGAAGGAATCACGCTCAGAATGGCTCGGGGCCTTAAGAGGATATGAAAAGCGCTAAGAAACTTAATGGACGTCGATAATGTAAAATTTCATGGCGAATCAGGGACCCTCCTCGTTTCCTTTGATTTTTAATCATTTAATCATTAACAGTCCCGGGGAAAATGACTTTTCATGCGTCCCTCACGAGGTTCGCGCTTCTTCCTCCACTCGAGAAGGAATCAGGCTCAAAATGGCTCGGGGCCTTGAGCGATTTGACTTCTCAGATATATATAAATATGTATATATTTATATGTATAATATATAAGACACATCTAGGCTGACTCTTTCATATCCTCTTAACGATAGGTGGAAATAAATCGGAAGACTCGGGATTAATGGAACGCCCGCGGTCGGCGGCGAGCGCGAAAGGGAGCCGCCTCGACAAAAAAGTGGAGGGCCCTCTCTTTCTCTCTCTCTTTGGTACCTCTTAGGGGTCCTCTTCTCCCTCTCGCCCCTCCTCGTTATCCGGAGTCCTCCTTCCTCCCAAAGGTGGCAAAAAGGGAATTACGCCGGCCCTCGGGCCCGAGTCTTGACCACCGCCATCGATGCCGACCTCGTTACCCCGGGGTAAGAGACACCTCTGATTGGCATAATTGACTTACGTTTAATTACTTCCTATGGGAGGGCTTACCTTCTCGTTTATGCTCTCGGTCAGAATTCGGCTTGAAAGAGACCAGGCGCGCCTCGTTAGAAAATAATCTCCGGACGAAATCGAGTCGTCTGGCCGTGTAAACAACCCCCAATGGCGAGTTGATGTCTCTCTCTCTCTCTCTCTTTGTTGGGGGTTTGTATGGGGGAGAGAAGGAGACGAAGGGAATCTAGGGGCGACTCGCACCCTCGATAATAGATGGGACCCATGGGCACCGCAAATGAACCACGAAATGCTGCCGGTACCCGCCGGCGCTCCTCTGGACCAACCTGTCGTTCCTCTCGCCGGGGACGAGGGGACCATCTGTCGCTCCTGGATGCTGGATGCTAGATGTCGAATGCTAGATGCTGGATGCTAGATGTCTGGATGCTAGATGTCGAATGCTAGATACTGGATGCTGGATGCTAGATGTCGAATACTAGATGCTGGATGCTAGATGTCGAATACTAGATGTAGAATGCTAGGTGCTAGATGCTGGATGCTAGATGTCAAATGCTAGATTCCAGATGCTAGATGTCGAATACTAGATGCTGGATGCTGGATGCTAGATGTCAAATGCTAGATGCCAGATGCTAGATGTCGAATACTAGATGCTGGATGCTAGATGTCGAATGTATAGTAGGCACCCCCACATCGGAAATATGGAATGAAACCTTACATTTAATCGGCGCCCGGAACACGATCGACCGTGATAAGATCGAACGTCGGATGCTGCGAGCTCGAGATCATGGACCCTCCGAAACGTCATCCCGGACCCCGCCAGGAACCGCCATCTCTCCCACATCTCCGCAGTCCTGGGCAACGTTTACCACCCCTCTCTCGTAATTTACGTGTAAATGAGCGACGTATGAGATGCATCGCAGATGTACCGGCGATAATTCCGAATTCGAGACGCCACCCGACGCCTATTTGTCTCCCGATTTACGAGCGCGGAGGTCCGATAAGAGCCATTATCATTTTAATGCGCCAAATGGCGGCGATCTGCGGAACGAGGTTTTCACTTTCGAGAGGGGCACCGATTTTCGAGAGATCGATTAATTCCAGGGCATTAAATGCCGGTCCTGGAGTTTCCGGAGGATTTGACGCGCTCGTTAAAGTTCGTCCCTCGAAACTCGACAAATCGGGCGCATTTCCAAGCTTTTCCAGACTTTCCGCAAAATTGAACGCGATAAATACGACGCGGATCGATGGTAAAAACGAGATGGTGGCGGAAGAAGTTCCTCTGTGTAAAATTCTGGGCAGAACTTCCGGTTTTCTCCCCTTTGCCGGTGCGGAAAGGGTTGCCCTTAGCTCCGGCTGGCGTTAAATTGGAAACGCCGCCGTTCCTGGGGCGAATCGGGGGTGCTCTCGAATATTTAGAGAGTACCCCTCGAAAACGTCCTCGTAATTTTCGGGGAAACTTTCCGCGTTAACCCGCCCGTCCAAAACCAACCCTCTCCTTAGCGGGGATGGAGACTCTCCGGAGAGAGGCGAGCGGGATTAAAAATTAACCCCGGGCTCTAGATTCCCGGAGATCCCGCAGGATCCGCTCCAGGGGGTGGGGCAAACTTGCTGTTAGAAAATAATCTCCGGACGAAATCGAGTCGTCNATTTTTAAATAAAATGTATAACATATATTATGAATTTTGTATATACGTTATACATTTGTGTTGGTCAGTACTTGATATTAAACGTTTATTCTGCAAACAAAGAAATTTGACATATGTTCCGGGCGCGTTCGAGGACGATTTTAGAGACAGCCCTTCCTTAAACGCCGAAAAAAATCATTTTGCAATTATCGTGGGATCGAAGTCATGGAAAAGTATGAATTACGTTGTCCAAGATGCTCCCGGAGTCTTTTATTGATTGTAAGAATTTTTTAAAAATATTATTTAAATATTTCTCGGACCCAAGAACGTCGCTACAATGCTTCTCCGCCAGTACCACCGATACTTGTAATCTCTCGATTAAATTTAATTAAAAATAACCTTACATAAACGGCCATAAAATTATAAGACTCATCTAAAAACTGTACAAACAATGCATACCAAATGATTTTCAAAATTTATAATTTTCCTCCGCAATTTCCCAAGATTACAGCACGACGTTACGAAATCGTAAATTCACTTAGAATTTTATAATAAATGTGCACTAATCCACTGTTAAGACATCAAGATTTATAATTTCACTGCAAGTATATCTACTAAAAGTGTATGGAATTTTATGAATTTCTTCGAACGGCGCATCGGGAAAAATCCGGAGTTTCCGGCGCGTCCCTGGGAAGTCGCGGAAAATGGCCGGTAGTGAATCACCGCATCCGCGGTAATGTCGAAGCCCGTCAACCTGACTCGCGGATGCAATTCGCGTATAAATCATCTACGTCGAGGAGGAATGAATAAATACACCCCCCGATCGTCGTAACTCACAATTACCCCCCGGACGGCGGGGGGTGGCCGCGCTCCGTTACAGCCAGCGCCGTTAAAGGGGTTCGGGTGATTCCCGCAAGACCGTCACTTTTAATTTAACCCCCCACCCCGGGGCTCGATGTTTGACGCGTTTTGATATGGGATTTATGGGCCGCGATCGCGACCCGCGATGATTTATCCGGCCCATGGGGCGCTGTCCAGAAATGGTCGCCCCTTGTCGCGGCGATTTTTCCTCCTCCCCGGTCTATGGGGTTTCCCGGACACGGGATTTCGGGATCCCGGCAAGGGTTGGGTTGCTCGTTATTATTTATAATGCCTCCTGGATTGCCGAGGACCTCGCGGACCAACGACCGTCCTGAGAATACCGCGAAAACGGTGGACCTCCCCCTGGACCACGGGGGTGTCGTTACCAAGCCGAGGCGGAGGGCGGAAAATTGTTTAGCGCCATTGTTTAACATTAGATTGCCCGAGGAAGTCATTTTCACTTCGTAATTTCGTTTAGAAAGAAAATTATTCTTATAATGATGGGATTTCTTAGGTTTTACGGTACTTTGTATACATGATAGAAGAGCACTTATTAATAGTAGGCGGAGGGCGGAAAATTGTTTAGCGCCATTGTTTAACATTAGATTGCCCGAGGAAGTCATTTTCACTTCTTAATTTCGTTTAGAAAGGAAATTATTCTTATAATGATGGGATTTCATAGGTTTTACGTTAGTTTGTATACATGATAGAAGTGCATTTATTAATAGTAGGCGGAGGGCGGAAAATTGATTCTGTTGATCTGTGATTTCCAGGTCAATTAAATTTTCCCTCCGAGACCTCGTATTCCCATCGTTTTAGCATAGAAGCGCATACAACACTTTTTTTGCCTTTACTCCGTTCAAATGCGAGTTTATCGATTACCAGAGTGTTCTAAATTCTCCTAAAATTATCCTAATCCGTTCGTTTCTCATATCAGAGCCTTCGATAATTGTATATTGATCGAAATATGAGAGCTTGCCGCCATTTTGGTTCTTGTCTGGGCTGAGTTAATAAAATTTTGTCCAAAAATCCAAAATTTGAATGTATCAGAACAATTCTTTGGACAGTTTGGTCTAATACCCTTAAGAAGAAAGGTGTTGTATTCGAATCGACTGATTTGAAGGGGGTTTCACATCCCCTAAAAGCGGAAATCTAGTCCCCGACCTGGAAGGTGTCTCCGGGGAGGGTCAGGACCTCTTTTCCGGGACCACGCGGTACCGAAGTTAGGATGGGACGGAAAAGAGAGGAGGACTTTTCCTGGAGACTTTTCGCCCAGAGGGTGGCTCCTCGGTCGGAATTTATTACGGGGCCCCATATGCCTCCGCGTCCACCTGGCCCAAGATGGGGCCCGGAGACTCGACGAGGTGCACCGAAGGGCCGATCTATAATTTTCGGGCGATACATCGCCGAGTCGATTCTGCGCAAGGTGCAATTACTCGTAACGAACGAGCAGCCGAGAGAGGTCCCGGGTACGTCCACCACATGTCCCGAAGAGGTCCCAGAAAAGTCCCAAAAGTGTCCCGAGGAGGCTCGGGGAGCTCGAAAATCCCCATACCGGCCAATCCAGAGAAAGGGTTACGGGGTGGGTTAAACACCAGGGGGTGGGCCGAAGGGAGACGGATTAGTTGGCGTAATAAAGTGCTCCGGGGTGTGCTCAGGAGGAGAGGGACGAAACGGTCCACCCGGGAGCCACTAAGACTGGAAACTGGTCCGAAACGGTGCCGGGGTGGTCCCTTTATCCGCCAGGGTCTCCAGGACCTTCTAGGGATTTATCCCAATTTTTCTCCAATTTTCCCTAAAATCTCTGAAATTCATCAAGGTTCTTAATTGGGAATAATTATATCCAGGGGATGTCGGTTCCTTTAAACCGGGGTGGTCTCTTTATCCGCCAAGGTCTCTTGGACCTTCTAGGGATCTTTCCGAATTTTTCTCCAATTTTCCATAAAATCTCTGAAATTCATCAAGGTTCTTAATTAGTAATAATTACATCCAGGGGATGTCGGTTCCTATAAACTAGGGTGGTCTCTATATCCGCCAGGGTCTCCAGGACCTTCTAGGGATTTTTCCGAATTTTTTTCCAATTTTCCCTAAAATCTCTGAAATTTATCAAGGTTCTTAATTGGGAATAATTATATCCAGGGGATGTCGGTTCCTATAAACAGCCTTCCCGAAGGGAAGGGACGGGAATGTAATGCGGGAAAATCGATCGCAGGATTCCTCGAGGCTTCCTCGGGGTTGATAATTCAGCGGGGCGGCAAGGGGGCGAGTAATTCTCCAGGAGAAATTACTTAACTCTCGGATGATACATAAATTAAGTCGGAATCGTGTTGGGGTAGCGCACAGTCGCAGCCAGTTAGCGTGAGGGGGCCCCAGGGGGCTGTACAACGCCTCTCAACCCTTTACGATGCTACGCCACTGTCTAATAGAATTACCCTCCGAGGCTCAAGTTAACCGAGTAGAATTGAAATTGCGCCCCGATTTCTTTTTCCCTTTTCCTCCTGTCCTCCCGTCTCGTTTCCTTTCCTCCAGACCGACCTCGGAAACTTGACTCCGATCCTAACCTATAAAGAGGAAAACTTACCCCGCATGACCCCGGTTGGGGTCTTGCGACTTGGACCAAACGAAGTAAATTAAAATCCAAGGAACCGAGTACAGGAGCTCGAGGAGAAAAATATGTCGAGGGAGAAGGGTTTTTGGAGAGTTGTAAAAAAAATCGAGAGATCGATGGAGCCAGGGATCTCGGTGTAAAAAAATCGAGAGGAGGCCGGCGTAGATGAGACTAGGCGATTCCGCGTAGGACACGTGCGGAGCTCGTGAAAACGGAGATTTTTGACTAACGCGTGTTCCATTAAGTCCCGTAAGTCCCGTGCGAAAAACGATGAGTCGATGAGATAGGGATTCCTCGGATAATAATTCGGACACCCCCGGGATGGGGTTGCCACCCTGGCACCAGGGGTGAGAGCATCTCGCCGCGGATTACGAAATATGTTCCATAATCCGCGACCCTCTTTCGCCGGTAACCGTCCCCTGGGAATCGGGATTACCGGTGACGATAGGCTAATTTCTTTTTTTATCTCGGTTTCCGCCCCTGGCTATAAGGATGAGGAGAGAGTTTCGCCCCGTCGCCATAGGAGGACCACTCCGCGCCATAGGGATCGAACCACCGGATCACCGGCCTTTTAACCGCATTTTCCGCCCGAACCGTAAGTCGTGTGAAAAATTTCCTGGAATAAAATTTACAGATTACTCGATTTGGAAGAACTTCTGTCGAAAGCATTTCCGCGTATCTCTCCAGGATACCGCGGAATGTCCGTCGGAAGCGCCGCGCGACCACGAGCTCGCGGAGCGTCGTTCTCGGAATCGAGAAGATCGCTCGGAATCGATTCGACCGCTCTTTTCAAGAAGGCCAGGCCAGGGGGCTCCATTTCTCTCGTGCTCGAGCTCGCACGGGCCGCCACCTTTATCGCACTCGCGGGAAAACCATGGGGCCATATATCAGCGAACAATATTGCACGGAACTCGGCGCGTCGAGTCGCGCGGTCTCTCTCGCACTCCCTGGCCGGGCCATCGGTCGGTCTCGCTCGCACTCACGGGACTCGGCCCTCTCTCGGTTCCACTCGCGGGAGCAGCTACATTCAATGTCCCGGCCATATCTCAGCTCTGGGAGACACTTTAATGAAAAATCATACCCGAGAATGCACGTTCCGCGGGGTATGGCCTGATATTTCAGGGACGGAATGAGATTTTAGACGGGAATAAATAAGGAAACGAGCCCCGCCCCCGCGAAACCATAAACCACCGGTTGGTTTCCACTCTGCCGGTTATATTCCCGATCGATGCCCATCGATGCTCATCGAAGCACTCCCCTGATCGGATGCTAAAGCGCGACTTCCGGCGACTCCATTTGCGTGAGCTACCCTCCCTTTCGGGGGATGATCCGCCGGTTTCCGCGCTTCCGGGCGATTCTGGGTCGCTGCTCCCCTATTTCCCTCCCCTTCGGCTTTCCCGCGCTTCCGGGAGCCAGGAAACCAGGAGAGAGTCGACGAGGAGTCCTCCTCTCTTCCCGGGAATCGCGTTTGCCTCGGCCAAACACATTAGCCCCGGGTGTCGGGTGGTTCTGGTCCCCGCTTCCGGCCGGAAGTCGCGCCCCTAAGTGGCGGGCCCATTGTCGAAAGTGCCAACCCGGGGGATGCCGACAATGCCGAGTGGGGTCGAGGGTGCCCTTTCGACACCCCGGACAAATAAAAAAAAAGTAGAACAGCCCTGGACGTCATATCTCATCCCGGGTGTCACTCGAGGAAATGAGATTCTCACCTCGAGCCTCTCCGCACCCCGGCGGCACTTCCACCCCCTCGTCATTTTTCTTTCTTTTTCTAAGGGCCTAGAAAAGTCTATTTATTTTTTTTCTGTATTTTGTATTTTGTGTTTATGCATTTTTGGGGGTGCAAGGAACTGCACCCCCAAATTTTCCCGATCTTGGACGACCCGCTTAGGCATCGCTCGCGGTGGGACGATTTCTGGGGGTGGGAGGGAAAAAGGGAATTTTGGCAGCGTCTCGTTAGAATTTCGAATTCCCCCCGGTGGGCCGGAATCTCCATTAATTTGGCGCGTCATCGTAATTTCACGGCGCGTTGGATCCTCGGGGGGTTAGAAATGACTTGGCATCGTCCTCGCAACCCCCGGTCTATATACGCGTATATATGTACACGTTCGCGTATATATAGGGGAGGCTTTAAAGAAGCCACGAAATTGGTTCACTTTTGAGTCTAACGCGAGCCACCCCTCGTGGGGGTGGGTGCCCCCGGTCGGGGGCAAAGGAGCCCCTCGAGTTACGAGGCCGAGCAAAAACACGGAGCCTAATTTCATCCCCCTTAACCGGCTGCGTCTGGCCTCGGAATTAGCCTTTTAAATTGGCCCACCGTTCGCCCCTGTCCCCCCCGAAGCGGGACTTCTTACAACCCCCGCGTTTTTCCCTATATTTTAGGGGAAAAATTTGAACGCGTTTAGGAAGAAGGAAAAAAGAGAGGAAAAGTCCCGTGAGAGGTGGGGGTGGTTCGATCTAGAGGGGTCTCCGGAGTATTTCCTCGAGATTTCTCTGCTCCCCTTGGCCCGGCGATTTCCATGGCGGACATCTTGCGCCGGGACCCCCCGCTGACCCGTATAAGGGTTGATTCCCCTAGGAAAAATCGAGGAGCCGCAGGAACGGCCACCGGGCAAATCCCAAACATATTTTCGCGAGGTTAGCAAACTCCCCGGGATCTTTCCGCCGAGTTGGCAACCTGGACCCTGTCAACCCCGATGGTCCCCCCACGAAGACCGCTCCCCGACTCCCCGCGAGCGTCCCAGGGGGGTGCTGACCCCGGGCTCTCGGGCCGGCCACGTACGCCGCGTTCCCGGGGAACGGCAGGAATCGCCGGAAATCACGCGGAACGAATGGAAATTCCCGAAAACGCCCGAGACAAAAGTTGTCGCTCGCGACCCGACGCATCGATTCTCTTCTATGGATTTTCTCCGTGGACTCGACGGATATCGAGATAATTCGAGAAACGCCGAGGAGAACCGAGAGCCCCTTGAAGAAGATCCGAGATTCGGCGAGCATTTCCGCGGAAACGAAAGGGTCCTTTGGTAAATAGTTCAAACAAAAGTTGTAGGTCTCGAAGCTACTATGCTTTTCTCTACTATGCAATTTTTCGGTAGAATCAACGATTACCGAGATAGGGCCCCCTCGGGTCCGCTGTCCGGGTTACCTCGCGCTGGGTGTAGGAGTGTTCGGAGGCAAAAAGTCCCTAGACGCTCCCCTAGCAAAAACATTCCCCACGCACGGTGACACGCCTGCGTACACATCCAGGCATCACGGGCGATTCGTTACGTGGCCCGCGGCCAAAATCCCTAGGGGCCCATAACCCTCCCCTGCACCCACGCCCCCGAGAAAACCCTAGGCCTTATCGGCCGCGCCATATGCAACGACCGCACCGAGATTCCACCCCCGCGAGTCCGGAGGGTGGTTTTCCGAGTTAATCGAAGCTCTCCGAGGGCTCGAGTGTGGTTTGCACCGAGAGAGAGGGCCTTTCTCCAAAAACATCCCTTGGTGGAAACTTTCAACCCCGAGCAAATCAGT
The DNA here is from genome assembly GCF_000612105.2 of Orussus abietinus. Classification (NCBI taxonomy): domain Eukaryota; kingdom Metazoa; phylum Arthropoda; class Insecta; order Hymenoptera; family Orussidae; genus Orussus; species Orussus abietinus. The sequence goes on along the minus strand of NW_019394237.1, from coordinate 1,019,590 downwards.
CGGGGGATGCAATTACAGGTTTTTCCGACAATACCGAAAATTGGAGGGGGATGAAAAGAGAAATATCGGAAAAGGTCAAAATTCGACGTCGAAAATTTGTCGCTCGTTCGCGGGCCGGGGGCGGCAGAGGGAAAATGCCGGGAAATCTCGGCGACAAAGAGAGGGCGGCCCTCGGGGGTGGGAACCACGGGAGGGGAGAACGATTCGTTCTGATTTCCCGCGATATTGCGTACGTATCTCCCAGGGGTGCGGCTGCGGCGATGGTTATTTTTATTTATGAGGAAACCACCATGAAAAGGGACACGGCCGGGCCGGGCTCCGTCACTCCACCCTGTTTCGCGACCCCCGCCCGACAACCCCCGGACCACCCCTGCAACCCCCGACACGCCGGGGGCAATCTGTTGGGATTTTCACAAGTTGAATTTGCTCGGTCGGCGATCACCTCTCTCTCCCGTGGAATTACACATTTTTCACCCTCCTCCACCCCCGCGGCACCCCTCTTTATTTACCTTTCCATTTCTTCCCACCCCTTTGCCTCGCCTTAATTCCCTGGTTTCCTCGATTTCCTGGATTTTTCCCTCCTAAAGGAATTACCGCGGAATCATCGAGACGAGTCGGAATCACCTCGGGGGTGGTTTTTCGAGATTTTGCCGATTTTTAAAAATCAAGACAGGCCTGAGAATTGGGGGTGAAAATTCCTCGGGTCGGGAAGGGCCTAATTTCCTCGGATTAGTGGTAGGTTCGGGACAGGGGGTGGCTTAGCGGGAGATCCGCAGCGGGATAACCGTCGGCAGATTGTCTCTCGTGTGGCTTGGGGGTAGTTTTTCCCAGGCAGGGGTTGATTTCTACCAGCGCGTACAGGGCCTTCTCAGTAATCGCGGGGTTTTAGGTGTGTCCAACGAGGCTCGAGGTCGGCAGATCGCGCATGATCCGCGTGTAATTCGCCCAGGGGTGGTTCCCGCCCCTAGGGGACGCCGAGACGTCGCCATCTATCGTTCTATTTGTTAGCGGGCTTAGCAAATCACCTCTGCTCGCACCCTCTCCGACAGGAGCTCAGGAGATACTCGAAGAGCCGAGAGCCCGAGAAGGGTGGCAGGCGTTAAGCCGCCTGCCCAGAAACCACCCCCCTGAACACCAACCCCAACCCGAGTCAGGATCCAAAAGTCAAAATTTCCATCCCCCTCGGACGAGGGTGGGGAAAAAGAAAGGAACAAAGGGAGGAAAAAAGAAAAACCACTCGGCCCAATTTGAAGGTACAAACTCGCTTACACCTCGCGCGGGGGAGACATCGAGGAAAACCACCCCCGCGGCGCGACAATCGGGCTCGTATTTTCCTATTAGAGGGTGGCATTCACTTATAAGCCGTGCCATAACACTTGTCCGCCGACATTATGAGGCCTCTATGGGGGTTCCAACTCGGGCCCCGGTCCGCGGGGGTTGGGGGGCTCGTGGGGGAGATTTACGGCCACCTTGGGGTCTGATTCACCCCCGAACGCGCCTCGCAGGCTCCGGCCAACTTTTCGAGCAACCCTGGGCACATGTGCGCCTCGTGAATGCATCATGTACTTCCGAGAGCCACCCCTCGGAATGCCAAACAGGGAGGACATTATTATTAACCGGGGTGGATACGCCGCTCTAAAATACCGATAAAACTCCGATTTACCAAACCGCAGTGATGCCCCGATAAATAATATTAAACTCGCTGGAAAGAAAGAGAGAGAGAGAAAAAAATAGAGAAATTCGAGCCGGCATTAATTGCGGGATTTTATATGGGAGCAAAAACTCCCGAGGTGGGTAATGGAAAAGGCGTAATTGCGGTAAGTGGAAATAATCCCCCACGGGAGTCGCATTAATTGCGGGCCCCATTACCTGCCTCGGTATTCACCGAAATCGATGTAATTTCCCGGGAATATAAGTAAACAAAAATCCTGCCTCCGTTTTTCCGTGTTTTTTTTATATTCCTTCTTTTTTTGTTTTTTTTTTTCGTTTTTTGTCGAACCGGATGCTGGGCGAAGGATCGCGGTGTTACGTGTATGTGTATACGTACATGGGAGTTCATTTCTCTCGGCGTAACGACGAAAAATCCTTTCCCCCGAGGAAGCTCGAAGTAATCGAACCGATTACGGAGGCAATGCGTATTAATTAACCTGGCCGTTTAACGGGGAATAACCGGGGCGACCAATCAACGAACTCGGAGGGAAAGGGTTATGGTCCAGGGAAACAATGGGACGCGCAGCATCCGAGATGGACCGAGTCTACCTCTCGGGACTCGGGACCCTAGTAGCATAGAATTATTTCTAAATATTTCTTTGTAATCTTTGGTAAATATCTCAAGCGACAGATTTTTTAAGATTTCTTGCAGATTTCATTCGAAGATATTCGAAATATTTTTTANATAATATTTAAAAAATATTTGTATTAAAATGAAATGAAATGTTTCGTACATCTGGTAGAAAAATAGTGTGTGTCTCTATATATAGTGTAGGTATTTAGATAAATCTTCTTTGAGAACTTCCTCGACGGGTTTCACTTCACCTTAATTTTTAATTCCGAGGGAAGCTGAGTTTCCAACGGCAAAAGATGATCGGGACGATATCGGGGCACTGAGCCTGATAAGGACCTGGGCAGGATTCGTTAGGAGGTTCCTCGGGATAGGAGGAGCGAAATGCCGAAGAATCGGGGGAGGGACCGGATGAAGAGGGGGAAGGAGAAGAAGAAGAAGTCTGTAACAAATGGTTGTTTCCTCGGGGGGAGCCTCGGCCCGGCTCGTCTAACAAGGTGTCGGACGCCCCGGGAAGCCGGGCTTTCATCTCGGCCGACCAAAAATCGACTCGTCTTCATCTCCGAGCGGGCCCCGAGTGTGAATTACAAGCTGGGGTTGATATCGCCCCGACACCTTTTCCGGGCCCCAGGGCGATCCCTCCCATCCGGCCCACGGAGTAAAATCCTCGTCGGGCCCCATATTTGCGTTCCCTACACTATTAAAAAAATTCATACACATTTAATGCACAAATTTGCAGGAAAATAATAATTTGACGTCTTAACAGTGGAGTACACATTTGTTATAAAATTCTAAAAAGTGAATGTACGATTTTATAACATCGTATTGTAATCTTGGGAAATTGCGGAGGAAAATTATAAAAGTAAAATCCTCGTCGGGCCCCATATTTGCGTTTCCTACACTATTAAAAAAATTCATACACTTTTAGTGCACAAGTTTGCAGGAAAATAATACTTTGACGTCTTAACAGTGGATTAGTATACATTTATTATAAATTCTAAAAAGTGAATTTACAATTTTATAACACCGTGTTGTAATCTTGGGAAATTGCGGAGGAAAATTGTGAAAGTAAAAACCTCGTCGGGCCTCGCATTTGCGTTTCGCGTTTCCTACACTGTTAAGAAAGTCCATAAAATTCATACGCTTTTACTGCACAAATTTGCAGGAAAATTATAAATTTCACGTCTGCACAGTGGATTAGTACACATTTATTATGAAATTCCAAATAGTGAATTTACAATTTTATAACGCCGTTTTTAGATGAGTCTTTAATTTTATAGCCGTTTATATAAGTTTATTTTTAATGAAATTTAGTCGAAAGATGACAAGTATCGGTGGTACTGGCGGAAAAGCATTATAGCGACGTTCTTGAGACCGAGATGTATTTAAATAATATTTGAAAAAATTCTTACAATTGATATTATATTCTAAAAGACTTTTTACGGCGTTTAAGGTAAGGCTGTCTCTAAAATCGTCCTCACAAGTGCCCAAAACATATGTCAAATTTGTTTGTTTACAGAAAAAACCTTTAATATCAAGTCCTGATCAACACAAATGTATAACATATATAATAAATTTATTACACAAATGTACTAAATTTATAATATATATATTATACATTTTATTTGAAAATATGTTATAAAATTAGTGCATACCATGACTGAATGAAACTTCTGATAAAAATGTTATGAAATTATAATATCTTAGTTAACAGTGTCATCAACGAGAAGGAAGAAGGTAAAGAAGAAGAGAAAAGTCGAGTCGCGGGGTCGGCAGTCGATCGGAAACCGTGATGGGCCTCACCAGGCCCAAAAAGGGTCAGGCCCTCGATCCGGGTTCGCGTCCGTGCTAAGCGGCCGCGGATCGCGCTCTTCGGGGCCGGCATTCGTGAAACGAGTATTCCATCAGTAGCAAATTACCGGCAATCGGCTATACGAGCGGGCCCCCTGGGTCCGGCCGTGGGCCCGACGTGGTTTTTGCGGCCGTAAAGCACGGAGCGCCAAGCCGAGCCGAGCCGAGCCGGGCCGAGCGGGCCCCTCTCGCGAAAACGCCAAATAACTCAATAAAATCCCGCTAAGGGCGCGAGGCCGGGCACGCTTTCTTGCTGCCGTTTATTTTAATTTCGCCTGCCCGGCGCGCTCCTTTGTTCTGCCTGACCGGCACTTTCCCCCGCCGACCGGGGTTTTTCTCCGGCGGCCTCAGCAGGGCCGCCGACCCCGCGCGACAGCCTCCCGAGGCGGCGAGGCGGGCCCGCCCCGAAAATGTGAAATTTCTCCCCGACGGAGCGGGAATTTGAGAAAGTGCCAGAGGGATCGAGTCTTCCCCTGGGATGTCTCCAGGGGGCTAGGTGGTCGGTGGGGCCGGATTCCGCCGGGAAGTCGGATTTCTCGAGGGCCGAAGTTCCGGGAGGGGGCGGCGGCCCTGGCCGTTAAGCCCGGGTTTAACGGCGCACCGGGCCGCGCGAGTTGCCGGCATAAAAGCTACCGTAGTGCCGTCCGGACGTATAACGTTTAACATTGAAGCCTTTAGAAGGTTGTAAGGCCGGCTCCCTGTAATTATCGCCGAGGCGCGGCGCCTTGAGGTCTTCATTATGGCGAACATCCTTGTTATTTCTCGCTGTACCTCGCGATGGAGCGCGGCGCGCGTTATGCCGGGCGTTATGCGCCGCGTTATGTCGGACGGGCCCCGCGGAAAATGAGGAAATAAAGGGGAAAAAAAAATAATAATAAATAAATAACCGGAGGAAACCCGCGGCCTTTCTCACCGTTTTCCACCTGATACCGGAGTTTCGCGTGCCGTGGATCCAACGTCGTGAAAAACGGGCCCTACGTTCAGGCCCCGAACGGGCCCCGAACCTCGAACGGGCCCACGAACGTGACTCGGCCACTTCCGACCTGGATAATTACTGGGGATAATTAATTTCCCGGCTCGTTGAAGACCGTGCCCCCTGATAGAGCACGATCTCCTTGGCGGGCCCCGGAAGCCGATCGAGGGGCCCAATGTCCTGGGTCCGGGGCTCGAAGGTGACGTCGATAACCCCTAAAGATGGCGGACGTGTTCCGGTAGAGCGGAGGAATTCGTGCGGGACGCCATATTTCAGTTAAAGCGCGGGGGTGGCGTTCGATGGCTCCCTCCCGTTGCCATGGCAATTAATTACCTTCATTCCTTCCCGCGTCTCTCTAGCGGGTGTCCCTAGACGCGGAACGCACCGGATTCGATTACTCGAACGAGCCTGCCGAGACCTAGAAATTCCCTAGCCCCCGGAATCGTTCCCCGGAAAGAGCGAACTCTTAACGAGACGACGCGTCGGGCTCCACAGCCGGAAATGATGAGCCCTGCCGACGGAGTGTCGGGAAATTCCCGAATCCACCCCCATAAAAAAGATTCTTTCCAGTAATCGAGCGGCAGCTGTCGAGAAAAGATTCCTGGAAAGAAATCCCTAGCTGCGATGGAAACACCCTTTGCGCTCGAACGGTCCATCTTAGAGAGATCCCGCCTGGACATTTTTCACTCGGATTTCTTCGAGGATCATGCCCGTGCCTTTGTTTTCCTTGTGAAATGTGCGGATCCTTGTAAAAAAGGGCGAGGAACTCTTTCGGACGCGGCCGCCCGGTAGACTCGCAGGAGAGGGCGAGAGGCCGACGCAATCGAGCCTTTCCCGAAGTAGCCACCGAGATAATAGTGTAACAGATAGTAGTGGCTAACTAGAGTCCTCTTCCACTCCCAGGAGCATCCCTCGGTCCTGCATCCCCTGCTAATTTCCGGCTTCCCAGAGCTATCGTCGGCCCGACCTGGAAGAGGCCTCGGGATATCCGATTTTGCTCGGCCGGCGATACGAGTCCCAGAGGCCTGCTGATAAAACCAGGAAAACGGACCCGCTACAGATACGGGGCCCATAAAAAGGGAGGAGGAATTACTCAGAAAGGGAGGGAAAAAATGATCCTCGATTAAGGGCGATAAATAAATTGCCTGCAGTCTTCCGGCCGAAGGAGCGCTCGCCGAAGGGACGTCCGAAAACCACGGTGAATGCGCGGCCAATGAAGTCATCGAATGGCCGGGTGTGTACCCGCGACTTTAATCATCATAAATATCACCAGGAAACCGCAAAGCAGCTTTTGCAAGGTGGCGCACCGGGTCGCTCCTCGCCGCGAGCGGACAAAGGAGCGGAGAACGTAACTCGAGGAGGGAAGAAAAACGAAGAGGAGGAAGCGCCGAGCAAAATGAAACGGCTAATTAATGCGACCGATCCGATTGGGCCCGTCCCCCTCCCCGTGGGCCCACTGTCGATCGCAAAAAGTAGGGGGCACTAAAAATGTATTGTTTGAAGGATATCGAAAGAAAAGGACCGGTAATTTGTTAAGCCGAGTAAAATGAAATGGCACATTAATGCGACCGATCCGATTGGGCCCGTCCCCCTCCCCGTGGGCCCACTATCGATCGCAAAAAATAGGGGGCACTAAAAATATACTATTTGAAGGATATCCAAAGAAAAGGACCGGTAATTTGTTAAGGTGAAGTGAAACACGTCGAGGAACTTGATCGACGTCGATAAAGAAGATTTTCCTAAATGCTTTCGGGAAATTTCGAATTTTCGGTCCCATTTCGGGCCCCGGAATTTCTGGGGCGTCGTTAGAAAAAGAGAAAGACACCAGAGAGATCGATGAAGGGCCCCGGGCAGGTTTTTCCCCCCATCGGTTCTTTGCCCCCTCGATCTGTACGCGCCGGATCATTAGGGCCCATCAATAGGGCCCAAGGATCGTTTCTCGATCTCCGACAGGGCGTGACTGGCCCGGGATCATTTCATTATGCCTCGAAATCGACTCCGCTCCTGCTCCGACGATGTTCTCTCCCTTTTCTCCTCTCCTGCCAACGCGGTCTTTCTCCGATCGGGCCCCGGAAACGTGTAAAAAGTTCCCGGGCCCCTCGAAATTAAATTCCGGGCCCTGACACCCGCTAGGGAATCGTTATTAAGGGATCTACATCGACATCGGGGAAAAAGGAGGATACGTAAGGCCCAATAAATCTGAACGGGCCCCCGAGTTTCTTGGGCCTGGCGGGCACGCAAATAATTCCTTCGGTCCTTCTCCCGAATGCCTTTTTCTTCCTTTCGGCAGAAACTTCGATTCGCGGGCCAGTTTTGGGCCTAAATCATCGACCGCTGTCCGGGATCGTGGGACTTACGGCGGTGGGACTATCAAAGGGCCCACGGGGGGTCCCAGGGGAAGAGTCGAGTCCCTCTTTTGTCATCCGTGTATTCGACGCCAAGTGTTACATCTTACACCGTGTATGGATCTCAGGCCCCGCGTAACCTACACGACCGGGGCCTGAAATGGGCCCTAGAGGCCCCTCGCACCTGGAGGAGTCCATTAATTTCGAGTCATTAGCAGCGAGGACGAAAGGCGAGGCTGGCTTCTCTTTCTAGACTCCCATCCGAGGCTAGGTCAGGTCCCGATTCGATCCCAGGGCCTTAAGGCCCAGATTTAGGGCCTGGTCGAGTTCTCGACTCGGACTAAATTCCATCCACGCCCCTCCTGGTACCTCTGGAAATTCGATAAAAATTCACCCCCTCCTCGAAGGCCCGATTTTTATTCCTCTCTGAAAATTCCGGTCGATTTTCTTTCTTCTTCGGTTATTTTGAAGAGGATCGGAGAAAGGGGGATGGATCCCGGGCCAACTCGAAAGGCTCGCTCCCCTCGTAACTGCGAGAAGGAAATAACGCCAAGGGGTGGAGGGTGGAATAAGCGAAAAGTCACCCCCCGCAATTGGTGGGCCATAAAAGTTAGGTTTACTCCCGGGCGATAATGCTCGTAATCCAAATATAATTCTTCGGCAGGGGTGGAGGCTCATTGGCTCGATTTGAGGGTTGTCGTGGGGAAACTACCCCTGGTTATAGGCCGCAAAAGTGTCGCGAGGCCCCCCTCGGCAGGAAATCTGGCCGCCTGTAATCCCGCCTTGTCTCGAGTTTATCGCTCGCATAGGGGAGTGAAAAACCATCCCCGGTGATATAATTCCGCGGAACCTCGGATTTCTCTCCCTAAGTCTCTCTTCGGCTCTTCTGACGGAAAGTCCCCGTCCTCCAGATCGAGGGGCCGCCATTTTGGTCCCTCCGTTTTTCTCTCCCCAGGTGTTAATATCTCCCCCGGGAGGCGGTTCCCTCCCCCCGGAAGAGTCAGCAGGTTGCCAAGGTGGGTGGACGTTGAAGGACGACCCGAAAATGCCCCATCGTTTCTTCCTCTAGCAGATATCATTCAATGTCTTTCAATCACTATGATTGACGACGCCGGGCACTCAATGATCCGCGCCTGGAGTCGCGTCGAAAAAGTGGCGGGTTTTTCGCTTTTTTCAATTTCCCCTAAATTCCCAACATTCCTAAAATTCATATTTCGTCCTCGCAACAGCTTGGCGATATTTCCCGGGTGTCCTGAAATGGAGTTCGTCTTTTTTCCCGGATTTTTAGGATGAACCTCCACCTCGAGAGACGTTTATGTTCACGTCAAGATTGTCGAAATATTTGGCAGGACCCAGGAAAAGTAAGGTCGCACCTGCCAGGACCTTCACACGTTTTTCTCTTTTCAAATTTCACAAAATTCCCAAATATTCCCAAAATTTACATATCGTCCTCGCAACAACTAGGCAGTATTTCCCGGGTGTCCCGAAACGGACATCGTCCTTTTTCTTTGATTTTCAGGATGAACCTCCACCTCGAGAGACGCTCGTGTTCACGTCGAGGTTCTCGAAATATTTGGCAGGACCCGCAAAAAGTAAGGTCGCACGTTCCAGGACCTCCGCGCGTTTTTCTATTTTCAAATTTCCCAAAATTCACATATCGTTCTCGCAACAACTAGGCGACATTTCCCGGGTGTCCTGAAACGGACATCGTTCTTTTTCTTTGATTTTCAGGACGAACCTCCCCCTTGAGAGGCGATCTTGTTCACTGTGGAGCTGTCGAAATATTTTACAGGACCCGCGAAAAGTGAGGTTGCACGTGCCAGGACCTCCGCGCGTTTTTCTATTTTCAAATTTCCCAAAATTCACATATCGTCCTCACAACAACTAGGCGATATTTCCCAGATGTCCCGACGCGGACATCGTCCTTTTTCTTTGATTTTCAGGACGAACCTCCCCCTTGAGAGGCGATCGCGTTCACTTTGGGGCTGTCGAAATATTTGGCAGGACCTGCGAAAAGTGAGGCCGCACCTGCCAGGACCTCCGCGCGTTTTTCTATTTTTAAATTTCCCAAAATTCACATATCGTCCTCGCAACAACTAGGCGATATTTCCCAGATGTCCCGAAACGGACATCGTCCTTTTTCTTTGATTTTCAGGACGAACCTCTCCCTTGAGAGGCGATCTTGTTCACTTTGGGGCTGTCGAAATATTTGGCAGGACCTGCGAAAAGTGAGGCCGCACGTGCCAGGACCTCCTAAAGGACGATCGGCAGTCGAATCCGTTTAAAGGGATGATCGATCCCCGGCACGCGTCCGGCACGCCCACGGGAGCTGCGGAAGGTGCGGCGTCGATCCTGGCCCGGTACTCCCTCCCGACCCCCGCGAAGGAGCGCGTCGATATCAAACAATTCATATATCTGGTGCTCGACGTGGCGGGATAATAGGGAAATGAATTTCCCGAGGAGGATCCATATCTCCTCCAGAGCCCTCGCGGCCCCGAAGTCACTAATCGAGGCCCGATGCTAAGTCGAGGTCATTAGGGCGTCATCAGTCATCGCGACGCGTCGAGATGCCCGATTTCGAGACCGGCAACGAAATGAATCCCGTCCCAGAAATAATTCGAAACTTTTGGTGCCGCATCTCAAAACGTTTAAGGTGAAGTGAAACCCCCCCTCAAATCAGTCGATTCGAATGAAACACTTTTTTTTAAGGGTACTGGACCAAACTGTCCGAAACTTTGACACATGACTCGTGCTCATCAAAGAATTGTCCTGATATGTTCAAAATTTTATTTAAATTTTACCTTGGGATTAATTGTTCCTAACCTCTCCCGACAGGTAAATTCCGCATCACGGGGGTCTTTTTCAATTTAAGGCGGAAAGAAATTACCTTCAAATCAGTCGATTCGAATAAAAACACTTTTTTTTAAGGGTACTGGACCAAACTGTCCGAAACGTTGACACATGACTCGTGATCATCGATGAATTGTCCTGACACATTGAACATTTGGATTAAAAAAAAGAAAAATTGTTAACTTCGCCCAGATCAGAATTAAAATACCGTCGGGCTCTGGTACTTCGATTGATATCCAATTATCGAAGGCTTTGATATGAGAACCGAGAGGGTCGGTACAATTGTACGACAATTTATAACACTCTGGTAATCGATAAACTCGTATTTTAACGGGATAAAGGCAAAAAAAGTGTCTTATGCGCTTATATGCCAAAGCGATGGTAATTCGAAGTCCCGGAGTGAAACTTTATTTGACATGAAAATCACAGATGGCGCAGGGAGTCCCTCTGCAGTCAATTAGGGCCTCGGAAATCATGAATCCAGAGGATTTCTGGAGTTTCACTCCGATTTCTTAACAATTATTGTACCACAACGACAAGTAGAGTATGCCATTTAGTACAATACCCGATACAATTCGATACAGCTGTCGATATAAAAACCAGAGTCGGCTACGTATGTATTTAGACAGATCTTCTTTACCAACGTCGATCGAGTTCCTCGGCGTGTTTCACATCACCTTAATATTTACGCATCGAGAGCGACACGGGAAGAGGAAGCGGTACCAAAATGGCGGCGGTGCGTCCCGGGGCGCGTAAATCTCCTCCAGCAAATCCGATTAGCCGGCTCGCAAACTATAAGCGAGGGATTTAATTCCGGCGGACACAACGAGCGACCTGTCCAGGACAGGTTGGGCGGGGAGTGATTTAAAATGACAAGGCGCCCAGGGCGGCGGGTCCCGCGGGTGCGGTGCCTCACGCGGGGTCCTCCGGGATGCGGCCGTTCCGCGATTAAAAAACGCGAGCCCCGGGCGCTGCGGAACCGCCCGATTTATCGGCGCCCTCCGGGACAGGACTCGAATTCGAAAACGAGGGCCGAAACCCCCTCGAAGGGAGGAAGCATCCCTTAAGGTGAAGTGAAACACGTCGAGGAACTTGATCGACGTCGGTAAAGAAGATTTATATAAATACCTACGTTGCTGACGTTGGTTTTTATGTCGACAGCTGGGTCGAATTGTATGTATTGTACTAAATGGCATAATCCACCTGTCGTTTTGGTGGAATAATTATCAAGAAATCCTTTGGATTCATGCTTTCCGAGGCCCTAATTGACTGCAGAGAGACCCCCTGCGTCATTTCTGTGATTTCTATGTCAATTAAATCTTCACTTCGAAGACTCGTACTATCATCGTTTTGGCATAGAAGCGGATAAAACACTTATTTTGCCTTTATCCCGTTCAAATACGAGTTTATCGATTACCAGAGTGTTATAAATTGTCGTACAATTGTCCTGACCCTTTCGTTTCTCGTATCAAAGCCTTCGATAATTGGATATCAATCGAAATACCAGAGCCCGACGGTATTTTAATTCTGGTCTGGGCGAAGTTAACAATTTTTCTTTTTTTTTAATACAAATTTTCAATTCTTTGATGATCACGAGTCATGTGTCAACATTTCGTCCAATACCCTTAAAAAAAAGTCGACTGATTTGAGGGGGGTTTCATCCCACCTTAAATTAAAAAAGACCCCCGGGATGCGGAGTTTACCTGCCGTGAGAGGTTAGGAACGATTAATCTCAAGGTAAAATTTAAATAAAATTTCGAATGTGTCAGGACAATTGTTTCATGATCACGAGTCACGTGTCAACGTTTCGGACAGTTTCCAATACCCTTAAAAAAAGTGTTTTATTCGAATCGACTGATTTGAGGGGGGTTTCCTCCCACCTTAAATTAAAAAAGACCCCTGGGATGCAGAGTTTACCTGCCAGGAGAGGTTAGGAACAATTAATCCAATCCCCTTAAAAAAAGTGTTCTATTCGAAATGACTGATATGACTGGGGGGGGTTTCACTCCACCTTAAAAATCCTCCCTTCCCGGATCCTTCCCTCCTCTGAGAGGTCTTTTCCCTCGAGGCGCTTATTTCCGACACCGAGAGACGAGAAGCCGCCCATTCGCGGGCCATTCATTCGTCCGTAATTAGCGGCCACTCGCACTTATCGGGCCGGGGCATAATTTATTCCATATCGCGCCGAGGGTCCGAGATGTCTCACTCCGGGGCAGGCCCCGTTGCCGAGGGGCCCTATCCACGGTAGCGTCCGACCGGCGCGCGGTATTAATACCCGGAGATCGCGCTATAAATACGGCCCGTCCACCCGGAGACGCTTTAATCGTTCAATTAGCGTAACGCACGCGTACATGCTCACTGCGAGCTCTCCATTCACGCGCTATCTGGGACAGACGCGGCCTGATGATCAATGGGAGTCGTCCGAGTGCTCGTATCGCACCCGGCTCCGAAGAAAGACTCTCATTCGCGTCGAAAGATGCTAAACGCTTAGAAATATCCCAAAAGAGGCCCGAAGGCCAGCGGAGGTAGGGCCCAACAGGCCCCGAAGCCTGGATCTGCCTCGCGAATATTTTGTATCAAAAATTGAGGGATATTGAATGATTATTAATTAAAATTCTTTCATAAAATAAAAATAAATGAAAAAATAAACGCTTAGAAATATCCCAAAAGAGGCCCGAAGGCCAGCGGAGGTAGGGCCCAACAGGCCCCGAAGCCTGGATCTGCCTCGCGAATATTTTGTATCAAAAATTGAGGGATATTGAATGATTATTAATTAAAATTCTTTCATAAAATAAAAATAAATGAAAAAATAAACGTTTAGAAATATCCCAAAAGAGGCCCGAAGGCCTGTGGAGGTAGGGCCCAACAGGCCCCGAAGCCTGGATCTACCTCGCACCTCGGGAATATTTGCTAACAAATATTGGGAGATATTTAATGATTATTAATTAAAATTCTTTCATAAAATAAAAATAAATAAACGCTTAGAAATATCCCAAAAGAGGCCCGAAGGCTTGTGGAGGTAGGGCCCAACTGGCCCCGAAGCCTGGATCTACCTCGCGTCTCGGGAATATTTTCTAATAAAATTGGAGGATATTGAATGATCATTAATTTTCGATTGGGATGACGGGAGTCGCGTTTCTGGAGTTCTTTCATAAAAAAAAAAAAGAAAAATACAGGGGGATATCAAATGATCATTGATTTCCGATTAGGATAACGGGAGTCGCGTTTTAAGAATGCCTTCCGAACAAAAAAAGAAATACAGAGGATATTAAATGATCATTGATTTCCGATCGGTATAACGAGAGTCGCGTTTCAGGAATTCTTTCATTAAAAAAAAAAAAAAAAAAAAAATACAGGGGATATTAAATGATCATTGATTTCCGATCGGGATAACGGGAGGAATCGCTCGTTTTAATCCCGGTCGGAAATTCGCGGAGAGGCTCGCCGGTGGGAATCGGGGCCTCACGTCCCGGATGCTGCGAGATCGATGGACCCTCCCCCTCGGAGCCGAGTAGATCCACCTTGGAAGATCGCGATTACCGGCCGATCTCGGCCGTGACTCATCCCCGAGATTGCCGGTCTCCTCCGCGCTCGTTAACAGAATTAAAACGAGCCGAGGAGCCGATCGCGTCTCGCGCCTCGTAAACACGCTCCTCTTCGATCGAACAAGAAGCCATTGTCCATCGAGGTTCCTCTCCGGGGCCCGTTCTCCCCGGGCCCCTCGGAAAGACTCGGCCGAAATTCAATCCCCGGTAAATCGATCTCGGAATAAAATGATTGCGGATTCGATATATATCGGGTTGGTAAGCAAATGAAAAATTTTCAAATTTTTCTTACCATTTAAAATCCGCAATCTCTTATTTGCCAACACAATATTGCTCGGGATCGTCGCTCCCTCTCTGTCTTCTGCTATCGCGAGTAATATTGGGATAGAAAGACGGCAAAAGGTCCTCGACAAAAATGGACAATATCTAACTTAATGAAAATATAGATTTTCAAAGAAAAATGATCAATTTTTCTTAGCACTTTAAATCCGCAATCTCTTATTTGCCAACACAATATTGCTCGCGATCGTCGCTCCCTCTCTGTCTTCTGCTATCGCGAGTAATATTGGGATAGAAAGACGGCAAAAGGTCCTCGACAAAAATGGATAATATCTAATTTAATGAAGTTATATTTTCAAGTAAAAATTTTCAAATTTTCTTAGCATTTAAAATCCGCAATCTCTTATTTGCCAACCCAATATTATTCGCGATAGCGGAAGACAGAGAGGGAGCTCTAGTCCCTGGGACAGAAAGATGACAAAAGGTCGACCAAAACGGACAATGCCTAATTCAATGAAAATATAAATTTTCAAGTAAAAATTATCAATTTCTCTTCTTATTTCAAATCCGCAATCTCTTATTTGCCAATCCAATATTACTCGCGACCGTCGCTCCCTCTCTGTCTTCCGCTATCGCAAGTAATATTGGGATAGAAAGACGGCAAAAGGTCCTCGACAAAAATGGACAATACCTAATTCAATGAAAATATAAATAATAAATTTTTCTTAGCATTTAACATCCGCAATTTCTTGTTAGCCAACCCAATATTACTCGCGACAACAGAAGACAGAGAGGGAGGGACAAGAGCTCACGCGACTTCCTCTCGAGCCTTTTATCCCCGCGCTATCGGTCCGATTGACAATGCGCTCGGCGGCTATCAATCGCCATAATTAATATTCCATATGGAGGTCGAAAAGTGGAGGTGGCGGAGGATAAAGCCGAGAGAGAGCAGCTGGGTCAGCTGCGAGAGGCCGCTATCAAAGGAAGTGAGGTCGAGCCCTCTACTCGCCCGGCTCGGCTCGGCTCGAAAACGCTCGCAGCCGGCCGTGGGAGAGGCTTTCCACGATTCCAGAAGAGAGGGAATCGCCTTAACGTGGATAACGAAGGAGGCCCCTGACACGAGGAGAAACACCAAAGCGGAATCGCGCCGCTATCGCGGGACGCGAGCGTCTTTCGGCGCGGCTTTTTTGACCCCGAAAGGAACCCTCGTCCGCTCGGGAGTAATCGATCTATCGGCCGACTTGAAATTGTTCATGACGTTTCCTGGAGGCGTGGAAAGTCGATAGACACGTCTCTTGGAAGACGAAATTCGAGAGGACCACGGAAGACTGAAAATTACAGGGGGATGTCTCTCCTCCCCACAAGGGTGGAATTACGGGGGGTGGATGGGTCCAGGTTCGAGTTCCCCCGTGGAACTGGGCTCGCATTCCCATATTAACATAGAGATACGGTCTCCTCTTTTGGAGGTTAGGTCCGACCGAGGTCCCCACGTGGGTTCGCGCTAATGGAGCCGGCCACGTGGCGCCACGTGGCGGCGGGTTAAGCAAACTATCGATTATGGGATTTCACGGTAAGCACCGATGGGATTACACCGCTTGGTGCCCGATAAAGTGCACTGGATTTGTTGCTCTTTTCCCGCGACATGGGATTATCTCGGAAAGAGGGCTGAAGTCCAACGAGAAGAAAAAAAAAGGAGAAAAAAAAAAATATTAAAAATGAGAGAGCGATGATTTTTCTTCTTTTTCTCTTTCTTCGCGTTCATCTTGGAGAGCAGCTTTGGAGTTTGTCGGAGTTTGACGTTCGGCAACGATTTGGGCCTCATGGGGCACAACGGGGTGGAGAATGCGATTCGCCGCGAGGGGGTTTAAAGGGACTCTAAGGACGCGGACCCGGGGCGGCTGTTTTCACGGCGATTAGGGAATTAGAGCGAGCCCTGGCAAATGTTTTCCCATGACTCGAAACGAGCCGTGCAGAATCCTGTGTGCCAGGCGATTCGACGCGGTCGTGCCCGAGTAAACGATCGAGGGCGACCATCGCGCGATTTTCTCATGGCGCTCTCCCAGACTCGACCCCTAAAAAACGATTTCCCATCTCCCGCCGAACCGGTCACTCTGACGGAAAATGACCAGAGAGAAGAATCTTTCCTAGCGATCCCCGCTACAACTTTCGTCCGAAGCATTTTTCCCCAGCGCTCCCGGTTTCCGCGGAAAACCAAAGCGAAACTCGCGATCGAGGGCGACCAGCGTGCGATTTTCTCATGGCGCTCTCCCAGACGCGACCCCCTAAAAAACGATTTTCCGTCTCCCGCCGAACCGGTCACTCTGACGGAAAATGACCAGAGAGAAGAATTTCTCCTAGCGATCTCCGCTACAACTTTCGTCCGAAGCATTTTTCCCCAGCGCTCCCGGTTTCCGCGGAAAATCGAAGCGAAACTCGCGACCGTCTCGGAGCCTGATGGAGGGATTCTCTAAGTCCGAAGTTCCTTTAATTCTTTCCCGAGGCGCGGGAAGGCGGAAACGTCGTTCCATTTCGAAACCGGAAGCGCGGAGACGCGTCTCTCGGTATCGGGGCCCGAGGGGGCAGGCGGGGCCCGAGAAGACGAGACGGAGGAAGCGATAAGGCCTTTGAAAGGGGCCGCAAGGTCGGCGGCGAACCGACCCCGGCATCCTGCCCGGCTGAATCCGAGTTTAATGAATAACTATTGAATCCCGGCCGTATCTCCGCCAATAAGAGCAAACCCGGCCGTCGCGTCGCGACGCCCGAGACGCGGTCCCTCCGTCTCTCTCTCCCTCTCTCCGAGCTCGAACGAGGAGGAAGCGGGATTTTCTAGACCGCGTTACGTACTCCCAGGGGCGCCATCTCTCGAGAATCGCTTCGAGAATCATTTGGAAATTGCGGAAAAGTGCGCGGAAACGGGGCCCTAGGGCCCCCGCGGAAGGGCCCCTCGTCCAAGATGGCGGCGGGCCCGCGCGCGGCGCGTCGCGTCGGTGGGAAAGAATAATGAGAGGCCCAACTCGACGGTGTAATCTCGCGCAACGGCGCTATCGGGCACGTAAGGCCCCTCTCCCTCCCAGGGAAGAGTCTAAGTATACATTTTACCCGTAACGTGTTCGCCATTACCCTACACGCCGAGGCCACGGGGCCCTAAGTAACGCGGGCCTGCGCGAGGTAATGCGATGTGTGTGCAGCGTAAGTGGCCATCAGCCAACATAAACAATCGCCGTGGTAAGTATACGGTGGAGATGGGCCCGGCCTGGGCCCGATGCGGCATTCGCGGCCTTACGCATCCCCGCGCGTCCTCGCGGGGCCTTACGGTCCCCGCCCGGGCGCGAGGGGCCCCCCCTGGCCCATCGGGATGGACGGAGGATTCCTCCGAGCACGGGGCCCATCGCGGAGACGGTGCCCCGTAATGGAGCCATTATCGCTGGATAACTTCATCATCGGCCAACGGCGCGGGCCCAGGGGCCCCTCGAGTTATCGCGGGGACCGTTCCGGGCCAGTCGAGATCAAAGGCCCGTGCGGATCCCGCGGGAGGAGGAACTGACGACGGGGCCCTTTCCCGGAGGAAAATAGGACCCTACCTCTCGGATAGGGCCCAAAAACCTGGAAGCGACAAAGGTGCCGCCGTCTTCCCGTCCCCAGGGATCCGGAGGGTCCCTCGCCGTTGGAAGACACCTTCGGGCCCATTATCCCGCGTGTAAGAGAGAGAAAGAGGGTAATATGGGGAAGGGGGCAATAACGGAGGAGAACGGGAAAGAGCGGAGTGCAAAGGAGTGAAACAAGACCGCGCGAAGTGTCCTGTCGGGCCCGAAGACGTCCACGGGAGATTGACCACCTCCGATGGTAATGGGCCCCTGATTACAAAGCCCGCTGCCTCTTGGGCCCTGCCCCCTGTTTATATCAATATCTCTCCTTCGCCCACATTCGCACCGCCGTGGAAACGTTGCAGAAAAATCCTAAGGCCCAATCGGTCTCTAAAATCCGAACGTCTACGCGAAACCATCCCCGTGGTATGCGTTCCCTCCCCTCTTAGGAAATTCCCCTCCACCCTCGAACCCGAGGCGATAACTCCCTCTTCGTCGTTTCGCGGGGGAGGGGAGTCACGATTGGAAGTTTGAGGTTATGTCGGGGTCCCGGGACGCGGGGGAGTCGGCATCGACGCGGAAAAGACGAGACTCCGAAACGCAATCCAATCCACGGCGGGTTTCGCGCGAGCGGAGCTTTTCCAATCGGCCGGCCGTATTATCAGCCCGCGATTTCCGCCCACCCCCCAAAACCACCCCCTGGCGAGCCAATCGCGCAGCCGCCTTGGGGATGGAGACGGTCCTGAAGAAAAACCGGAAAAGCTCGGGGTGGTCGGGGGCAAAGGGGGCGAAAAGCCCCGCGTCAGCGAGAGCTTGCGGGTGGGTGGGTNGGGGAGGCTTCGAATAAAATGTATCGGCGATTTTATTCTCTCCCTGTTTCTCTTCTCTCTCGTTTCTCCCGAGAAGGTGGAGGCTCTGCGAAAGGTGCTCTTCCGGGATGAGGCCCAGACCGGGCCCAGAAGGCGGGACCCAAGGTTCTGGGCCCGCGCGCGGTTCCGAGGGCGCGACGCGCCACGGGCGCAAGGTATAATAAGCCCGTGATTAGCATTATTTACGACCGGTCAACCATTAGCCCGTAAATCAAGGGCGGACTACATTACCCCCGCCACCCGGCCCTCTAGCCCTTGGCGGGGCGAAAGGGTTGCACGAGGCCCATGAGAGCCGCATCCCTTACCTCAGAAACTTGGCACCTATTATGTCACCACCTTTTCTGCGTACACTGATAAAAATGCCCGTGTCAATTTACGAACTCAATAATTGGTTATTTTGATGCCACAATAAATTTCAGTTAAGTTACGTTATCTCTGTAATATCGCATTCAGCATGTAATTTAAGGTAATGAAAGCTGGACGCAATGTTACATTTAATTCGAGTAATAATGCACTAACACGCAATTTATACATTTTCTGATTTGCAATATTTACCATTTTACGTTATCGCATATCGTAATTTCGCATTCGGCATCTAAGTTAATGAAAACTGTAACGTAATATTACATTTAATTTGAGTAATAATGTACAAGCATACAATGTTACGTGTATTTATACATTTTCTGATTTGCAATTTTATCATTTTACGTTATCGCATATCGTAATATCGCATTCAGCATTTAAGTTAATGAAAACTATAACGTAATATCACATTTAATTTGAGTAATAGTGCACTAATACGGTAAGCACACAATGTAACGTGTATTTATAAATTTTCTAATTTGCAATTTTATCATTTTACGTTATCGCATATCGTAATATCGCAATATCGCATTTGGCATCTAACTTAAGTTAATGAAAGCCGTAACGCAATATCACATTTAATTCGAGTAATAATGCACTAAGCATACAATGATACGCGTATTTATACATTTTCTGATTTGCAATTTTACCATTTTACGTTATCGCATATCGTAATATGGCACTCAGTATATAAGTTAAGTCAATGAAAGCCTTAACGCATTATTACATTTAATTCGAGTAAAAGTGCACTAACACGGTAAGCATACAACGTAACGTGTATTTATAAATATTCCGATTTGCAATTTAACCACTTAACGTTATCCTACATGAACCTTCAGTACCGAGACATGTAAAAGACGTACGTCAATTTCCACCGACCATTCTCAGGATGTAACCCAAGGGGTGGTCGGCGGGAAATCGGCTCCTTAGCTTGAACCCTAGCGCCCCCGCAACAAGGGGTGGCACCTTCAAGAAGCTCGGACCCAGCACATATCGCGGGGTCTTGGGGGTGCGAGGGGCCCTTCCGTCGGTCTATAGATGGCCCCGGCCGATAAGTCCTCGCCGTCGAGGAGTTCACTCCAGGTCGGCCATCTTCCATCCCCAGCCGCGTGATTTAGGAGGATAAAAGGCCCTCCGCCTCCACCCTCCTCACGATATGATCTCATTTCCCCCCCCCGCCCCTCCCCGCGGGGGGCCGCCAAATTGACCGTAGAAGTCGCCCCGAAAAAGTGGAACCCTCGCTCCTGGGGGTGCCAACCCACCCCCTGCATGTTGGCCGTCCCGCAGAAGTCCTAACCTCTCCCCCCAGGCACCTGGGGCTCTTCTCCCAAGTCCCGGCCGGTAGGAAGCCTTCCGCCGGGGGGGCTGTCGATCCGGAATAAATCCCGGTGGGGAGGCACGTCCTCCGGGGATGTCGGAGGGGGCCGCCTCGAGAGGGTTGGAAAAAGGCTGCGCCCCGTTTGCGTATTCGGGACGCGCGCGCCTCCTCTCGCGCGCGGCAGTGGTACGTCATTCGAGGCGAGCGCTAATCAGAACTAACCGCCGACGCGTGTTCCGAATGCGAAGGCTCGACCCCCGTCGTTCCCCCGAAACAAAGGAGTTTCACGGAGGGAAAAGGGTAGGGGGAGCGGGCGGGGGGGGGGGAGAGAGGGCCGCGGCGGCCATCTTTGCATCTTGGCGCCCCTCGCCTCCCTGCCGGGGGGCCCCTCGATATACCCCTCTCCCTCCTTGTTTATGGAGACGATTTGACTTGCAAAGCCCGGGGGAGGATTCCCGGAGGTGGGGGGGAGGTGGCAAATGCGCGGCCTCGATTCCGAATTCCCGCTTCCGGATCCGGGGGCGGAAGTGGGGGAAGCTCAACCCCCCCGGTCCCTCTTTCCCTCGCGGTACCTCCACTCGGGGGGGGGTTTCACGTGCCCGTGGAAAGAAGGACAATTAATTCCCACCCTCCCCCCTCCCCCCAGCAGTGAAAAAAATACTGAGGGGGGCAACCCCTCTCTCTTGGGGGCGCGGGGGAAGGCAATTACTCCGACGGCGTGGAAGAGAAAGCATCTCTTGCTTTGCCTGCCTGCTCTGCCCCACCCCACCCCCGCCTCCCTCCTTGCTTTCTTCCTCCACCTCGGGCCCCATTCCATCCCATCCCCCCCCCCGCGGGGGAGGGGGGGACGAAGTAGCGGCAAGACGATAAAGTCTCCGAAGTAATTAACTCGATGTTTACGCGATTTAGCGACCCCTCCCGGCGGCGAGGCACCTTCGTTAACTCGCGTCGCACTTAATTTGCTGCGAGACTCTTGGTCGGAGTAAAATCGAAAGCGCCCCCCCCCCATGCCCTCCCCCTGCCCCACAAGAAATATCGGAATGAAGTCTTCGCGACCGGTCGGGGAGGCTGTTGGGATGTCGGGGGACGAATGGCCCCGAAATCTCGTAGGATAAGGTCTGGGAAGAATCCCCCCCCCCCCCGCGATCTCGTTACTTTCCCGGGACATTTGTCCCCACGGGTCTTGCTCTCTTTGCTCGTAAAGACCGGACATGACGTCATCAGCTGGAGTCGAATCAGGACCCGAAGCGACAATGTCGTCGCCCCCCGTCTCGTCGATTCCCTCTTGGATCCTCCCCCACGTCCTCCTTTTCAACGAGAGAGTATCCCCATTTTCCGGGAAAATCGAGAGGGTTCTTTTTTCGAAATCTCGCGGTCCCTCAAATTCGCAGGCCTCGAGAGTCGATCTCGATTTCCACCCTTCGGGGGAAGGGAGGGGGTGGTCTTCGGGGAGTTATGCCAGTACAAGTACCGTAATTTGTGGGGGGGTTGCACCCCCCTCACGTTCCACCCCCGTGGCGAGACAGTGTCGGGGAGTTCGGGGGACGATTAAAACGCTTTGGTAATTAACTCGATGTTTCCCCCCCAGGGTGGGGGGAGGAGGTAATCGCCGACACCTTCGTCGCAGCCCCCCGGGAAGAGGAGCCGTCTCGTTAATTTTTGGAATTTCTTCTTCTTTTTGTATTTGTTGTTTTTTGTTTTGTTTCTCTTTCCGGAGGCCAGAACTTCGCCTTCGATTTTCCATTCTCCGGGGGAGAGGGGCAGGCCTTAAATCCCGCGCGGAGGGAAGGCTCCGCGGGGGGTCCCTTCCCCTGCGCGGGGGCGAATCCACCCCCGGCGCGACTCCGCCGGGACGCAACTTCGGGCGACGATTAAAACGCTTTAGTAATTAACCGGGGTCTCTTCACCTCGGGCAGTTAACGCGTTACGAGTCCCGCCGCGCGCGGCAACCCCCGGCGGGCGGGGGCGACTGCCCCCGCAAGCGAGGGGCGACCGGGCCGCGGGTTGCCCCTGGCAACCGCGAGGCGGAGGACGCTTTCTCGCGTTGCCAGGGAGACCGCTTCCCTCTCCTCGGGGTGGGGGAGGATTCAATTCGCGGGGCGGGGGCGCGGGAGAGCGCGAGGGTGGAGGGCCTCGTTTCCTCTCTCTCCCACCCCTTGCCCCCTCATCGCTCCCTCTCACTCCCTCTCGCTCGCCTTGGCCCTCCTCGATGATTGTATTCGATGGCCGCGCCGAGGACGTGCCGAATGGATCTCCCTCCGATTAAAATCTCGCGATTACCGGGTCACCCTGGCGGACTTCCGGTGGGTCTTTTTTCCTTTTCCCTCCTCGGAGGACCGGAAGAAAGGCGATCTTGGACGGAGGCAAGCCGGAGACTCGATATGGGGCTCGTGGCGCCCTGTTCGCGGGGGGTCCACCTTTAAATAAGACTCCTGGAGGGGGCGGTCTCCATCGGCACTCTCCCCTTCTCCGAGGGGTGCTCCCCAAGGGACGACTCGCAGTTTCCGGAAAATCGAAAAATCGGAGTCCTGTATGTTTCTTTCGTTTTCTTTTTCTCCTTCTTTTTTGTTCTCCCCCGCCGGGAATGGATTCGTCCTGTCCTCCTTTGTCCTCCGCTTTCCGCCGATTCGCCGCGGTCGACGGCGCTAACGAGACATCCCTCCCTCCCCGGAAACGAAGCTCCTTCTTAGACCTTAATGACCAAGAGACCCCTCCGCCCGACCGGGAACAAGGTGAGGCGCAATCGCCGAGACGGGAATGGAAGGGAAAAGAAGGAGAAACAAGAAACAAACCCCGGGAAGAGCAGAGGGCTAATTCTATAATTTCCTGCCTTCCCCCGCCCTGGTAATTTCCTGCCCGGAAGAGAATGGACGTAATTACTTAACGCGCCCTCCCCTCCCGCGGTCCCTTTATTAAAAGAGGATCGCCCCCCGAGGAGCTGCCACGGGACGTGGGGGGAAGGGCTCGAGTTCGGAGGCTCGAAACCCCGGGGGTGGTTTTTCGAGCCCTCCTCGATGGACCTCCGGGTCCTGGATCCCGTCCTGGAGGATCCTCCGATAGGTCGAGCGCACCCCCTCGGAGCTCACCCTCGCCCGGGGTGCACCGACGGAGCCATCTTGCGGCCGGTCTCGGGGCAGCGGGGAATTGATTCTCCCCACCTGTCGGCGCAGGGGCGTAGCGACGCCGCCGGGGGGTGGGGGCAGCCCGCGGCGCCAGGGGCGGGGATCCGCTCTCCTAATCCCGGGGCCACGATTGGCCGGCGATACGGCGGCCCCCGGGAGGCGCGCGCCGCTCGCCAATGAAGAGGGGCCGGGTGTGGGTCGGGGTTCCGGTTCCGAAGCGCGCCGGCAGAGGGGGAGACCCTGGTCCGAGGACCGCGGCAGATAGTGCTGCGCCGTTGGCTCGTGCCCGTGGTCCGACCCTGCTGGCTCCCTCTGGAGGACCTCTCGGTCCGATCACACCTTGACCCCGACCCGGGACTCGGACCCTCGGGCCCAAACCGGGAGAGGGCCCCACGTCGATTCTAGGCCCTCGACGGTGACCCCGCTCGCGAGTGATCGTGCCCGTGGCCGGGAGAGGCTGAGAGTCCCTGGAGATTTGGGCCCGAAGGCCCCGATTCGAGGCTCGGGCCCGCACCCAAGTGCTGGACTACCTCGTCGATAGGAGAGGGCGGAATCGTTGGTCGAAATCTCGACTGGAGTACCGTGTTTGGGCCTTGAGGCCCTCGAGGACCTCGGACAGTTTGGGACGTCTCGTTCGTCGGTCCGGTCGGACCGTCGACAGTGGAACGCGAGCTGGACCCGCGACCGATCGGGGGTCGGTCCCAAGTTTTGGAGGACCGGGCCCATCCGTGAGTCCCAGTCAGTGATCCGGTGCCGCGGAGTGCGGATAGCTCCTCGATAGTGTTCGGAGGGCCTCCCGAGTTCTAAGCTCCGTCCATGGTCTAGGACTCAAATGAACATGCTAAGGAACGAAGTGAGGAAGGATCTAGGTCGGGCCCAGTAGTCCCAGAAGACTTTGGGACTCGAATCTGAGAGACGGTGAGCAGGTCGTTGGAAATTGGGACTCGATCGACGGTCTCCTTTCCCTCGAAGAGCGCGGAATTCCGCGATCCGACGGCAAACCGCTCGTCCGGGAACTCGCTGGTGGAGGCCCTTGATTCGGGCCCAGAAGTGGGCCTCTCCCTCGGGGGTCCTGGGTTCAAGGTCCTGGGACCAGGAAGATCCAGGCGCGACGTCCAGGGAAAAGGAGGAGCGCATCGGGTCGAGCGGGAAGGAAGCATCGGGAGTCCTCGAGTCATCCCGGGGTCCTGCTGGAGTAGGCCCCGCGCGCGACCGCCGAGTCCCGGGGGACTGGCCCAAAACGAGCCCGGGCCGATGCGGGGCGGGCCCGGGGGCGCCAACGGGAGCGGCCTGGATGCCCCCGCCGGGGTCTGAGCGCGATCTGCAGTAGAGAGCCGGGGAGAGGCCCAGCCAAGTTGGGGCCCAGCTCCAGGATGGTCCTGGAGCCGGGAGGCGGCCTGTCGTTCCCGGCGCCGCCGGCCGGCGGGACCACCGGGGCCTCCTCCGGGGCCTCGCTCCTGTCCCCGGGTCGGCTGTTCCCAAGGGCCGCGCCCGTCTTCCCGTTCCACCTGGGGTGGCCGCCCCATCACCCCGTCCTGGGCCAGGTCCAGAGTCAGGTGCAGGCCCACCACCAGGCGGCCGCGGCCGCCGTCAGGTTCTTCAGCCACCACCACCCCCACCACCCCCACCCGGCCCTGGGCAGCCGCCCTCTTGCTCCGGACATCGCGGCCGTCCACCCTGGGGCCCACCTTCTGCACCACGCCGCCGACCACGTCGACGAGGACGACGAGAAGAAAGGTGCGAATTAACCCTTTGGCCCGTGGAAGCGCCTATAGGCGTCCGACGTTTGGTCCAATATCGCCTGCCCGCTTTCAGGATTCTCGCCCTTATGTCGAAAGAGCTTCGCCTTCAAAGGGTCCAAACGGGGACCCGAATCGTTCCTCCTGGAATTTAAATTCAAGACCCCCTCCTGGGGGAATTCCAGACGCATAGTTTGGCACTCGACGGACTCCTCTAGGCCCGGAAATTGGGACCGTCGCGACGATTAGCTCCCTGACGTCGTTTCCGGGGACGTCCTAGAGTATCTCCTCGCATTCCCCGAAATCTCAGCAGGGATTTTCGGAAACGGTCCCCAGGGCCCCTTCCAGGGTACTCTTGGTCGATCATAAGATCGTTCCCGGGTCCCGTGGGCTCCCCAGGGACCGTTCACCGAGTCGATCCCCGACGGGTACGGAATGAAGCGGGGAATCTCGCCGACGGCGCGCAACGCTCTCGCGCGGTCTCCGGCGAGGGTGGAAATCCCTTTTTTACGTGATCCCATTCGCACCCCTGAGCCCTGGATCGAGGTTATCCCTCCAAGGGCTGCTGCCTCTTAACTTAAACGCCTCCCCCTCGCCTGGAACCGACGCCCTACGTCGCGTTACCGGGAACCCTCGAGGGCTCCTGGGGATGATGGAAGAAGTTCCTGATCGGGAGCAAAACCCGGACCGGCCATTTTTGCGGGACAAAAAACAGTATCATAAGGTCGGGACCGTGGTCATTCGTCGCTGCGTTCTCGTGAGTCCCAGATTTTGGGCCCTGAGTCCACTTTTCAACGTTTTCGCATTTTCCTGGGAGACGAGCGATCCTCTGGGGAGCACTAATGCGTCCGCCCCGACGGCCATTACCTCGTAGAGCGAGAGCGGGCCCATTCCGCGTCGTTAGAAATCCTGGGGCCCGATTAGCGGGAAACCGGCCAGCCGAGGGCCCGGCAAGAACTCCCGGGGCCCGTTCCCCTTTCCGCGTGCTCTCCGCAGACCACCGCCACGGGCCCGGAAACGAGGGGGAATAAAAGCGGCGCGAATCGGGCCTTAACCATTTCCCGGGGCCCCATCGCGCGAACCATATCCCGGAAACTTCGGGCCCCATTCAGCATCCGCGTCCTCCATTGACGGGGTCCGCGATTTACCCCCTTCCGAGAAGCTGACCTTAACCCTTCCCCGTAGTTCCCGGGAACTGCGGAATCCGCGACGTTTCTCCGGGGTGTTAAGGTGATGTGAAACACGTCGAGGAACTTGATCGACGTTGGTAAAGAAGATCTAAATATTGTTATTAATATATTAGATATATACCTACGTTGCAGACTTTGGTTTTTTTAGCGACAGCTGGGTCGAATTGTATTGGGTATTGTACTAAATGGCATATCCGCGACGTTTCTCCGGGGTGTTAAGGTGATGTGAAACACGTCGAGCAACTTGATCGACGTTGGTAAAGAAGATCTAAATATTGTTATTGATATATTAGCTAAATACCTACGTTGCAGAGTTTGGTTTTTTTAGCGACAGCTGGGTCGAATTGTATTGGGTATTGTACCAAATGGCATACTCCAACTGTCGTTTTCGTACAATAATTATTAAGAAATCGGAGTAAAACTCCAGAAATACTCTGGATTCATGCTTTCCGAGGCCCTAATTGACTGCAGAGGGACCCCCTGCGCCATCTGTGATTTACATGTCAACTAAATCTTCACTCCGAGACCTCGTATTACCATCGTTTTGGCATAGAAGCGTATACAACACTTTTTCTTGCCTTTATCCCGTTCAAATTCCAAACTTCGAATGTGTCAGGACAATTCTTTGATAATAACGAGTCACGTGTCAAAGTTTCGGAGAGTTTGGTCTAACACCCGTAAAAAAAAGTGTTTTATCCGAATCGACTGATTTAAGGGGGGTTTCTTTCCGCCTTAAATTAAAAAAGAGACCTGGGATGCAGAGTTTACCTGTCGGGAGAGGTTAGGAACGATTAATCCCAGGGTAAAATTTAAATATACTTTTGAACGTGTCAGGACAACTCTTTGATGATCACGAGTCACATCCCAGGGTAAAATTTAAATAAACTTTTGAACGTGTCAGGACAACTCTTCGATGATCACGAGTCACATGTCAACGTTTCGGACAGTTTAGTCCAATACCCTTAAAAAAAGTCGACTGATTTCAGGGGGGTTTCTTTCCACCTTACATTTAAAAAGAGACCTGGGATGCGGAGTTTACCTGCCGGGAGAGGTTAGGAACGATTAATCCCAAGGTAAAATCGAGGGTACAGGGGGGGCGAGTCCCAAGAATCCCGGGGAGGATCGTTTAAATCAAGTTTTACGTCACATCAAGCTCCTCTCAATTTAAACGACGCCTCTGAGCGTCGTTAAAACGGCCGTCCCGGGACGTCCTCGCGCGTCGACTTCCTGCCCTGAAAAGCCACTTCCGTTTACGCTAATGAGGGCAACCGCGCCCGACTTGGCCCCCGGATTTTCGAGAATTATTTTCCTGATTTCCTTATCCTTTTCTTTAATTTTTTCTACAAAATTTCTTTCCACGGAAAATAAGAAGAAGACGATCAATCGGTATCGAGGTTCCTCTAGGACGAGAGGGTTCGTCCTCCCCTTTGCTCATCAGCACTTCGCTCTCGATTCCTCCTCATCTTCTATTCATCCGGTCGTTTATCCTCCGGATTTTCGAGAATTATTTTCCTGATTTCCTTATCTTTTTCTTGATTTTTTTCGAAATTTCTTTTCGACGAAAAATAAGAAGAAGACGATCAATCGGTATCGAGGTTCCTCTAGGACGAGAGGGTTCGTCCTCCCCTTTGCATTTCGAGGAGCGATGCCCATCTGCGCTCCGCTCTCGATTCCTCCTCATCTTCTATTCATCCGGTCGTTTATCGTCCTATCTTCTTTCGAAGGGAATGCCAGATCGCGAGGTGATCGGTTTCCACGGGGAGGAAAGTCAAACTCGGAGGGTGGCGGGAGAAACTGCCCGGGAAACGAGTCTAATAGAGCGCAGATCCAGGCCACCCTGGACTTCCCTGGGCCCGATAAGGCGTGGGCCTTATCGGGCCCAGGGAATCCATTTCCTCGGAGACGGGAAGTTCGACCTGGCCGAGGACGTCGACGAGGAAAAAGATCGGGAAACGTTACTCTTCGTCGGGGTGGAGTCGACTTCTCCCGAGGAAATGGCCCCGGAAAAAGGAAAACGGGCCCGTTCTCTCCAGCGATCTCGTTTGAATATATATATACATGTATATAGATATGCAAGTATATACAGAGTGTGCAGTTTCAAGAGGAATGTCGGACTGCCATTTCACCGGGCCCAGTAAGCACCTGTTCGCCGAGACGAGGCCGTGGGGCCCGAAATAATGCCCTCGCGTTTCCAGTCTCCTCGGAATAATAATCGGGGGGGGCATTCGTGTGTATACGGTAGGGAAAAGAGACGAAAAACGAAGAAGGAAGCCGAGGAGAGAACGATTTGTCAGGCTTTCGTCGGAGGAATGCGCCGTATATCAGCCGACGTAAGTCCCCGTTTCCGAAAATCGGGCCCCGGGCGACGAGAGCTTAAGGTGAAGTCAAACACGTCGAGGAACTTGATCGACGTCGATAAAGAAGATTTTTATAAATGCCCACGTTGCCGACGTTCATTTTTATATTGACAGCTGGGTCGAATTATATTGGGTATTGTACCAAATGGCATACTCCACCTGTCGTTTTCGTACAATAATTGTCAAGAAATCGGAGTAAAACTCCAGAAATCCTCTGGATTCGTGCTTTCTGGGGCCCTAATTTACTGCAGAGGGACCCCCTGCGCCATCTGTGATTTCCAGGTCAATTAAATTTTCACTCCGAGACCTCGTATTCCCATCGTTTCGGCATAGAAGCGCAAACAACACTTTTTTTTGCCTTTATCCCGTTCAAATTCCAGTTTATCGATTACCAGAATGTTCCAAATTGTCGTAAAATTGTCCTGACCATTTCGTTTCTCATATCAGAGCCTTCGATAATTGTATATCGATCGAAATACGAGAGCTCGACGGCATTTTAGGACTGACCTGGGCTAAGTTAAAAAAATCTTTTTTTTAATCCAAATTTTCAAAGTGTCGGAACAATTCTTAGATGATCAGGAGTGACGTGTCAAAGTTTCGGACAGTTTGGTCTAATACCCTTAACCCTTTTAGTGCCGGGCGAAAAAGAGGTGCTTACGCGAAGATAACCGGCCGAATTTTACGATTTTACTAGGATTTGGAAAAAGGCTCATAAAAACCAAACGAAAAGCAATATTTACATAATTCAAAAAGCAGGGTATTAAGGACAAAATAGAGAATAAAACAGTGACGCTAATTTTTCTATACGCATTGAAAATTACATAAATAACAAAGGTATAAGTGATAAAAAAAAAAAAAGAAAAATTGAGTTCTCCGTTTCAAAACGTAATTGCACATAGGAAAAGTCATCTTTTTATCATCAATTTATATAGACCGCTTATTGCAAAGTATATACTTTAAATTTCCAATATATTTTTTAACAAAATAAGTAATATTGCACAAGAAACATAAAAAATAACTCCAAGGCACATGGTAGGCGCCGGACGGATTATCTCATCCGAAACAAGTAATTGTTATAGGTTATAGGTTGTTATAGGTGTTGTTGTATCGTTATTTTAATTCTCTCGTAATGAAATTAGACTATTTATAACGTATTATAAATTTATTTTGAGATAGAGATCTCTCGCAAAGCGAATAGTAAAGCGCTACGAGGTGCGGCCCGACATGTGCCCATAATTATGAAAGTAGTCTAAGTCAAAATTAAAAAAAAAAAAAATTAGTTTATCACTTATTTCACGCCATATTATTTCAAACGAAATTAATTCAATGTAATTTCGTAAAAACAAAAAATATATGACTTAGACCACATTCATAATTATGGGCACATATATCGGCTCTGGCACTTTTCGCCAGTGCAGCGAAGGCCGATATATCGGCCTCGGGCCCTAAAAGGGTTAAAAAAAAAGTGTTGTATTCGAATTGACAGATTTGAAGGGTGGTTTCACTCCCCCTAAAATCCGCGTACGAGTACCGCAAGAATCGCGGAAACTTCCGCGGACTTGTCGCGATGGACATTCGCGTATCGCTAGCTCGAGGGGGCCTTGATAAGGCCCCGAGAGTCCCGGGGTCGCGCAACTCCCGGGGGTGAAAAAGGGGCAAGGGGGGGCCCCGAGTTGGCGGGGGTAATAACTTAATTTAAACTAAACTACAGTTTAATAATTCCCGAGCGGGCCCCGGCCGTGGAGGATGCTCGGGCAACCGGCAATTTGAGAGCCGCCGTTAACTGCCGGTCGTTAGTCCCTTTTCAAAAGTCTCCCCCCCCCCTGCCGGCCCCTCGCGGGGCCCTAGGGCCCGGAGTCGGACTCGCTCGAGCACCGGGGCGCCTCCTTCGCTCTCTCCCTCTCTCGGGGTCCCACCCCCTCCGCCGGCGCTCGCGGGCCCGGAACGCCGGGGAAGGGCCCGTCCCCTCCACTCGGGGCCCGACGCGCATGCGCTAGGGGCCTAGCACGCCTTTTAAAAGACCGCTTTTTCAACACCATTGGAATTATCCTAAACGCCCTGCCAATGTATTCCGCGGGGCCCCCGGTTATTGAAACATCGCGGGGGCGACCTCACCCCGGGGCCTTACGGGGCCTTAATCGGGGATTAATTCATTTGGGAAACTTCCACTCGTTAGGGAGGGAGGTCGACGTCCGGGGGGAAATCCCGATCTTTGCAATTTGGGTAATTTGGGCCCGATGGATTTGGGCCCACTATCGCGATCGGTTTCCCCGCTCGAAACTAATTGAAACGAGGGACTCGCGTCATTCGGGTTAAAAAATAGTTTAACCGAGGGGCGCAAAGGGGGGACCCTAGGGAGGGCATCCTCCGCGAGCGTTTCTCTAACGACGAGCCGTCGTTAAGTCATCGCGTGCTCGCGCTGCGTTATGCGAGGCCCACTCGACTCGTTCGACTGCGCACTTTTCGTCCCTTTTTATCCTCCCCCCCGCCGCCCCCCTCTTCCAGGGCCCTCTCTACTTTTCGTTACCGCCGGGGCCCAAAATCGAAGCGTCAGACGCGACTTCGCGGGAATCGGTAAGAGGGTATGAAAGGCGCTGAGAAATTTCATACACGTCGGTAAAGTCTAATCCATCTGTACCCTTTTTGGGGGGAATGACGTTTTGAATACTCTAGTGGGAACATAACCTGGCGCGTCCCATTACCGACGTTTATATTTATCTTGAAGTCTTTTATAGTCTACGTCGAGAATCATACGAACTGAAGGGTTCTATATGTCATTTCGGGAAAGTAATGACAAAAAGATCGATGTTAAACTGCCGAAATCCCATGAATCCATGACTATTTATACTTTGATGGACCGACGTCGCCATCTGTGAGGTTTGGCTGCAACTAAATTTTTCCTCTAAAGACACGTGTTAGCTCTGGGACAAGCCAGCGTTCTCTTGCAATTGTTGGTAATAGTATTTTCCACATTTTCCCCGTTTGACACCGAAATATTCCATTTCTACGGTATTATAAATCCTTCGAGCTAGGTCTTGAAAATCTTAATTTTCGATTCTAAGCCTCCAAGACGCGTAAAACATCGAAAACATACCCTAACCCCGCCATGTTGGTTTCAGTCCACGGATAGGTAAATCAATTTTTCATGAAAAATGAAATTTCATCAGTTTCAAGACCTACCTTAGGGCCTCCATATTCGCGTGGGAAAATTTCAAACGAATCGGTGCACCCCAATATATATATAGACTGACTCTTCATATCCTTTTAAGTCCTCCCGAGACCGTTTCGAGTTTCCCCCGTTTCGCGGGATTTCCGCGCGCGTATCGCCCGGCAGTTCGCGGCCTCGGCCTCGCAAAAGGGAGAAAAACGTTAATTAAATAGTTTGATTTACGGCGGGGGGGGGGGCGGGAGGGGGAGAAAGGGCCAGATACTCGCCGAGGACTATAAACGCGGCATATTTATACGCTCCCGGGCTAATTGTCCTGGCGGATAAGGATCTTTATATTACTAACGGAGCGACTCGTCCGTCTCCAAAATGGCCGCCCAAGAAGAGCTTCCGTTCGCCAAGATGGCCGACTCGGGCATCGCGACGCGTCGGTACCTTGGTCTTCGAATGTCGTCGATTCATGTCCCGTACGTAGGATAAAATTAAGTGAAATTAGATAGAATTAGGCAAAATCCCGTAGACCAAGGTGAAATGGTCCCTTCGTACGAGATAAAGGAGGAGAAAAGGAAAAAGAAAGGGAAACCTGCTTATCAATCCTCGATTGTACGCACGATGTCGGGGCCTTACCTACACCGTCGATTCATATGCAGTACATCGGATAAAATTAAGTGAAATTAGATACAATTAGGTAAAATCCCGTAGACCCAGGTGAAATGGTCCCTTCGTAGGAGATAAAGGAGGAGAAAAAAAAAAGAAAGGGAAACCGGCTTATCAATCCTTGATTGTACGCGCGATGTCGGGGCCTTACCTACACCGTCGATTCATATACGGTACATCGGATAAAATTTAGTGAAATTAGATAGAATTAGGCAAAATCCCGTAGACCCAGGTGAAATGGTCCTTTTGAAGGAGAAAAAGGAAGAGAAAAAAAAAAGAAAGGGAAACCGGCTTATCAATCCTTGATTGTACGCGCGATGTCGGGGCCTTACCTACACCGTCGTCCGCCGGCGCTCGCGGGCCCGGAACGCCGGGGAAGGGCCCGTCCCCTCCACTCCCGCTCTCGATTCCTCCTCATCTTCTATTCATCCGGTCGTTTATCGTCCTATCTTCTTTCGGGGAAGGGAAGGGAATGCCAGATCGCGAGGTGATCGGTTTCCACGGGGAGGAAAGTCAAACTCGGAGGGTGGCGGGAGAAACTGCCCGGGAAACGAGTCTAANCCTTTTGAAGGAGAAAAAGGAAGAGAAAAAAAAAAGAAAGGGAAACCGGCTTATCAATCCTTGATTGTACGCGCGATGTCGGGGCCTTACCTACACCGTCGATTCATATACGGTACATCGCATAAAATTTAGTGAAATTAGAATTAGGCAAAATTCCGTAGACCCAGGTGAAATGGTCCTTTTGTAGGAGAAAAAGTAGGAGAAAAAAAAAAGAAAGGGAAACCGGCTTATCAGTCCTTGATTGTACGCGCGATGTCGGGGCCTTACCTACACCGTCGATTCATATCCCGTACATCGGATAAAATTTAATGAAAATAGATAGAATTAGGCAAAATCCCGTAGACCCAGGTGAAATGGTCCTTTTGTAGGAGAAAAAGTAGGAGAAAAAAAAAAAAGAAAAGGAAACCGGCTTATCAATCCTCGATCGCACGCGCAACGTCGACGCGTGGAGTGTCGGGGCCTTAGCTACGCCTTTCCGGGCCCCCGTTCGCGATTTGCATATCGACACGGGCCTTTCCGCCCAGTGATCGATTCCGCGCGGGCCGCCGGGCGGAAAACCCGCGCGTGGCCTCGTATTCCGCCGGCTCTCTTAATTTAATCGGCCATTCAATTAGGCACTCCTCGCGCACTCGCGGCTATCGGGGCCGGGAAAATCAATTATCTGCGCACACGGCTAAGGTGAAAGCCACACCGCGGAAAGTTGCAACACGGAAGGGAGCCCCGGGACGTGGAGGATCGCGAAAAAAGACCGCGTTTAGAAAGAGGGGGGGGGGGGGGGACGGAAAAAAAATGAAGGCACGGCGAGAGCGAGGAGAAACGGAGATGGGCAGGGAAGTCGCGGAGATGCGCGACTTTCCGCGAATTTCTAGAGGGCTTCAGAAAGTGCCGACGCGATAATCGCTAATCATTTGTCACTTTGTCTCCCGGTGCGTACGCCCGGGGAGAGTGTAACTCCGAGAATCCTCACCATTAGTGCGGCGCCCCCGGTATTTTCGCCCGCTCCCCCCGGCGCTTGATAATTAAAAGCGTTATTTATCGCGCCGGCGTTAATCGTCCGGGCCCCGTTCCGTAAGTAGCGTCAATTGGCGGTCCGACTTCTCGCGAGTTGGCGGGATCTCGCCTTAGGACGGCGAGTCTTGCGGTGGGCCCTTCAGGGTGGGCTGACGAGGCGGGGCGCGCCGGGCCCCGAATCGCGCGAGTTCCACTTAGGTCTCGAGACGCGGAAGTCCCATGTGTGTATAGTAGGCACCACCATGTTAGAATAAGGATTCATATCATTGTTTTTAATGTGGTGTGTGTAATTGACTGCAGAGGGACCCCCTGTGATTCACTCCGAGACCTCGTATTCCCATCGTTTTGGCATATAAGCGCAAAACACACTTTTTTTTGCCTTTATCCCGTTCAAATGCGAGTTTATCGATTACCAGATTGTTCCAAATAGTCGTACAATTGTCCTGACTCTTTCGTTTCTCATATCAGAGCCTTCAATAATTGTATATCGATCGAAATATCGGAGCTCGACGCCATATTGCTTCTGCTGTAGGCTAAGTTAAAAGATTTCTTTTTTTAAATCCAAATTTTAAAATGTGTCGGGACAATTATTTCATGATCACGAGTCACGTGTCACAGTTTCGGACAGTTTGGCCCAATAACCTTAAAAAAAATTGTTTTACCCGAATGAACTAAATTGAGGGGGGTTCCGCTTCACCTCAAGGCCCCGATCCAGGGCCCTTCCCTCGTCTTTTCCTCTATAGGGAATCCCTGGGTCCGATTCATGTCCCTCGAAGGAGAGGAATCGCTCGACCGGTCGACGGGACCGATGGGGTCGATCGGACGGGCCCCATCGGGCCCCTCGTCGGTCCCGGGTCGAATCGGCAATTTAAAACAATCTCACCGCTGCCGAGAGGTCGGTCGCCGAGCACGCGACGGGGATAATGCTCTCTTGCAAATGACACGGCGAAAGGGGGTAACAACCCGTGCTTAGCGGTCCTTAGAGAGGGGTGGGCCCCGCGCGGGAGGGAAGAGAGAGAGCAACCGAGGCCCGTCTACCCGGAGGGAGGGAGAGAGAGAAACGGGGCCCGGCGGAATTGTACGTTTAGCGCACGCGAAAGAGCGCCACTTTGCCTCCGGACGATAACTCGCCGATCATCGAGGGCCTTTACAGCCGGGCGGGGCCCCGCTTAAAGCGGCAACGAGGGAGCGCAGCTAATCGCGCGGTATCGTAAGGCCCAAAAATCCGGAGTGGAGGGCTGCCCTCGCGCCGCCGAATTTCAGGGACCTGGGCATCGCGAGAGGGCCCCAATTGGAAAAACGCGAGGAGGGCCCAAAAGGTCGAAAAACGCGAAGTGCACCTTCGGGCCCAGGTTCTCACCGGGCCCCGCGACGCTCGGCGCCGAGGATGCACGCGAGCTCGCATTAATGTATAATTAACCGGTCGCCTTGAAGATGTTATCGCCCTCTGACAAACCTCCTTATCGGGGCCCGGGAGGCCTCTGCTCGTCCTCTACATCCTTACTCCTCTCGCGTGCCCGGAGTACCCCTCCGCCATTTTATTTATCATTTCATAATTTATTTGTCATTTAATATTTTATTTATCATTTCGTATTTTATTTATCATTTCGTATTTTATTTATCATTTCATAGTTTATTTATCATTTTATATTTTATTTGTCATTTAACCCCTTAACTTGTGCGCTCGAGATAATTCGAGAACGCTAAACAGGCCAAACTGTGCACACTCGCGATAATTCGAGCGGCGTTGTATTTTATGCTACTATAATTTTTCACATTTGAATATAATCGAGAATTTTATTTTTTTGCCAAGACAATGTTCTAGTGTTTTNTATCATATCATATTTTATTTATCACAACATTTTATTTATCATTTCGCAGTCAGGGATAATTTCGAGGGTCCTTCTCTCTTCGTCGGGGAGATTCGAGGCGCGGTAAAAGGACTCTCGTCCTGTACTATAGCCAAGCAGGAGGAAAATGCAAATTCGCCCTCGATTTTCGCCTAATCCCGGAAGGAGTCGAGAAGGGGCGAAGCCAGAGAGAGAGAGAGAGAGAGAGAGAGAGAGAGAGAGAGAGAAGGAGATTCCGGGGAACTTTCCGGGAGCGGTTAATATGCACCTCCGATGCACCGGTTAACCTCGCGGGGGCCCGGAAGATCCTGGAGTTCTGCCCTACCAGTGGGAGGCAGGGGGGGAACTAGTTGCATAGAGAAAACTAGTTTAAAATAAGTTTCGAATAAGGCCGTCCTCCCCTCGTATCGCGCGGGGAGATCTCTTCTCTCCGTGTATATAATTTACCGTCGGGTAGACGGTGTCGTAACGGCGCCCCGACTTTTCGCAGGGCACCGCTTTCTCCCCCCGTTGTTTTTTTTTTTTTCCTCCCTCCGCATCATCCGTTTTTCTTCACCCCGCTTTACGGAAACTCGGCCCGTTTTCTACGGTCGGCGTGAAAAAAGTCAGAGTAAATCCACCCTTTCGGTGCCGTCAAAAGGGGTACCTCAAAATGGCCGCAGCGAGGTGTCGAGCGTCGATACCCGACCTCGCCAGGAGGCGGCATCTCTATCGGCCTCTCTCTCGCTCCCACGCGGCGGCGCATCCCTCCCTCTCTCTCGCTCCCACAGGCGGGCCATACCCCCGGGGCCCCGGCTCTCTTATTGCGGCGGATATTTAATTCAGACTCGTCCGACTAGGCCGGCTCGACTCGTCGGAGGGGGACTGGAGGAAAGGGGCCCTCTCCTGCCCTGCCCCCTCCCCCCGGGAGGTGCAGCCGGGCGTCTGGAGGATTGATGGCGTCTAGATGCAAATGCAGTCAGTCCGACACGCAACCAACGTATCCACCTACCGACGCCTTATGCCAGTTAACGCCTTACAGCTTAATAATCCCGCCCCCCTCGGCCCCTCAGAGGATGCATCGCGACCGTCTCTCTCCCTCTCTATCGGGGCCCCAACCCCCCCGGACCCCGGAAATGGGCCCAATGGGCCGACCTTGGGTCCCCTGAGATCTTTCGACCGAGCGCCTCCGCGGATCGATCTTTCTTCCTTTTTTGACTGCCGCTTCCGGATCTCCCGGGGGCGGAGGACACTGCGGCCCTTCCGCGGGGACGACGGACGCGGAAACGCGACGGGCCCTATCCGGGCCCCCGGTTTCCGTCTCGCGTATCGCTAAACGCCGAGCCGCGCCGCTTGTCACTTTAATTAGAGGAACGTCGCCCGGAGTAATTACACGGCCGAAGTGCGGACCGTTTGTCCGCTAAAGCAGCCGCAATTAGCGACGCGCGCGCATGCTAATTGCGCAATTTTCCCGCCAAGTCGTCGCGATTATTGCGCCGTTCACAATGCCCCGTTTACGGGGGGGGAGGAGGAGGAAGGGGCTCTTGTCCGCGATACGACGGGGTGATAGCGCCGCGTTTTGCGGCTCTTTCCGCATGCGGTTTCCGACCCCCGTGAGATCTTTTGAGTTCTCTTTTTATTATTATTTTTTTTTTTATTATTTCTTGTCGCGATCTCCGCTGGAAAATACGGAGGGGGGCGGGGTGAAAGCGGACCCAGAACCGGAAAGAGCGGGCCCCTTTCGGACTCGGCACCGCTCGGGGGGCAAATTTGTAGGCGTGGGCCCCACGACTCGGGGAGTGACTCTCATTCGGGCGCATCGGGCTGTAATTTCGAGTTTAATTGCATGTTATTTCGGGTGGTACGCCGTGGGTGCCCGGGCTTATTAAACGCCTTGAGCCAGCACGCCATTTCGCGTTTTGGAGCGCAGCCTCCAAGGGAACCGCTTACTCTCGCGTACCGTCGCGAAGGTTATCTTAGGAAATTCGGCGAAAATACTTTCCCGACGGGGGAAAAATCGGGAAAAATTCTGGGGCCTAGCTCGAACCTCGTCGATCGAGGGGAGGTGGTTCGGATTGACGATCGGATCGATGAGAGGGGAATTGATCGACCCCTAGGTGTCGCGACGGGGAGTGATGGAGCGCAGAGGAACCGCTTCCCTTTCGAAATTCGGCGAAAATACTTTCCCGGCGGGGGAAAAATCGGGAAAAATTCCAAGACCTAGTTCGAACCTCGTCGATCGAGGTGAGGTGGTTTGGATTGACGATCGGATCGACGAGAGGGGAATTGATCGACCCCGAGGTGTCGCGACAAGGAGTAATGGAGCGCAGAGGAACCGCTTCCCTTTCGAAATTCGGCGAAAATACTTTCCCGACGGAGGAAAAATCGGGAAAAATTCCAGGACCTAGTTCGAACCTCGTCGATCGAGGTGAGGTACTTCGAATCGGCGATCGGATCGACGAGAGGAGAATTGATCGACCCCGAGGCGTCGCGACGGGGAGTAATGGGGCGCGCGCGGAGGAACCTCTGGGAGCGCTCCTGGCGGTAAGAAAAATCGGATAAAATTCCTGGGGAGTCCTGGAAGGACGTGGATAAATGCCTCGAGAT
Source organism: Orussus abietinus (assembly GCF_000612105.2). Lineage (NCBI taxonomy): Eukaryota > Metazoa > Arthropoda > Insecta > Hymenoptera > Orussidae > Orussus > Orussus abietinus. The sequence goes on along the minus strand of NW_019394237.1, from coordinate 981,093 downwards.
CCTAATTCGAAATCGGCTCGCTAACCGGACGAAATAATCCCCGGCCACCGTTTACTCGAGCCGAGGCGCCGAGTCTCGGTCTCTCTCGCCGGGCGGCGTATCGATCCCCGCTTATTACCGGAATATAGATTATCAATAATAAGCGGCTCGACGGATGCCCGTCGGTGCGGGTTTCAGTTACGGGGGTGCCCGCCAAACGGCCCGTGGGACCGGGCACACCGGATAAATCGCATCTAATTACGAAGATTAATGCACCGGGGCCCCGGGTTTCCTCGGGGCCCGTTCGCGCCGAAGGCGAGGCGCCTTAAGGCCCGGCTTCGGGCGAAACGCGGGCCCCCCGATTCCGCCCTTAAGGGCCCCGATCAATATTCATCGTTCGTGCTTAACGGAAGGAAGAAAAAGCGCGAGAGGGGCCCTCCTTAAAAAAGGACGACCCCAAGGGGTACGGATCTCCGTCCCTCGTTAAAGTACACGCGAGGCCCCGAAATTTCGGCAAATCGATCCTCTCGGAGGAGGTGATAACCTCCTCGATTACTAAATCGAAAGTTTCTCATCGACCCCAGCCGTCGGGATGGCTCGGGGAGACGCCGATAAATCCGCGAGTTATCGCGATCGAATTAGTCCTGCCCCCCGCGGGGGATAAATCTCCCGGAAATCCGAAATCTAAGAACGCCGCTCTTATCGAGGCCGCTCTTCCCTCCACCCCCCGCCGATTGTCTCCAACTCGTATGTATGCTAATGTGCCCCGGTCACCCCGACAATTGAATGGAAGATCCGGAATTATGATTGACTCTCCTTCGGTCTGACGCGTTATCTCTCTCTCTCTTTCTCCTTGGAATAAAATACCACGAGGGGTGAATCTGCTTTCCCGAATTTTTTTTTCTCTCTTTTTTTTTCTTTCCACTCTAATCTTATATTCAGTTTCGCCCTGACACGATTTTCGCGTTAAACGACGAGCGAAGTACACTGTTAATAAGAATATTATAATTTTATAACATTTTCCGTGGTGGTTTCATTCGGACATGGTATACTAATTTTGTGACGTGTTTTCAAATGAACTGTATAACGTGTATTATTAATTTAGTACGTGCGTGTAATACATTTATAATATATGTTGTAAATTTGGGTGGGGCAGAATTTCATGTTAAACGTTTTTTTCTTCTGCAAACTTAATAATTTGACACATGTTCCGGGCATGTTCGAGGACGATTTTAGAGACAGCCCTACCTTATACGCCGAAAGAAATCATTTTGCAATTATCGGGGTATCGAACATCACGGATAAGTAGCAATTACGTTGTCCATGAAGCTACCGGAGTCTTCTATTGACTGTAAGAATTTTGTTAAATATTATTTAATTATTTTTGGGAGTTAAGAATGTAGTTACGATGTTTCTCCGCCAGTACCACCGACACTTGTCATCTTTCGATTAAATTTCATTAAAAATAAACCTATGTAAACGGTCATAAAATTAAAAATTCATGTACAATATTCCCTCGTGTAGAAATCTCGTTACAATGCTTCCCCGCCAGTACCACCGACACTTGTCATCTTTCGATTAAATTTAATTAAAAATCAACTTACGTGAAAGATCATAAAATTAAAAACCCATCCAAAAGATTTGCAAACAATGCGTACCAAATGACTGTCGAATATCAAGTTTATAATTTTCCTCCGCAATTACCCAAGATTACAGACGCGGTGTTATAAAAATGTAAATTTCCTTAGAATTTTATAATAAATGTATTCTGATTCACTGTAAAGACGTCAAATTTATAATTTCACTGCAACCTTATGTACTAAAAGTGTATGGAATTTAATGAATTTCGTTAACAGTTTATTGATTCTCGATTCGCGTTTCAGGGTGCGACGGCGAGTCGGACGAGGGCGGGAGCAAGCGACGGAGGAGCAGGACCAACTTCAACAGCTGGCAGCTGGAGGAGCTGGAGAGGGCCTTCCTGTCCAGCCACTACCCCGACGTGTTCATGAGAGAGGCCCTGGCCGTCAGGCTCGAGCTGAAGGAAAGCCGGGTCGCGGTGAGTCCCAATCCTGAGGGCAAAAGAGGCCCCAAAGAGGTTCCCACGTCCTTTCCTCCACCCTGGGATCCTGCCAGGACCAAAAGCCTCCCAGCTTCCGTCGGGACGTCGGGGGTGGACTTCTCGATAGGGACGATAAGGAGGGAAATTTAAGAGGATATGAAATAGACAGCCTATATATATGTATATGTATACATGTATGTCTGAGAAGTCAAATCGTCGGGGAAAGTACTCTCCGAATTGGGTGTACCGATTTGTTTGAAATTTTCCCATGTGAATATGGAGGCCCTAAGGTAGATCTTGAAACTCATGAAATTTCATTTTTCATCGAAAATTTATTTATTTACCGTTGACGGGAACCAACGTGGCACGGTCAGGGTATGTTTTCGATGTTTCATGCCTCTTGGAGGCTTAGAATCGAAAATCAAGAGTCTCAGGACCTTGGGGGTGGACTTATTGATAGGGATGATAAGGAGGGAAATTTAAAGAAATTTAAGATGGATTTTACTTTATCGACGTCGATTAAATTTCTTAGCGCCTTTCATATCCTCTTCAGATAAGGAGGAAAATTTAAAGAAATTTAAGATGGATTTTACTTTATCGACGTCGATTAAATTTCTTAGCGCCTTTCATATCCTCTTAAGGGGACCGGGTCACGGCGAGGGGGCTGACGCTCGACAGACGTCGGGGGTGGTTTCGGGACTTTCGACCTTTCACCCCGAGGCCTCTTTCGGCCCCCCTCGGGGGCAGTTAGTCCATCTGCTCGACGGCGGGTGCGGTTGCGTATGTAATGGACGCCTACATAAGAGGCATGTAATACATGCGCGAGGAGGGTGCGCCGTGAAGTCGAAACCCAGGGATGCCTTAGATCGACGAGGAATTTATTTTCCATCCACGGCAATGCAAAAAAATTCACTTAACCGAAGTAATATCACTTTTAATTGTCGCATCCCATTTATTCCAGACTTCGTGAACCCTAATAGCACAGAATAATTTCTGTATATTTCTTTGCAATCTTTGCTAAATATCTCAAGCGACAGATTTTTCAAGATCTCTTGTAGATTTCAATCGAAGATATCTGAAATATTTCTCAATAACATATTTAATTTCCTTAATTTATAAATATATATAGAAATTATGTATCTTACTTTATGAACATATCGTGAAAATGCATTTCTTACTTCACGACATTATATAAGTAATATCGCTTCGAATTGTCGCATTCAATTTATTCCAATTTGCGTCAAGAAATAACCCTAGTGAGGGGTGGTTCACCCCTTAATTTAATTTTTTCTTTTAATTGAGAAAATTATATTTTTAACTTCTCGTTATGAGAAAGCTTTTCCAGGTGGATTGGTTAAAAAATATTACCTTCTTGTGGGTGAAACTGCCAAATTGTCCTTTGACATGCCTTACCTTGGATGGTGGTTTCACCCCCTTAAAATGTTTAATGGCAGATAAAAAAAAATACGTGTCGCTTAGTTTTTAATCTACAATAACATATTATAAAAGAAATAAAATCGGAGAGATCGACGTGGGATGCCTTCCTTGTCAGAATAAGGTGGAGGGGTTCACGGGGTCCTTCATGGGGCACCTCGCATTTCGGCTCGACATGCCTTACCTTGGATGGTGGTTTCACCCCCTTAAAATGTTTAATGGCAGATAAAAAAAAAATACGTGTCGCTTAGTTTTTAATCTACAATAACATATTATAAAAGAAATAAAATCGGAGAGATTGACGTGGGATGTCTTCCTTGTCAGAGTAAGGGGGTTCATGAGGTCCTTCATGGGGCACCTCGCATTTCGTATTCCCGCGTTCGGATACGCAGGGTGGAGGCGCATAGGGTCGAGATTACAGTAACGGGTGTCACCCTTCCGCGGACGGGGCCCGGCTGCTTGTCCCGGTGACAAGGGAGATCCGGGGCTTGATAACAGTGATAACCCGGGAGATGTCACGGGTGTGTCATCCGTGGGGCGCCCCATGGAGAGATTAGATAAAGGGGGCGAGATGCGACTCGGGATAACCTCTGATATGGGGATAAAGAGGGGCCCGTCGACGGGCCCGTCGACTTGGGGCCCAACGGTGGCTGCCGACGACGGATTTCGGGGGACCGATAAAGAGTGATAACAGATGGTTAAGGGCGATAAGGACGGGTGTTTGCTCTCAACCTGTCGCGCGCATCGACGGGGATTATAGTAAAGTAGAGGATATCGTACACTGTTAAGAAAAATTCTACGAATGTTATATCATTTTTTATAGAAGTACTATTCAGACGTGGTATACCAAAATCATAACGTAGTATGAAATAAAATATATAACATGAGTTATGAATTTAGTACCCACGTATGTAATAAAATTATGAAGGATATTAGTAACTTTATGACGTACGATCTTCATAATTTCAGGACATTCGTATGTAGTGAAATTATTAAAAGAAAGAAATAGGTAATAATTTTATAGTAATTTAAGAAGACACGTTTACAAAGTTATGAAACATTATACAATGAAAAACTCGTCTCAGAAATTTAATTAGTAGACTAAAAACTAAGCGACACGTATGTTTTTATATCTGCCATTAAATGCTTTAAGGGGGTGAAACCACCATCCAAAGTAGACCTGCGACCCCTCACCCCTTAGGCTCACCCCTTAATTTTTTCTTTTCCTTTAATTGAGAAAATTATATTTTTCATATCTCGTTATGAGAAAGCTTTTCCAGGTGGATTGGTTAAAAAATATTATTTTCTTGTGGGTGAAACTGCCAAATCGCCCCTTGACATGCCTTACTTTGGATGGTGGTTTCACCCCCTTAAAGTGTTTAATGGCAGATAAAAAAAAAATACGTGGCGCTTAGTTTTTAGTCTACTATGACATATTATAAAAGAAATGAAATCGGAGAGATCGACCTGGGGAACCTTCCATGTAAGACAATCGTGCAGGACGATTTGGCCGATTTGGACGATTTGGCCACCCCCTTAAAGTGTTTAATGGCAGATAAAAAAAAAATACGTGTCGTTTAGTTTCTAGTCTACTATGACATATTATAAAAGAAATGAGAGATCGACCTGGGGAACCTTCCATGTAAGACGATCGTGCAGGACGATTTGGCCGAATCGAGGGGTAGGAGGGGTATCCCCTCGTCTTCGCCCTCCTCGGCACCATAAACGCGAGGCCTAATGGCGGCTCGTTGCGGCGCCGACTCGCGGGTTAATTCCGCATCCCATCAGACCCGTCCCGCGAGATGCGCTCCCGGAGATACCTCGTTGCGGCCGGTTGAAACGCGGCCGCGCTTATGCGTTCGCGTGTCTCCGTACGGCTGCGATTCGCCACGTAATTACAATGGCTCCTTTCTCATTAGAGGGAGCGGGGCATGTCCGAAGAGGGGTAGAGGAAGAAAAAAAAAAGAGAGAGAGAGAACGCGCGAAGATACGCTTCTGCGGGGGTTCAGCGGCGGAAATCCGCACCCCAGGACGGAGCGTACGTGTGCGGGGCATTCGCTCGTTGGCCACATCTGGCGGTTCAGGGGAGGGGTGCAAGGGGGGGTCTATTGATCTTCGGCTCGGCCTCGGACGGCGCCGCCTCCTCCAGGGTCTCCTCTCTCTCCTCCTCCTCCTCCGGGAGCGGGTCCTTCCTTCCTCTCCCTGGACTTCCATCCCCTAGGTAGAGTCCACCCAGGGTCTCCTCGAGTGTCCTCTTCCTTCCACGAGTGTCGGGGCGCTTGGAGAACGCTCGCTTGACCGGGATCCCGGACCTGGGTTGCAGGTCTGGTTCCAGAACCGGCGGGCCAAGTGGCGGAAGAAGGAGCACACGAAGAAGGGCCCAGGAAGGCCGGCCCACAACGCCCATCCGCAGAGCTGCAGCGGCGAGCCGATCCCTCCGGAGGAGCTGCGGAGGAAGGAGCGGGAGAGGCGGCAGAAGAAGCTGCTGAAGACGCTGGAGCGGCAGCAGCGGAAGTTGGCGGCGAAGGTAAGGACAAGGAGGAGATTTCCGGGCCCCAGGATGCTGAGGGTGGTGGTGGTTTCTGCTCGCAGGGCATCTCGGTGGACCTGTCGACGCTGCGGGCCGAGTGGGAGTCCAGGAGCGCGGCGGCAGCAGGGGGTGGACCGGGGGGCCTGGCCCACCAGAGCGGGGCCTTCTCGGGGCTGGGGCCCGGGGACGGCGGCGTCTCCGGTTCCGGCAACGAGGCCAACGAGGAGATCGACGTGGTCGGGGGCCTAGACTCGTGCAGTGAAAGCGGCAGCGAGAGGGTCGACTCGGCGGCGGACGGCTCGGTGGACGGGGAGTGCTACCCCAGGGTGTCCCCGGCCGACCCCCTCCAGGCGGATCCTCGACGGGCCCACCACGTGGGCCTGGACCTGAACCACCAGCAGGGCATCCACCACTGGGGCCTCAGTCTGCTGGAGCGGCGCCGCGAGCTCGTGGGCCTGGGCGCAGGCGGGCTCCCCGGTCGACTGGGCCCGGGTCCCCGGGAGGACCGACCCAAGGACGACGAGGCCCAGAGCGGCAGCATCGACCTGTCGGTCAAGGGCCGCGAGGAGCGTCGCAGGCTGAACCCCTTCTCCATCGAGAGCCTGCTGGGGAACGGCAGGCCCGCGACCCCCGGCTCCTGTTCGCCGATCCTCGACGGCCGGGAGTCCTCCACCCCCGGGGGCCGCACCCCCACCCCGCCGACCTCCATCCCTACCTCGCCTGCCACCACGTAGTCGGGCCCCGGGGACCTGGGGGCGATTCCCGGACCTCTCTATACGTAAGGTCCCTTCGGGACCGAGGCCCGGGCCCCGCGTCCTGGGCCTCATCCATATCCACGGAGACCGGCGGGGCGATATCAGTGTCCACATATCCGACCCGGCTGAGACTCAGTCGGGACCCGTCCGTCCGGATTACTCGCGAATCCCGCTCGTTTCCCCGCCAGTCTCGGGCCCCGGCGGGAATGGGCCCGTCGGAAACAAGTGCAATAATTATCGAGAGCGGACCCGCGGGGATCCCTGAGATCCCGGTTAAGGGTTCCCTGAAATTCCGGAGAGCGTCTCGAATTGGGCCCGAGGGAGGAATGCGGTGGCTCGTGAGGCCCATCTTCCCCTTCCCCCCTTCTTTTTAAGCAATTCGGGAGCTACCGCAGGATGATACGTAGATCGAGTGTAATAAACTGTAAATAGCGCATAAGGGCGAGGCGACGAGCGACTAACTTAACCCACGTAGACGCGGGGCCCGGCGTCCCGGCGCCGGGCCCGACTAGGAGTCCCGAGGATTATTAATTTAAAAAAGCAATAGAGGGTTCACGCCCGACACCTGTGTATATATAACGTCCGGTAGGTAGTCTAGCTGCGATAGGAACCAAGGAAAGGGCCCTGGAAAGGGCCCCCCGAGGACGTCGAGATCGGGCCCCTGGGACCTCGTCCTCGAAGTCGTCCCGAGGGGGGCCCCTCTCGTCGAGGGCGGTACCTAACCGTAATATCCCATTTAAAAAAAATATATATATTAATTTATTCTCAATTCATCTCGTGTCGCTTTTCTCTTCCCAGTCCCCCCTCTCTCTCCTGAGGCCCAGGCTGGCCCATTTTAGTCATCGGCGTGAAGACATGGACCAGGAAGACCGAAGACTGGAAGAAGGTAACCGCGAGCTGCTCTCGGTCGATTTACTCCGCGGCGAGTTTCTTTTTCGCGGCCCGTTTGGGGCCTTACGGGCCCTAGAGCGAGAGGAAGTAGGCCCCGACGGAAGTCGCGGGGTGAAACGGCGACAACGTCCGCGGACAATGACTCGCCGCTCGTAATTTACGTCCCGGGGGACGATTGCGATTGCTCGGGCTCGCCGGGGCCTTAGGTTTACGAACGACAAAAGGCCCATTGTGTCTGGCTGGGTGAAAGAGTCGCGGCAATATTTAACCAGGTATACGGCCGCGGTGAGGGGTCAGGGGAGACTGCCACGAGGAAGAGAGAACTCAATTACTCGAGGGGGCCCCGAGGATATCCCGAGACGTCTCACTCCTCGCGTTGCACGCTCGAGAAAAGGCCCCTCTTTTTGTCACCTCGCCGAGCGGCGGCGCCGTTTGATCATGCCCCTCTCCGAGGAAGAGGTCCCCGAATTTCGAGAAGTTCGATCTGGACTTCCGAAAATGTATTTATCCGCGGAGGTTTTCACAGAGGGGCATCACGAGGGGCCTCCACCGAGCGGGAGAAAACGAGGCAGGGCCACCAAGCAGGTGTCGACGAGTAAAGTGGGCCCGGGCCCCGAAATTGGGATCGCTCCTCTTTTCCTCTCTTTGGTGGGGATTTGCCGATTTTCAGGGTTCCGACTCGGTGGCGACGAACGAACGGAGGGCCGCCCCCGGATCGGGGCCCCATAAATCGAGACGTTTATTAATACATCCATGGGGGGACGATCGACGGGGCAGGTGTGGGCCCCGGACAGCTCGCGAATTATCCCGAATAATTTACACGACGTTTAAACCTCCCCGGCAGTTTCCGCGAGATCCCGCCGAGCGATGGGGTCCCGCACCTTCGGGGGACAGGTGAAGTCGGAAGCGTGGAAGAGGCCCCTCGGAAACCGAGTAAGGCCCCAGGATAAGGTTGGACAGCGTCGAGCCACGTTGTCCCGGATCTGCGAAGAATTGGCGCAAGGTTTCTCCAGGACATCCCGACCAATCGGAGGAATTTTTACTGGCCCCAAGGCCCAAGATGTGGGCCCGAAAGAGGCCCAGAAGAGGATCTTCGCGGGCAAGGTGTAAGGCCGATCCAGTCCGATATCCAACAGATCAGTGGGCAGATGCCTCGCCGGTTATTACACGGGGTCGGAGGTCGATCGCTCGCATAAACCATTTAGGGCCGATCGCCTATCGATACCGATATTTCCCAGAGGTATCGACTATCTGCGCGGTCGATCTGGACGTCCGAGGGGGCGCCCTCCGCTCGGGACCCACCCACGCGTCCGGAGCCCGATTAAACGCCGGCCCCGGTTTTCGGGCCCCCTCAAGCTTTCGAGGCCCGGGAAGGGGAGGGCCCAACCGCCGGGCCCCGATCGCTCCCCGATACTCATTTAATTACCTTTAATTGCCTCGCTCAATTTCACACTACCTTCCGAATACCGCTTTCCGCCGTTACGGCGGCCCTCTCCGGAGAGCTTTCGCACGGGAAAGGAGAAAGTATGGCGATTCGATCGGAATGTAATAAAAACTTATGACACGTGGCGGCCGGCCCCGCGTCCCGGCTGTTTAGGCGTCGCCATGAGAACGGCGGCCATGACGGGTGACGCGGGCGCGATCTCCATGGCAACGGCGTCCATAGAGACGGCGTCCCTAGCAACCGTCGCGCAGGTGCGCGGACACATTCCCGGGCACGTCGGGATTAGTTTTTACGCCGTGCAAAGCGATTTCTACGCAAATTTAACACGAGACAAGGGTCTGGGAACACCCGAAGGACCCAAACTACGACGGGGGAATTAAAATAAAGGGATAAAAGTGGCGCGATCCGTCCAAGTATCTCCGAGTAAGAGCGAGGTCGGTTTTCGGGCAAAAAGGAAGAAGCATCGAGGGAGCCGAGGGGCGAGGCGAGGATAACGTCTCGGTAGAGTATCCATGAGCTCGGTGAAGGGAAAAGAGAGAACGAGGAGGGGTTCCTATCTGTACGCGCGGTACATCCATTTATGTACATACATAATGCGGCGTGCGCCAAGAGACCGCCCGATTTTATGGGGTCTCCAGATATTGAAAGCCTCTCCCTCGCTCTCTCTGTCTCCCGGTCCCGTGTTCCTGGGCGGAGATGCGAGATAAAAAATTAATAGCCGCTTTTGGCATCGGCCCTGCCCCGGACCGGCTTAACTGGCGGGAACAAATTTTATTACGGAATTTTATTCCGCGCACTGGCCAAGATTCGAGATAGGCCACGAAAAGAGGAGGCGCTGGACGCGTACGGGGACGACCTCGAGGAGTCGTTCATCTTATGGGGAATTAACCGAATTACCCTGCTTTTCCGAATTCCCTTTCCGGGCCTCTCGAGCCCCGTGCCCCCCCGGGTCGAAATAAGCATCTCCTTGGATCAGGGTCGAGGTTATCCCCCGGTCGGTCGGCAAGGCAGAGCTCTGCCCCGGCTCGCGGTCAATATCGGCGATAACTATCTCGAGACGCTCCGAGCGTCGGCCGAGGCAGATATACCCACGCCGCGACGGTGGTGGTGGTGGTGGTAGATGGTGCATGGTGCATGGTACTTTGATGGCGGCCAGCCAGAAGTAAATCTAAGGTTTACGAGGCAGTACCGCCTCTTACTAGCACCTCCTCGAGCACTGCCCAGTCCTCTCCGAGGGGGCGCCGTATACGCGGCGCACCACTCTCATAATTCTCATAATAAATCGCCTCGAACAACTGACGCCCGGCCGTAACCCTATGTAGGGTACGTATGGTACCTAGGGTATGTAGGGTATGTACGGGGAGTACACGGTGCCCCGTGCCGCAGGCCAACCCGAAAACTCGAGGGGACTCCGCGGTGCCCCCCAGATCTACTTGGAGTTCCCTTTTATGGGAATTTCCGAAGGATCTCTCCCCCCATATTGCGGGGGTTACGTTCAAAGGATGCATCCCGGGAGAGACAGTGATATATATTCCAGTCTCGAGATCTTAGTTCGTCGATACCGAGACGAGACTCGCGAGGCCCCTTATCGACGCCATCGGCGCCGTCGATAGCGCGTCCCGCGATCCCCATCGGGCCCCTCTAGGGGCCCTAGGGGGGCCCGAACGCGTGGTCGAGTCGCGGGGCCCTGTAATATAGTTATTACCGTCGCCGTCGGGGGCTGCACTTATTCTCGGGCCCGGGCCCCGTATCGGGGACCGATTTTTCACCCTCTCCGCGGAAACGCGAGCGGCCTTAGTGCGGGGCCCCCTCGGGCCCCGTCGACGAGGGAGCGGAAAATTCGACAACGGAACGCCGTAATAAGCGCTATCGGGCCCATCGACGCCGGGCCCTCCGATTTATCCCCGTCGGAGAGGGTCCCAACTCGAGACGGGCATAGTTCGAGCGCGTGGTCGTGGGGCCCGATGTAATATAGTTATTACCGCGGCTGACCAGGATAGGGGGGAGGGGGCGAGCTTAGGCGCGGGCCCCGGGGTCCGAAGAAAGCGACGAACCCCGCATTAAAAACCAATTTTTGGCCCCGAAAAAACCTCCGCTCGCATCCTAATAACAGGCCCGGTAATCTATAGTAGGTTTTCTGTCCTGGCTGCGGGACCGACCTACCGGGGGCCCCCCCGAAAACTCGTCCCTCGGTCGGGCCCCGGGGGCCCCTCTCTCTCCCTCTCGAAAGGAGAGCTTCGAGAGGATAATCGAGCAAATTGATGCCTCCGGCTTCGGAGGACCGGGACTTTTTTCAATTAAAATGGCCAGGATCCCCAGGAACAGCTGTCAAACGGGCCCCTCGTCGCCCCGGAACGGCCACTTTTCCGCCCGCTCGGCGGGCCCCGTGTTTAGCGAGACAAAAATTACGAAACTCGGTCCCACTTGCGGTCCCCGATGCGTCTTCCGTCCCGCCGTGAATTTAGCACTTTTCCGGGCAAATTCCTGGAGGGGGGGGCCCAATAATCTGATGAAAATCATCTCTCCCCTAGTTGGGCCCAAAATCCAGGGCTGCGAGACAGTTTCCACCTCCGTAAAAGATTCCGCGCACGAGATTCCGCAGCGGAGCGACGCGAGGGGCCCTTCTCGGAACCGGGCCCGATTTCGGGGCCCGGGATCCTTCTTGCTTCCCCTTTTTCGCGAGAACTTGCCACCGCGGGGTCGGTAAATCAAAAGGCAGGGCCCCCGGGGGCCCGGTCTAATAGAATTCGGCCAATTATCCCGAAACCCGAGCGGGCCCCGACGCCCCGCGTCGCCTGGCCTATTTCTATTAGACCCGCCGCAATCCCGGAGGACGCCGAGAAGAGCGTCCTCCGGCCGCTCTTCGGGGCCTCCTTAGGGCCCCGGGCTCCCTGGGCCCAATTACCTCGGGGACGGTAAAAAATGGGCCCCGCGGTGTTATTACTCGCGTGCCGCTTACGCATCACGTCCGAGTAACGCGGAGACCCGTCGTTAAGGAGGAACGAGCCCCGATCCGACCGGGCCCAATAAGGCCCAGCCATTTCCCCGCTCTCCGGATCTCATCCTGACCCGATGACACAGCCTTCCTCTTGCACCTAGCTGCAGCAATTCCCGAGTAGATCAAGATGAAGTGAAACCCCCCTCAAATCAGTAGATTCGAATAAAACATTTTTTTTGTCTTTTAATTATTGGACCAAACTCTCCGAAACGTTGACACGTGACTCGTGATGCCCAAACAATTGTCCTGACACATTCAAAGTTCGAATTTACTTCTCTCGTCCCTCCACTGCTTTTCCAAAAATTAATATAAAATTCTCGTCAAACCTTGGGGGGTGGTTTCACCCCTTAAACGTGGACCATTGCCGATAAAAAAAAAAAACAAAAAAAGAACAGGCACGTGTCCCTTAGATTTTTGTGTTCTTCAACATATATTAAAATCAATAAGCATCAAACAGACACGTGTCCCTTAGATTTTTGTGTTCTCCAACATATATTATAATCAATAAGCATCAAACAGACACGAGTACCTTAGATTTTTCTGTTCTTCAACATATATTAAAATCAATAAGGATCAGACACGAGTCCCTTAGANACAGGGGGCCCAGGGGAGGGATGTCCCTTCGATTTAACGCGCGATTGTTTCGATCGCTCCTCTGGCCCCCGCTAATGGATATTTACCGTCTAAACCCCCCTATCGTGCCTCGATAATATCGACCTACGAAACGGTCATTTCCGCCATTTCCGGCTCGCCGAGAAAATCGAAGAAAATCGGAGAAAATCGAAGAAAGGGGGGGTGCGATCTCGAGGGGCTAATGGATATTTACCGTCTAACCCCCTATCGTGCTTCAATAATTTCGACCCACGAAACGGTAATTTCCGCCATTTCCGGCTCGCCGAGAAAATCGAAGAAAATCGGAGAAAATCGGAGAAAATCGGAGAAAATCGGAGAAGGAGGAAATTGAGGAAAGGGGGGGCGCAATCTCAAGGGGCACCCTAGAAGTCGATGGGGGATGAGACTTTCTACGGGGTGCCTGCGGCCCCCCTCCCCACCCCCCCACCCCCCGTTATGTCGGTCACGCTCGATTTGCATGAGCGCATAATTAACCGCGGTATGAAAAATGGCCGAGCGCGAGCACCTCGGTGCGACGGCCGCTACCGTGCGCCGCCGCCGGGGATTTATAGTTATTAATTTTAGAATAGACTCGTCAAGGGGGCGGGGGGGTGAGTAAGTCCCGGTCCCTGAGGGGCCCGACGATTTTTCTCGCGACCGAGTATCTCGGCTTTTCTCTGTCTCGAATTGAGTCAAAGTCGAGGTCAGGTGGGACGCGAGGGGAGCGGGACGAGGAAGGGAAAAAATATGGAGAGAGGGCCCGCGGGCCCAAATCAGGGGCCCGTCCGCGGGGTCCGGACAGCTCGCAGGGATTCAATTACCAGGCCTGTCGGTGAGCCGCGGACAAAACTGGGCGTTTCCCTGGGAATTGACCCGTCAAGCCCGGGCCCGTTATTAATTTCGCCATTTCTTCCCCCCCCCTCGCCCGGGATTGGGCCCAGTCACTCATAGAATCGAAATGGGACTCAAACGAGTTACGAGTACGACTGGCGCTTCCATCCACTCGTTGCGACTACGGCCTGAATAATGGACGCCCCCGATTTCCGGTGTCCCCGGGGACCTAATGCCCACTCACCGTTCTCGGAGCTGACGAACGGGGCCCGTGACTTGTCGCTACCGTTCCGATGAAGTCTCCTGAATGAGCAGAAGAAATGTTTAACCGTTCCTTGCCACTGATTATCGGTTGATAAAGAATATATAGATCAGGACGCGACGACCTTCCACCGTGAGTCCCCGAGGTCGGGCCCATTTCCTGCATATTGGGCCCGGGAGTTTCCATCCCCTGACAGCGGTCACCGTTCTTTGCCACTGATTATCGGCTGATAAAAAAGTATATAGATCAGGACGCGACGACCTTCTACCGTGAGTCCCCGAGGTCGGGCCCATTCCTTGCATATTGGGCCCGGGAGTTTCCATTCCCTGACAGCGGTCACCGTTCTTTGCCATTGATTATCGGCTGATAAAAAAGTATATAGATCAGGACGCGACGACCTTCTACCGTGAGTCCCATTTCTTGCATATTGAGTCGGCCCATTTCTTGCATATTGGGCCCGGGAGTTTCCATCCCCTGACAGCGGTCACCGTTCTTTGCCATTGATTATCGGCTGATAAAAAAATATATAGATCAGGACGCGACGACCTTCTACCGTGAGTCCCCGAGGTCGGGCCCATTCCTTGCATATTGGGCCCGGGACCACATTAACAGGGGAATTTACATGAAAGGGGCCAGTTTCCATCCCCTGACAGGGGTCTCGAATGGATTCTTTTTCAAAAGTCTGCCGCAACGCGCGCCCTCCTCCCCTCCCCTCCCCCTCCCTCACCGAAGGTGCGAACTCTTTAAGAGAGGTGTCGGTTCGTCAGCAGTCAGGAAAGTGTTGGGGCCGCCATCATTTATTATCTCGAGATTGAATTTCTCCTCGGCTCGGCCGCGGTTTTAATTAAAATATCGTTATGGGTAGGCGTGGATTCGTGCCGCTGCGCGAGATTTCGCTCTTCTCTCCTCTTCTGCCCTCTTTCTCTCCCTCGATCTGGTTTTTTTTCCTCTCTCTATCTCTCCTCAGAGTCACGGGGTAAAATAAAGGCCGAGGGCCCGAAAGAGGAAAAGCTGTAGAGCGCTTCTTTACCGGCCGGTGCAAAAAGCTCGGATCTACTGTCGGACGCAAAATGGCTGGATCTAGGGAAACGACCTGACATTGTACGAAGGGGAGAGAAAACGACTTCGGGGAGAGATCATCAGGGAAATCGGGGAAAGATCAATGAAAATGAGAACGAATGTTCGAGGAGGGTGGCGGACATATTTTTAAACTACCTAGAAGCCAATATGGCGACCCGACGGGGCCGGCCTCCGCGCCATCTACGCTCTCGATTACTCGGGACTTCCCAGAAGGATTTGTAATTAAGCTCCGAGATCGCGCTTCGTTATATACGGCGAGTGCCTCTTAAGGGTCGAACGAGAATGGGAGACGCGGCGTCGATGCATCGCGTCGATGCGCTCCTGGCCAGGGTTGCCGATCGGCCCGTCGAAAAATTCCCGACCAGAGGTTCGAGTTACTTAAACACCTCTGGTAATAGTTTTCCGAACACGGAGGGATTCCGCTCGAGAAGACGGTCGGAAAATCTTAAAGAAACTTTCTCCTAGGCCGCACGATTCCCGAGATATGAAGATTTTAAAGCCAGCCAATGGGAGCGCGGCGCCGAGCCGAAGGGGCGTGGCTCGCGCTGTCACGTGTCACCTCCGGCCGCGTATCTTTGGATTCCCGTAACTACGAACTCCTGGGTCTTAGAGAAAAACTTGTCGAACGTTTTCCTTTTAGATTTTCACGTAGAATCGCGTGGAGCAGCTCGCGATTCTTTCCAGTGCCTGGAAGTCTGAGAAACGGGCCTGAAAAGTGGCGAAACCTCTGCCGCGACCAAATTGGGCCTTGTATTTCGTGCCAGCCTTCTCGGCCGAGTTGGCAACGCCGCGTTCGGGGCCCTGCACGGGCACACGTGTTCTCACGCGCGCATCCCGAGCACGGTGCACGCGTTCTTCGGGGAAGGTGATACGGCTTCGGGGTTTCGCGCCTCTCGCGCCTCTCGGGGGTTTAATGAAAAATTAATCGGCGCAAATTAATTTAAACGCAAAAGGACCAATCGGCGGCCATGTAATCCGCGGCCGTTTGTCGTGGGCGGATCCGCTGAGTTAGTCGATCGTTACCGGCCGACGGGACGATAATCGAAATCCCCGAGTCGATGCGAAACAAAAGCCCGCCGGAGGGAGAGAGACGGCGACATAGGGCCCACTCTCGGTCGGTAAGCCAGGGAGAGGGGCAGAGGGCCCCGAACGAGTGGGCGGAGTTTGTCTCGGGCCCAGAACTGGTCGAGTCGATTATCAATGCCTCGTTATCATATCGCTCCTCCGTTAGAACAGGTCCTGCCTCTCGTGTACAGGGCCTTACCATCGGGTAAGCCAGTTTTACCTGGGCCCGACCAATCCTCCCCCCCGGAAAACGACGAAAGTACTTCCGAGATAAGTCCCACCGATAAGGTATTAGCAAGGCAACGTTATCAGCGATTACGGGGACCTGTCGCGATTAGGATTTCCCCAAGTCCCAGCCCGCGGCAAGTCCCTTAATAAGTCCCCGGGCGGTTTCCTCTGGATTGAATGAATAAAACTCCCCTCCTCGTTAATTCGAATAATCCGGAATTAATCGGACATAATCCGCAGCCGAGGATTCCAGTTCTCGGCCTTTCATCGAGCCTTCCCTACCGCGGTGGGGAATAAGGCCCAATGCCCCTTATCGACGGGCCCGTTTCCTGTCCTCTCTTTAATCTCAATTACTACTCTCCGCCCTCGTCCTCCTTTTATCTCCCCTTTCGCGGTTTCCGGGATCTACGAAGCGCGGATTACATATATACGTTGCAAATATATATATATACATTATACATATATAATATGTAAATACGTATGTATTCATAAAAGAGAATATTCAAAGATCTCGGGATTCCGTTACTCTCGTCCCTCATCTCGCGGCCCTAGCGGCGTCTCTCTCGCTCCTTCGGCGCCCACATACGTCCGTCCTCGTCGCTCTCGCAGGTCGGGCTCGAGGCGAGGGCGAAAAAGCCGTTCCCGGCCCGCGAGCCGTCCCACCTCTCGCGAAAGGCAGCGCGCGGCGTTCATAAAACGGCCGTAAAACACTAAACGGCTGTAAAGCTGCCGCCCCAAAACGCGAGAAGTCTGTTGTTTAGCCGTAGCGGGCCGTGTTCTTGCGGGCCGGGCAATAGAGACACGCACCTTCGGCGCTAAATCACCCGGGACCACGCCCCGGCCCTCTGGTGCCCTCGCCCCCGCCCCTCGACTCGCACTCCAAACTTCGAAACCGAAAAGAATCCAAAATCTCACTCCAGGATTGCTAAAGACCGCGAGAATTCCCGAAAGGACCGACCACCCCGCGGCGCGTCCACCCTGATCGCAAGACGTCACTTTGGCATTTTTTATCGCGGCTCGTAGAGGAGATAGGAAGAAATGCTAATCATGAAAAATCACCCCAATGATCTCCTCTGTGCGTAGAAAAATCCCCGAAGCTGGGGGAACGACGGTGGAGACAAGGGAGGTAATCGAATCTCCACAAACGAGGTAGAGACGTTTATTAGATACGAGTGCAAGCTGGTGCCGACCTTCGCGACTACCCTGACCGCGAGGCGCGATTTTGGCATTTTTTATCGCGGCTCGTAGAGGAGATAGAAAGAAATGCTAATGATGAAAAATCACCCCAATGATCTCCTCTATGCGTAGAAAAATCCCCGAAGCTGGGGAATCGTCGGTGGAGACAGGGGAGGTGATCGAAACTCCGCAAACGAGGTAGAGACGTTTATTAGATACGAGTGCAAGCTAGTGCCGACCTTTGCGTCCACGCTGATCGCGATGCGCGATTTTGGCATTTTTTATCGCGGCTCGTAGAGGAGATAGAAAGAAATGCTAATCATGAAAAATCACCCCAATGATCCCCTCTGTGCGTAGAAAAATCCCGGAAGCTGGGGAATCGTCGGACGAGACAGGGGAGGTGATCGAATCCGGCCAGCCGTCGGAGGTGGGAGTACACCCCGTTGTTCTGGATGCACATCGGAAAAGTAATTCTCCGCAAACGAGGAAGAGACGTTTGTTGGATACGAGTGCAAGCTAGTGCCGACCTTTCCGAGGCGAGGATAACCCGAGCGGAACGTGGAATTCCATTCTCGTCTCTTCCTGGCAACAGCGACGTCCGAGAAGGACGGAGAATAGGCTGGACGGCACGAAGGAGAGAGAGAGAGAGTGAGATACGACCGGGACGTTATTAGCGAATCGCAGAGATTTATCGCCGGGTGTCTGGCTAATCTAAAAATAATAAATAAATCCCCGGCTAAATCCTGGTCTAGATCCTTTCATAAGGACTCTAGAAAGCGATCGGCGGATAAAAGCACCGACCTTGCGCAACCGGGGAAATCTTCTTTGAGGGGGCAGTTTCATAAAACGCCGGTAAAGACCGCGAACGAGGAACTCATCGCCGCGGTACACACTGTTAAAAAAGATATTACAATTTTATGACATACTTTAAAATAAAATGTATAACATATATCATGCGATTTTGTAGCAACTCGAATCGGACGATGACGAAAATGAAGCTGTAACGCTTCCTCCATTACATCTTCTAGCAAATGATGATAGTGATAACATATGATACAGTAATACATAATAATTGTAAATAAATACATTGAAAATCAATACATCATTTCAAATAAATAATGATTGTACGATTTTTCAAAGACCACGTACAAAGTAAAAACCCTAAATCGTTCCATACACGAAGAAAATGTATTAATCATTATTTCTATTCATATTACGTTCAGATCTAGGGACAAACTTTGTATGTTCTTGTTTCTTGGTCTTTTCAACTTTTAAATTTGCCGCCGAATTCCCGGCCTACGCTTTTATCGAGGGTAGAAAGTCTAGAGGAAGTGTACCCTCGGAGAAGATGTCCTCGCAAGACGAACAGCGTCCCTTCCGCCAAAACGAACGCCAAAGGGTAGATTATTCCTAAAAATGACGAAAGTCTAGGCAAACCGAAGAAACCCAGGGTCGCAGCATCCCGGAGGACCGGCCGACGTGGGTATTAATACATCTCCGAGAAGACACCGCGGCAACGAGGGGGGAAATTAACTGTCCAGTTAATAGAAATCGGTTTTTTCCTCCGACCTTTCCTCTATTTCGCTTTTTCCTCATTTCTTTCGTACCTTCCCCCGAGGCGCAGCATCTTAGGGCCCGATCTCACGGGCCCGAGATGACACGCGGGACCGAGGAGGAATTCCATTTGCGCCCTGCCCGGGGCCCTAGGTATCCTCGAGGGGAGGGGGAGGTGGGGTGTAATCGTACTCTCGCGTATCAATTAGGCCCGCGCCCCGAGAGCTTGACCCCCCGCGGTCCTTTGACCGCTCGCCGCTCCTCTGGGCCCGACCAGGGGCCCGAGGTGTGAGAATCGAGGCGCGCATTCATTCCAGGACGTCTTCATCGAGCCGATCTCCTGGAGAGAGGACACCTGGACCGAGGGCCTTCCCCTATCCCCCCATCCGCAGGAGAGGCGCCCGAAGTACCTCGACAAGGCCCCTCGGGAACGAGAGATCCGTAACCCGGATTAATTAAACAATTCTTCTAAATAGACATATCCCAAGGCAGGAACGGAGTCACGAGGTTCCCCGGATGTAGGGTAATCGCGGAGAAATTGGGCGAATCGGGGGGCGTTAAGTAATACATCACCTGGCCAGGTGTTGCACAGGTAGGAGAGGCCCCCCGCAAAGCGATCGTGACTCGTTAACAGCCCTAGGAGCCGCGGGAAACCACCCTTGGCCCTGATTTTCCGCCGAGATTGGGCATTTTCACGGAGGGCTAATTCGCCTAATCGAAGCCTCCCCGGATGGGTGTTCCCCCGAAGGCGTCGCCCCGGATCGTCCGATCGATGAGCTCGTCCGGGTGGAGGCACGGAACCCCGGCCCTCGGTTTCCCGTCAGTACCTCGTCGATCTCATGCATCGCATAATCCGAGGTCGCGAGAGGCACCTGTACCCCCCGGCAGCATTGCCATTTGGGCCCTAGGGCCCAAACCTCTATTCAATGGCCCCCCAAGGGGTGTCACCGCATCCGACTCGTCGGGTCCAAAAAGTCGGTCCCATTGTCGGCGTCCCCTGGAAGAGCGAGAGGGGCCTTACAGGTGATCCCCTGGGCCTTACCTCACTGGTGACGAGTGCTCGGAGGGGTATCAGGTGCGACACGACTCCGAAAGGGTGTCACCGTCGTGGCATCCGGAGGTGCCCTCTATTCCAGGACGACGAAGTCCCCAACGGGGGTAGGGCCCAAACCCGGGGCCCGATGGTAGCCGGGCCCGGCTGCGAGAGAGTTAACGAATTCAGATGGGCCCGTTCACACCTCCGCTGATTAGGTCGAACATAATTTTCTCTCGGGTATCCTCCTCCCGTCCCCTGGAAGACGCGGGGCCCAAGGGGCCCAAGGGGAAGAAAACCGGAGAATAGGTCGGGGGGCGGCGAAAGAATGGGCCGGGGCCGAGGAGGGGGGAGATGAACGGGGGACAGAGGGTCCAGAGGGCCGGGGGACAGCGAGGCGAGCGAGTCGAGGTGGGGCGGACAACCGCGGTTGGGCCCAANGGCCTCCCCCCGAACGGGCCCCGCGACCTCCTCGCACCTAATAGAATACGTAATTTGAATTTTTGAATTATACCCGGTCCCGCGGGGCACCCGGCATCCGAGGGGGAGCGGGCCCCGGTTTTGGGCCTTGCCGCGATAAATTTCGCCGGTTCACCGGACCCACCGACGGGGCCCGCGCTCTCTTCACCGAGGACTTATCCCTTTCCCTGGAAATGAGCGCGGCACCCGCTGCGGAAATTCGGGGCCCGTTTAACGCGACCCCGGCGAGGGAAACGGGGCCCACCGGGCCCCGGGAATGCCGCGCGAGGGGCCCTAATCCCGCGAGCGCGCGGTGTCGAAAGAGGCTGTAAATCTCGCTCTCGTATAATAATTTAATAACGGATCCAGGAACTCTAGGTATGCGACCCGGGCCCCCGTAGGAAGGACCCCGGGGCCTCTCAGGTCCATAAATAATCAGCCGCGGATTAAGGAGTCCCCTCTTCCGCGAGTTTCGGGCCCGGGGCCCGATGTCGATGGGCGAGGAGACGCTTCCAAGTTACGGCGGATTCCCGAGCCCGGGCGGAAAACTAATGCCCGATTATTAATCGCCGGGCCCCAGAATCCCCGGGGCCCCCGAAATAGAGATCCGTTAATGCCGGGAATTAAAATGAATTCCTATCCCACCCCCGACATAAACAATCCCGGGGAAGATGGCGGCCGATCCCTCAAGGCCCGGCCGGGCCCCTAGGGGCCCGAGGGGCCCGCCCGATGAAGACGACCAGGAGACGAGGGGCCGGGGCCCGACGATGCGGCAGCTGTTGGCCAAATTAAGTGATCATCTCGTCATCATCAGTGGAGCCGCCTCGGAGGGAGCCTAAACCTCCGGCCTCTCCGGCGCGTCCACCCGGGGCCCGATACGAGCGCGGCGAGCCCCGTGAAATTAGCATCCAGAGATCGTAAAAAGGTAAGGGCACTCCTCCGGGATTGGCGGTTGCCGGAGGAAGACGGAGACGGGCCCGCTCTCCGGGCGTGCGAGAGAGAGAGGGACTCGGCCGGGCCTTAAGGCCCCGGACCGACGGAGACAGTGGGGACCTCTTCGGCGGATTTAATAAGCGCGAGCGTTAATCGCCGTATTTACGAGCGGCCCCGTCTCGGGATGGAAATTAAATTATTGTCACAATAAAGATGGCCGCGCCTCGGACGCCGAGCCCTGGGAGGGGCATCACCCTTTCGCTCTCCCGGGGGAAACGAGAAAAACGGGACTCGAAAATTCCCCCCACACCCCCCGAATCGCGGGGAAAAGGGACAGAGTCCGAGGAAGACCTCTCCCGAGGGAGGTGAGCACTCCCTCGGGGATCGGCGATCGTAAAGCCCTCGATCGCCTCTCCTCCCGGAGGAATCCCCGGATCGAAACGGGCGTCGGGACGCTCTCCGGCAGTTGCCATGGCGACGGGCCGCGGTTAAATCCCGCGCAACCCCCGAGTCCGGGGCTCGCGTTTAAGCCGGGAGGATTTGCGGGGACGCACCCGGTTGGTCGGTTCATTGTTTCGACGAGCACCTCCGTCTGGGTCTGCCCCGAATGCCCGGTACAAGGGCGAGGGCTCGACACCGCCTCGGGGAGGGGGTAATAAAAGTGCGGGGGCGCCCGGGTTATGGGGGAGGGAACGACCCGCCACCCCCTGGGTGGGTCGAAGGGGTGGCGCCGCCAAGACTTCCCGTCGGTTCCCGATTTTCCTACGGCCCCCAGGTTAATTAACGCGAATCTTTACAGCGGGGTCAACCCGGGTATCTTCCCCGTCGAGAGACTCCCAGAATTTTCAAACAGCTAATCCATCCCTTTTAAGGTGATGTGGAACACGTCGAGGAACTCGATCGACGTTGGTAAAGAAGATCTATATAAACACCTACGTTGTCGATGTTGGTTTTTATATCGACAGCTGTATCGAATTGTATTGGGCATTGTACTAAATGGCACACTCCAATTGTCGCTTTCGTACAATAATTGTAAAAAAATCGAAGTATAACTCCAGAGGTCCTCTGGATTCATGATTTCCGAGGCCCTAATTGACTACAGAGCGACCCCCTGCGCCATCTGTGATTTCCATGTCAATTAAATTTTCACTCGGAGACTTCGTATTACTATCGGTTTAGCATAAAAGTGCATAAGACACTTTTCTTGCCTTTATCCCGCTCAAATACGAGTTTATCGATTACCAGAGTGTTCTAAATTGTCGTACAATTGTCCTGACCCTTTCATTTCTCATATCAGAGCCTTCAATAATTGTATATCGATCGAAATATCAGAGCCTTCAATAATTGCATATCGATAAAAATATCAGAGCCTTCAATGATTGTATATCGATCGAAACATCATTTTGGTTCTCATCTGGGCTGAGTTAAAAAATCTTTTTTTCAAAATCCAAATTTTGAATATGTCAGGACAATTTTTTCACGATCACGAGTCACGTGTCAAAGTTTCGGACAGTTTGGTCCAATACCCTTAAAAAAAATTGTTTCATTCGACCCGACTGATTTGAGGGTGGTTTGACATCACCTTAAGCCGAATCTCCGTCGTCCCGGGGTGAAATAAAATCGGGGCGAATCGCAACCCTTTCCGTTTCCCCCCCCTGGATCCCGCCCCCCGCGTTATCCGAACAATTATGTCACACGAATCTCGGGCTCCAGGTGCAACAACCCCCGCCTTATCGCGTCTTGGCCGGGGGTAGGTATTAAATTGTTACCAAGCCCGAGGCCGGGGGTCGCGGCGGTGCCAACCCCCAACGGGAGCTCCGGAAGTGGCACCCCGGTCGGCGCTCTTCGAAATTAACCCCGCCGATCGTTTCGAGGTCTCGCTGGATAATTTCATTTGGCAACGGGTCCAACCACCCCCTACCAACCCCCGGGGCCAAAAGCACCCTCTATCTAGAGGAGACGCGTCCCGGCGCTGCCGGTAGGTCGCCGCGTACATTTCCACCCCTTCTCGATTTTTATACCCCAGTTGCATCCCCCGTGGTTCCACATTTCCGCGATTAATCCCTTCGCGTTCTTCCCGCGGGATTAAATCCGCGATACCCTGCCCCTAAGAGGCCCTTAAATGACGAGGGGCCTTATCCGCGACGCCCTTAACTCATTTACCACCCTAAGAAAAGCCACCCCCGTTAGCCTCGCGACTCGGTTCCCGGCGACGAAAGGAGGGATTCGGGAATCCAGGGAATTACGGGGGAAAAGAAAGGGAAAAAAAAGAAAAAAAAAAGTGGAATTCGATCCGGATCCGAGGATAAGGGAGGTCTCCTCCAGGAGGAGGACGAAGTCCCCGAGAAGGGGCAGCGGCATTAGTGAAAATAAAGGGAGAAAGAAGAGGGTAGAGTTCCGCAGAGTTAAGCGAAATAAATGAGGTCGGGAGAGAGAAGGAGAGGGGAGGGTGGAGGAAAGGACCTCCGAGGACCTCCCCGAGAGGGTAAGTCCTGGAAGATGGACTCCGAGAAAAACTCGGCCGCTTTGTCCCGCAAATGGGGAGTTTTCGCCGCCATTGCGACCCTCCCCCCGGAGCGGGGGCGAGTCCAGGACCTTATTCCTCTTCCTTCGGGCAGATCCCGGGTAACCCCGACCCAGGACCACCTTCCTCGGGGAGTTTATCGCCCTCGTAAGGACCCAACCCCCGGCGGCGGCTTTCGGGGTTGGTCCTCGAGTTTGTCAACCAATTCCAGGGGATCAGCCACAGCGTTAAATCGACAAATCGAGAAATCGAATTAGCCCTCGACCGTCCCCGACTCCTTCGACTTTATATCACCCTCGAGGAACCCCTAGGAAAAAAATTCGAGACCACCCCCTGGACGGTCCCAGCATCCCAGGAGCATCCCTGGACGATCGGACCTCGCCGGGACTGGAAATTTGGGGGGAAACTCCCTGAAAAGCCGATTTCTTCATCTTTTTTTTTTTTTTTTTTCTCTTAAACCATCCCATTCCAACAAAGGGCGGCTCCTTTTGGCCGGCATATTGGCTCTCTCTTTCTCTCTCTTTCGCCCCGGTCGGAAGATCTCCTCCGAGAGATAGGACGCCGACGTGGAAGTCCGAGAGCGCTCGATCGCCGATTCCGATACCCCGCCCGAGGAATTATATTTCACTTCCTGTTGGCCGGCTCTCCCGGTGTATATCCAGAAATCGATTAATCACTCGATCGCAATTACGATCCAGTTTCATTTAATAGAGACGATAATTCACCGGCCTAGCGAACCGCGCCTAAGAGATTCGAATCCATAAGGCTCGGCGTGTACCGGTAACGAGGACGCCGATTGGTTAACCAGACGCGGTTTCGATGGTAGCTTGATGGTACTCCATTTCTTAAGGATATTCCCTGCTCTCAAATAATTACGTGCCCGACAATTTTCAAACGTAGGGCGAAGTTGAAGTACGCGGAAATGAGGAAATGGGCGCAAACGAGTGTATCTTCAAAAGGAGACGCCGATTAGTTAACTAAACGCGGTTTCAGTGGTAGTTAAATATATGGTAGAAAATTTTAAAGATATTCCCCACTCTTAAATAATTATTTATGCAACAATCCTGGGACGTGGCGCGATAATGAAGTACGTGGAAATAAAAGAAATGGCGAAACAAAGGACGAAAAAATCGCTTATCCTTCTAGAGACGCCGATTAGTTAACTAAACGCCGTTTCAATGATAGTTAAATATATGGTAGAAAATTTTAAAGATACCCCCGACTTTCAAATAATTATTTACACGACAATCCTGAGACGTGACGTGATGTTGAAGTACGTGGAAATGAAGAAATATGCGTAAACGAGCGTATCCTCAAAAAGAGACGCCGATTAGTTAACTAAACGTCGTTTCAATGATAGTTAAATCTATAGTATAAAATTTTAAGGATACTCCCGACTTTCAAATAATTATTTACACGACAATCCTGAGACGTGAAGCGATGTTGAAGTACATGAAAATGAAGAAATGTGCGCAAACAAGCGTATCCTCAAAAAGAGACGCCGATTAGTTAACTAAACGCCGTTCCAATGACAGTTAAATATATAGTACAAAATTATAAGGATACTCCCGACTTTCAAACAATTATTTACACGACAATCCCGAGACATGACTTGATGTTGAAGTACGTTGAAATAAGAAGAAGGGCGCAACAGAGTACAAAAAAGAAAAATTACTATCCTCCCAGAGGCGCCGATTAGTTAACTAAACGTAGTTTAACGGTGGTTAAACGAGTGGTACTAAATTTAGTAAGACATTTCCTCCTGTCAAATAATTACGTACACGTACACCGAAGATCCAGAGACCCGGTACGAGGTCGAAGTACGCGAGAGTACGCAAAAAGGGCGTAAAAAGGCAGGCTATATATACATATATACCCCGCAAGATGGCGGCGGGCATTCATCACGAGTCATTAAAGGGGACAACAAGAGGAGAGGCAGAGAGCCGGGTAAAAACTCGAGGAAGATAGAATCGTTCAACTAGCCTCCATGATGATAGATGGCCACGAGGATTAAGCATCCCGGCCTCCTTCGTGGAGCCCGAAGGCAGCCGAAAGAGAACCAAGGGGAAAAACATACGAGGACGACCTTCCTCGAGGACTCGGAATTTACTAGATCCCGGATTTAAGGTGAAGTGAAACACGCCGAGGAACTTGATCGACGTTGGTAAAGAAGATCTATCTAAATACATACGTAGCCGACTCTCGTTTCTATATCGACAGCTGTATCGAATTGTATCGGGTATTGTACTAAATGGCATACTCTACTTGTCGTTGTGGTACAATAATTGTTAAGAAATCGGAGTAAAACTCCAGAAATCCTCTGAATTCCTGCTTTCCGGGGCCCTAATTGACTGCAGAGGGACCCCCTGCGCCATCTGTGATTTCCAGGTAAATTAAATTTTCACTCCGAGACCTGGTATTCCCATCGTTTTAGCATAGAAGCGCATAAAACACTTTTTTTCCCTTTATCCCGTTCAAATTTGAGTTTATCGATTACCAGAGTGTTCTAAATTGTCGTGAAATTGTCCCGACCCTTTCGTATCTCATATCAGAGCCTTCAATAATTGTATACTGATCGAAAAAGCTTTTCCTGAAAAATCCAAATTTTCAACGTGTCAGGACAATTCTTAGATGGTCAGGAGTGACGTGTCAAAGTTTCGTACAATTTGGTCTAATACCCTTAAAAAAAAGTGTTGTATTCGAATCGACTGATTTGAAGGGGGGTTTCACTTCACCTTAAAGATCCCCAAAATTCGGATAACAAGAGGAAGCGCATCGTAACGAGATCACAAGCCTCGGAGGAGATCGATCGAGAAACCGGGGGCCACGGAAATTCCCGTGAGGGCAAATCGTCCTCGGGTAAAAGACCGGGCCAAGTAATCCGAAGAAGGGAGAGGGAGAGAGAAAAGTGCATTCATTACCTCTTAGGTTATTACAAGAGGGAAAGTCGCGCGTGTCGCGCTTTATCCGAGCCGGCTTATCGGAGGTGCATGGAATAATGGCCCGGATTCGCGATGGCGGTCGATCCTCGATCCCGACATCCGCCATAGAGTGGCATTTCCGTAACTCTCGTAATTCCGGATCCTCGCTTCCTCTTTATTTCCCTGCCCCGCGACAATTGCGCGTTTTCACCCTTCGTTTCCCGCGAGCGCCCGCGCGAGATTGCTCGGGGACGAGCCTACCCGGAGCACCGGGTGCTTTCCCTCGTTTCCAATTTTTCCCCCCCCCCGGCAACCCCCCTTTTTTTTCTTTCATTTCCATCCCCAGTCTTTGTTCCTCAATTCGAAATTAGCGTTCCGTTATCCCCCGCATCCGTATATTATTTATATTTATATACAACGAAAATCCAGATCGGGGGAAAGAAAAAGAAACATCGTACATCCTCCACCCTCCTCAAACAGACCGATTTTACACATTTCCCATTATTCCCTCTCTCTCTCGTTCCTCTTCCAATTCCGGGCATCTGGAAATCACCGTATCGTATTTTATACAACAATCATTCAAGAAAATCGGGAAAATCTGAAAACGTTGATCGGAAGAAAAGAAACATCATACATCCTCCACCCTCCTCAAACAGACCGATTTTCCACATTTCCCATTATTCCCTCCCTCTCTCGTTCTTTACCCAATTCCAGGCATCTGGAAATCACCGTATCGTATTTTATACAACAATCATTCAAGAAAATTGGGAAAATCTGAAAATCTTGATCGGAAGAAAAGAAATATCGCACATCCTCCACCCTCCACCAATCGACCGATTTTCCACTTTTCCCATTATTCCCTCCCTCTCTCGTTCCTCTCCCAATTCCGGGCATCTCGAAATCATCGTATCGTATTTTATACAACAATCATTCCTCAAGAAAATCGGGAAAATGTGAAAATCTTGATCAGAAGAAATAAAAATACCGTA
This sequence comes from Orussus abietinus, assembly GCF_000612105.2. Lineage (NCBI taxonomy): Eukaryota > Metazoa > Arthropoda > Insecta > Hymenoptera > Orussidae > Orussus > Orussus abietinus. Next base: position 953,336 of record NW_019394237.1, on the reverse strand, counting down.
CATCCTCCACCAATCGACCGATTTTCCACTTTCCCATTATTCCCTCCCTCTCTCGTTCCTCTCCCAATTCCGGGCATCTCGAAATCAGCGTATCATATTGTATACAACAATCATTCGTCAAGAATATCGGGAAAATCTGAAAACGTTGATCGGAAGAAAAGAAACATCGTACATCCTCCACCCTCCATCAATCGACCGATTTTCCACATTTCCCATTATTCCTCTTCCTCTCGTTCCTCCCCCAATTCCAGGCATCTGGAAATCACCGTATCGTACTTTATACAACAATGATTCGTCAAGAAAATCAGGAAAACCAGGAAAATCTGAAAATCTCGAGTTTCTCCCCTTCGCCGGGAGATCGCCCGGGGGCGGAGCAGCCCCGATTTTTTACCTCCCTTTCCCTCGCTCCCGAAAAAGCCAATAATGCAGTCGGGCCGATAAATGGTCGCCTCGATGACGATTCGAGATAGGGCCCAGAGGTGGAGGCGCCAACCCCCAGGGGGGCCCCGGAAACGAATCCGCGCAGGTGAAGCCACCCCTTTCCCTTAGAGCCGGGACATCAATTAAAATCCGCCCCCGTGACGCGACTGGCGGTCGATGCCGCCGTTTCGTTTCGTTTCGTTTCGTGCGATCGTCCGCCTTTTTAATTGGATTAGAGGGAGACAGCGAGAGGGGTCGGGGGGCCTGGGGGAGGCGCCGCCATCCCTCGCTCCTTTTCGCGAATTTCCGCGATTTACGGCGCCGCCCCGATCGGCAAAAAGTATATTAATTCCGTCCCGGTTACCGGGTCCGAATTTTTCCATCCTCCCGAACATTCCGAATTATTAAGGCGAAGTTAAACACGTCGAGGAACATGATCGACGTCGGTAAAATGATTATTCTAAATATCTTCGGTGCCGACGTTTCTTTTTATATTGACAGCTGTGTCGAATTATATTGAGTATTGTACCAAATGGCATACTCCACCTGTCGTTTTCGTACAATAATTATTAAGAAATCGAAGTAAAACTCCAGAAATCCTCTGGATTCGTGATTTCCGAGGCCCTAGTTCACTGCAGAGGGACCCCTTGCGCCATCTGTGATTTCCATGTGAACGAAATTTTCATTCCGAGACTTCGTATTACCATCGTTTTAGCATAAAAGTGCATAAGACAGTTTTTTTTTGCCTTTATTCCGTTCAAATACGAGTTTATCGATTATCAGAGTGTTCTAAATTGTCGTAAAATTGTCCTGACACTTTCATATCTTATATCAGAGCCTTCAATAATTGTATACTGATCGAAATTTCTGATCGAAAAAGATTTTCCTGAAAAATTCAAATTTTCAACGTGTCAGGACAATTCTTAGATAGTCAGGAGTGATGCGTCAACCTTTCGGACAGTTTGGTCCAATACCCTTAAAAAATAGTGTTTTATTCGAATCGACTGATTTGAAGGGGGTTTCACTTCACCTTAATGCAAAACGTGTACCGAAAATCAATCCCTGCCGCGTCGGGCGACATATTCAATAAATTTTAAACGCATCGAAATGAATTCAAATCGCGGATTAATATTAAACGACGCCCGTTAATTGCCTGCGCAATTACGCGCGGGGTAATGAGACATTAGGTCGATTGTGACGCCGTAGGGACATCTCGTGAGAATAGTAAACAGACAGGAATGCGAACCTCCCGGACAAAGAGGTAAATATTTTGATCAGCGGTCAGTCGGCACGAAGTAGGTTACCTGCCGACGATTACCGTTGAATAAAGAAACTGTACTCACTCGTGTTGACTACCGCAGCCAGGTGAATCGATTCCTCTTGTCCTCTTTTCGTAGAAATATTCAGAAATTCGGCACGAGGACTTCTCTGGATGATCGCTGGTTAGAGGAAATCACTGATTTGCCTGTCTTCGTACCGACGCCATCAGGTCCGCCATGTTGGAATTCGACCGACTGCTGGCTCGACAGGAAGCACCACTTTTAACACTTATTTTTACCAAATAACCGGAATTCTATGTCATCCAGTTGTAGAGACGCGACCGGGGAACACTTGTACCGAAAACCAGAGCGATATCTCACGTAAATTTCCCGGAGAAATCGATAAACGCACGGACGCCGTCACGACGCAGGCTGAACTGCCAACGGTCGAGCGGTCCGAACGTGGCGCCATCTAGCGAAACTTCGAGGAATCCCGTCGCCACCTATGAGTTACCACCGATTCCGCGCGACATGTCGAAGAGAGTCGAATACAGTTTTAAGAGGATATGAAAGAGTCAGCCTAAATATATATATTTAATATATGTATATATTTATATATAAAAGACTTCAACATAAATATAAGTGTCGATAATGGGACGCACCAGCTTATATTAACACTTGAGTATTCAAAACAGCATTACCACCAAAAAGGGTACAGATAAATTTTACTTCACCGACGTAGAGTAAATTTCTTAACGCCTTTCATATCCTCTTAAAAGCTCGATATTTACCGTATCCTCGGTCCTCCACAAACATTGAAAGTACTTGAATTCGACGAATGCTCATTTGGCTCTTGATAAGTAAGTAAGGTGTACTAGTGATAATTTAATATCTGCGCGTGCGACAAAGGTTCCAGGAGAGTTTCGGAGATGGCGATACGGCGCGTCGAGGTTCCCTATGGGTTTCAGAGATGGCGCCACGACAGCGCGCCGCTCGTTCAAATTCAAATTCGAGCTTTAAGAAAGAAAACCAACACCAAAGGACAATCCAGGTTCTAAAGTAACGATAAATAAATATCAAGAGACGTCGCGTCTCTTTCGTTATAAAAACCATTTTATTACACCGATCTACGAACACTGCTTAACATGCCTTACAGTTCTACGGCGCGCTCCACCGTTTAACTGGACCGAGCCATTATTCAGAGAAATGATTTATTAGTTACACCTCACGCTTAAAAATAAGTGAGAAGACGGACAACGAAAACTCGACGAGACCGTCCAGCTCCACAGGGTTCCGTATAATATTTAATTATTATTCCTAGGAGCTCGTCCTCGTTACTGATATGTCAGGGATTGATGAACAGGCTCGCCTCCCGATGAACTCCAACCGTCGTGCCATTCCCCTCGGAAAAGACGAAACCAACTTCCTGATACTCTACCCAGGTTCGCCACTATACCGACCACCTACTATAACTACGGGTACATTGTCTAGGGTTAGTTTGGCGCTTAATTTAAACTTCGCTTTGTCCATAGGATTAAAATACGAGGGTGCGAGACGTCGACTTTTTAGGTTAGGCTTGGCCCAGGGCCCTCGATGATGATCCCTCCAGGTAAACGTCTACAGGCCTTAGAACTAGAGACCGATTAATTTGGACTGGTTTGTCGGATTCCTCCCCTCCCCAGGAGAGGAGGAATAACCACCCATCCACCACCTCATGCATTTAATAGTCCACCACCATATTTAACTATGTACATTTCGATATTAACCATTTAAATTCTAGGTGTTCCTGGAGTCCCTGGATCCCTTGAAAGCCCTTCGTCTCCTCCACGTCCTTCGCGTCCTTGGGATGAGTCCCCGATGCTACAGGCTGGTCTCATCTTCCGGAAGTTACCTGGGCGTCGGGGGCGGGGGTGGCGGTCATACGGCGCTTCCTGCATACAAGCCCGCCTTCCCCGAAGGGGCTCGCTTCCGCTTCTCGCACTCCATCGTGCTGAAGGTATTCTGAGCGATTTGGGACTTCTTCTTAGGATTCTGCAGGGTCATGCTCCTCTGGCTGGAGTTGGAGCTAGAGCTGGCGCCCTGCTCGGAGACCCTCAGGATGCCCGAGTGGATGGTACCGAAGTTCTGGTATATATACTGCGACTGGATCGCCGAGACCGAGGTGTTCTGGTGTTTTAGGGTGATGGGGACGGTCTGACCGGCCAGGCTGTTGAAACGAGCATCGAACCCGAAAGGAGTATCCAGGAGGGATTCCGCCTTATCCGGATACCCTGCGAGTCTGGAATCCAGGAGTCCCTCTTTATCGGCGAAGCCGCTCAACCTGGAGTCCACTACCGACTGCTCCCCTCGACCGCTGAACTCCGTGTACCTCGGCTCCTGATTCAAGCTGTGCTCCTTGCTGTCGGTAAACGCGATCATGTTCTGCCTCGACTCGGAGAGGATCCGCGAGTCCATGAGGCCCTCCTTGTCGGCGAAGCCGCTCAGCCTCGAGTCGACGACGCTCTGGTCGGGCTTCTCTACGTAGGAGAACCGCGTGTCCAACATCTTCTGCTCCTGGTAGGCCGGCAAGACGTTAGAAAGATCCGTCTTGTCGACGTAGCTGATCGCCTGGGGATTGGAGGCGCAGATGTCGGGGGCGGACTTGCACAGAAGAGACGTCCCCTCCTCGGCCAGTCTCTGGGGCGCTGCAATCGGATTTCGCTCGTTTATACTTATTTAATTCACCCTCGTTTACCTGGATCTTCTCTTCCAGGGACGGAGGAGAGGTCCGGAGCTGGTCTCACCTTTGGAGGTTGGATGGTACCCACGGGCTTGCTGAGTCCCTGGGGACTTCTGGTGGGCCCTGACCAAGTACTCCGAGCTCAGGCCCCTCTGCTCCCGCAGCTTCCTCTCGGCTCCAGGGACCATCACCCTCACCTGGAAGAAGAGGTCCTGGATTACACACCTCGGAAGAGGAACCCTCAAGCCCCTAGTATAAGTTAAATAAGTTGGCGGGCGTTGGGCGGTAGGAAAATCAGTAGGCTAGGTTACCATGTCCTCGACGGTGGGGAACCTGGCCATGTACCCGGAGATGGTGAAGAGGGCCGCCACCTCGGCCAGGATGAGGGCCAGTCCCGAGAGCTGGAGGCACCATCCGTACTGGTACTGGGGCAGGCCCTTCTCCTCCGGGGAGAGTCCTGGAGAGGGCAGACTGTACTTCCTGGGCAGCTCCAGGGAGGCGTCCGAGAGGGCAGACGCCAGGACGATCAATCCTCCGCCCAGGGAGAGCCCTACGCCACAAGGGGATGAACGCTCTTAATCCTCGGATTAACGGGGCCCCATCTACTGTAATCATCCCTTCTGACAACGCGATTCTAAGGGACGGCCTAGGGTGGCGATAAATGCCTGATGGACGAGCGCTTCCCTCCCTTCCTCGCGGAAATCCGCGGTACGACGCGTTTTCCCTTTCTTGCTCTCTTTTCTTTCATTCTCAGCCCCATGAGGAGGGACGGGGTCGTAAACTGACGGCGTTGAAAACTAATGTCGACCGGAAGGACGCGTTTTCCCTACCGAGAGAGGCGCCCTGGGCTGGCGTAAAAATTTGCATACGCGTAAAACCGAAGTTTAAGCGGGAATCCGTGCTCCAGGGCGGCTAGTGCTCCCCCGGGGTGTCGGGGATATTAATTTTTCCTCGGGCTTTCCCGCCGCGTCGCGAGAGCTAGAGATTCACCCCGGAAATTTCTAAGGACCTACCCTCGATCCCTGGAAGCGTTAGGCACCTTTAAGAGGATATGAAAGGCGTTAAGAAATTTAATCCACGTTGATAAATTAAAATTCACCTATACCCTTTTTGGAGGGAATGCAAATTTGAATACTCAGGTGGGAACATAAGGTGGTGCGTCCAATTGTTCGAGCTAGGTCCTGAAACTCTTAATTTTCGATTCTAACACTCCAAGAAGCGTAAATCATTGAAAACGCTCACGGACCACGCCACATGATGAGTAAATAAATTTTTTATGAAATATGAAATTTCATGAGTTTCAGGACCTACCTTAGGGCCTCCATATTCACGTGGGAAAATTTCAAACGAATCGGCACAGCCAATTCGGAGAATACTTTCCCCAACGATTTGACTTCTCAGATATGTATATTATATAATATATAATATATATCTGATATACATACATATAGGCTGATATATAATAGGAAAATATATATATCCTCTTAAGGGACTTTTCTCCTCTCCCTTTGATAAGGGGGCGGGAAAAGTCGTTTTCCTTCGGAAAATCGAAAATAAAGTAATCGTAGGTGTTCTCGAGAGGGCTAATTGGACCGCCCCTCGAACTCCTCGTTCTCGTTTCCCGGGGGGGTTAGGGAGATCGTCCTAAGCGGTCGCTTTTTATGCAAATCGAAATTAAGCCGGGACCGTCTCGAGGGGTGGAGACCCCCTCCCGGGTGCGCCCGAGCACGCGGTATTGAAATCATAAGAATGGCGAGTCCTCCGAGGGGGTGGCTTGTATTTTCATGGAAATGGGTAAGAGAGGAGAGAGGAAAATCGGCCGGAAATCCCGAGTCTCAGGGGTGGCTCGATCATCGCTCGACGCCTTTTGCCGTCGGACTTCCGATCGACCCCTAACCACCCCCTTGAAATTATTCGGGGATTATCCGGCCCGATTCGCCCCCTCCGGGCCGAATTTCGAGAACCACCCGTAATCGTCCCTGTCGACGCTAACGAGGGGTGGTTCCGGGTCGACGTCGTTCTCTCGGCATGTTGTTTGTCAATTAAACCTGGTTAACGGGGAGCGGAGGGCCTCTTATGCCGGAAAACAATTTCCAACAACCGGCTGATTGCGGGGCAAGAAGTTAAGGCGCTCGTTAAGGTCCGCACGGGGGTGCTTTTATCGGGGGTGGGTCTAGGAGGGTCAGGGTTGCATCGGCGAAATCGACGACCCCGTCCGTTCGCGCGTAAACCGAGCTGGATCTCAAGATAAAAGAAAAAAAAAAAGAAATGGAGAGATGAGACATTTTCCGGAAAATTTCGGGAATTTATATATATACCCTCGGATCGGGACACGAGGAGGGTCCGATCCGAGAGGTCGAGGTCGTCCTCGGTTGACACGGGAAAAATGATTTACCCTTCCGCAGGGGTGCATCCCGCCTGGGGGGCAAATATTTGCCGCAAGATTGGGGCGAAAACGGGGACGGAGCAAATAAAACCGAATATACCCCCGTACGTGCGGGGAAAAGCAAGCGGAGTCGCCGGAAGTCGGGCGTCATACGTCCCGCGGGTTGTAACACCGTCAGGGAAGGATGGGAAAATAAAATCGAGAAGGAAGGAAGGAGCGGGAGGGAGAGAAAAAGCTCGCGGAAAAGGGAAGGAAGACAGACCGAGGGAGGTAGAGGGAGAAGGACGTTCATTGTCGTCGGAGGATGCCGCAATAAAATCGAACGCCGTAAGGAGACGCCGGGAGAGGGAATTTTCTTCGGGAAGCTGCCTCCCAGAGGAAGAGAGGAAACCAGAGAGAGAAAGAGAGGGAAAGAGCTTTCGGGGAAAGAAATGGCCGCGATACGAGCTCCGCCGAGCACCTGTTCCCCTTTTTTTCTCTCCCTTTCCTCCCCCTCTTCTCTTTCTCTCTCTCGAGGAGAGATATCGCGATCACTCGCGGAGTGTCTCGGTTTTACTCGCTGCCCACTCGGCTCGTTCTTTTCCCTTCTTCCCCCCCATTTTCCGCCCGGCAGTTTCGTCGCTTTCCTTTTCGCGATCCGAGATAATAAATAAAAAGGAGGGAAAATAAACGGGCGGTTACCGGACTGCGTCTGGTAATTCCGCCCGGGCGGAATACCCGCCGGCCATCGACCGCCAACCCGCCTTGGTTTACGCCGCGAGGGTTAAATAACTTGACCCGGACGGCAACATATCACGGCGTCCCATAATCCGCCCACGCGTACCCGCGTGCAATTCCGCCCACCCTGGGCGGTCGTTCCGCGGGCTCTCCGCGAGGACGCCCGCCGGGCGCGAAAGACGGCGCCGAGCGGAAATTGGACCGGCCACCCTGACGCGCGTGCACGCACACCTAAGACTCGGAATTCCCTCCAGGGCGACGAGATACATCCCGTAGGTTCGGCTTTCCGCGTTTCCCGGATTCGTCGGATTCCGCACACCCAAGGAATGCCGTGTATTAATATTAAATTCCGCCCCCCTCTCCGCCCACCGTGCGTTTCGAACAGCCGCGGAATTCGATCCGCTCGCCCCGTGAATTCACCCCCGGCGACACTTCCCCCGAAGAATTCCCCATGGAACCTCCCCTCCGAACGGACCTTTTCATTTATACTTATTCAATTCCCATGTCTCCTATTTATATATTTATTTCTCGTAGGAGGTTTCAACCCTATCTTAATTTCGACTCCGAACGAGGCGCGACTTGGGGGATGAAAACGGTCCTGGTATAGAGGGGTGGCTCGAGGGGTGCAGAGGAAAATGCTGGTATACGGCTATAGTTTGATATCGGACATTTTCACTTTTACTTATTTAATTCCCATGCCTCCTATTTATATATTTATTTCTCGTAGGAGGTTTCAACCCTATCTGGATTTCGACTCCGAAAGAGGCGCGACTTGGGGGATGAAAACGGTCCTGGTATAGAGGGGTGGCTCGAGGGGTGCAGAGGAAAATGCTGGTATACGGCTATAGTTTGATATCGGACATTTTCACTTTTACTTATTTAATTCCCGTGCCCCTTATGTATATATTTATTTCTCGTAGAAAGTTTCAACCCTACCTGGATTTCGACTCAGAACGAGGCGCGACTTGGGGGATGAAAACGGTTCTGGTATAGAGGGGTGGCTCAAAGGGTGCAGAGGAAAATGCTGGTATACGGCTATAGTTTGATATCGGACATTTTCATTTATACTTATTTAATTCCCACGCCTCCTATTTATATACTTATTTCTCGTAGGAGGTTTCAACCCTATCTGAATTTCGACTCAGAACGAGACGCGACCTGGGGGATGAAAACGGACGTCTTCGCTAGCGGCCTCCTGGTATAGAGGGGTGGCTCAAGGGGTGCAGAGGACGACACCGTTATACGGCCACAGTTTGATATTCAAAACCACCCCTGGCAAGTAATACGCGTAAATCTCAACCCCTACTTACGTACGCGGGCGTCGTGGCTAGGGGTGGCTTCCCTGGAGCCCATTGGCGGGGGTGGAAAGCTCGTGAAAATGCAATACAGGGTGAGAGGGGCGAGTCCCACCCTTATTCGGGGCACGCGTCTGCATTCCTCGGGAGCCACGCACCACCCCTCGGCTTTACACCCCCTCGTTTTCGGGATCGTCCTGGAAATTGCCACCCTGGCTTACGAATTCCCCCTCTTCTACTTTTCTTTTCCCCTTTTCCCGGGACAAGGGGAAGAAGGGAAAACCGGAGGACGAGGAGAACGAGGGCACTGCACCCCGAGTAAATGAGGGGACAAGGGTGCGGGGGTGAATCCACTTAATTGGACCGACGGAATCCCTGTTTCTCCCTGGGGTGGTTGATTAAGACTGACACCGCGAATGGGGTGTGCTCGACAGGGCTAATCCGCAGATGGAAAAGATTAAGCCGAGCGGTGGAAACGCCGCCAGTTTTGGCGACTCGAAAAAAATCGCCCCCGAAGTTTGCCTCGTGCCGGACTAGGGGATGGTTAAGGGTGTTCCGAGTATATATCGGGAGTTGTTGTTAAACCGGCAGCCACCCCTTACGACGTTGTTTCGCGCCGCAGGAATTACGATTGCACCCTGTCGCCACCGCGAAACTGCGAAGGGGTTGTCGCCGACCCACCCCCCGAGTTCCTCGCGCTCCCCTTTCGCCGGCGCCGAGGGGGGTCTGTTATTTCCTTTTCCCCCTAGAAAGAGTGAGTCCGCTCACTTTTCCACCCCCTGGAGATGCTTCCCCTTTGAGAGGGAAAACGACGTTGCGGGGGATGCGGTTAGGGGTGCGTCTTAACGGGAATATCCGAGAGATTCCCCGCGTGGGCCCCCGAAGACCCCAGGGGATGAAGCCGTCCAATAAATACGCCGGAACTGACGCACCCAAGGATACGACTGCGTATATCTCGGCACCCTTAGGAGATAGGGGAAAACGTTTCCAACGAAAGTTGCCAAGCTCGAAAAGAGAAGGCTCTTTTGTCCGAAGTATTTTTTTCCATCTTGCGGGACAACGGAGGTGGAGGCCCTTGTACATCGTTCTTGCGTCGCCCAGTAGATTCGGACATTTCTCCAGGGTGTGGGCGGACCTGTATATGGCCTCGCGATTCCCGCCCGGGCGCGATTATCGGACTTCGCCACCGGACTGTACCTAACCTATAATTCCTGGTGTCGACTGACTAAGCATTTCCAGGGGGTGGCGGGGGGCGCGGCCGGCAGAGCGCGCCGACTACCCCGGACCATATCCCGGACCATATCCAGGACCATCCCGGACCACTTACACCCCCGTCCCCACCGAGGGTACACCGACAATCTGCTTCCGGTTTATCGGCGCGTCCACCCTCTGCCGATCGGTTTTTACCACCCCGTGGCTCGTTACCGGAGGCACTTGCTCGATATCCCGAGGGATTATTTTCGCGGCACCCTTCCCCCTCTCTCCTTCGTCCCCCCAGATTCCCAGGGAATGTAATGGCACTCGTTCTTCTCAAATCCACTCAATTTCGAATTTTGCGAAACTGCGAAGTTGCTAATTTTGCGAAATTGCGAATTTCCCAGAATCTCCGGGAATTTCTCCACCCTCCCTCGGGAATTTCCAAGCAAGTACGGGGGTCTTAATTTATACCGGGAATTCGGAACTCGGAATTAGGGACTCCCGGGAGGAAGGTCGCTTACTCGCGAGATATTGTCTTACTCTTGCATCGCGGGGTGGTCTCGCACCTCGGGGGTGGAAAGGAAGTGGTTAAGAGGATATGAAAGGCGCTAAGAAAATTAATCGACGTCGGTAAAGTGAAATTCATCTATACCCCTTTTGGTGGGGATGCCGAAGCGCATAAGACACTTTTTTTGCCTTTATCCCATACAAATGAGAGTTTATCGATTTCCAGAGCCTTCAATAATTGCATATCGAAACGTATGAGCTCGATGCCATTTTGGTTCTGGTCTCGGCTAAGTTGAATGATTTTTATGAAATATCCAAATTTCCAACGTGTCAGGACAATTCCTAGATGATCACGTGTCATGTGTCAAATTTTCGGGCAGTCTTTTCCAATACCCTTAAAAAAAAAAGTGTTTCGTTCGAATGGACTGATTTGAGGGAGGTTTCACTTCACCTTAAGTCTGCCATCCCTTCGAGCCACCCTAACGACCCGGAAACGGCGCGTCTCGGCAAATAAGCCGGAAGGGAGCCTCGGTCCTCGCCGAAGGGGGAGCCTTCGCTCCAGTTTCACCCCCCGTACTCTGGGAAATGGTTTCCGCGGAAAGGAGAGACGGAAAAAGAAAGGAAAAAGTGAAAATAAAGGAGGGCAGAGAATGAAGCGACGAGAGGGGATGAAGAGATCCCGCGAATCCCCCGGAACGGGCGGAAAATAATTTCTCGCACCCTTCTGCCCCTGAATTAGGCCAAGCAGGAGGGGTAGGGGGATAAGGGTGGAAAATGCTTTCCCCGGCCCTTGCCGGGGGAAAAGTAAAACGAGAGGATCTCGCTCACCGGTCACGTTTCCGAGTTCTCGATTTTTTTCCGCCTGGTTCCCCTCCTCCCCCCAACCCCCCGGTCGCCTCCTTGGCATTTACGCTACCCCCCGGGAACTCGACGACGCGGAAACCGGAGGAGTTCCTCCGGATTTTAGGCCAAATCGGGCCGCGTAATCGCGAAGATCAAGGGGTGTGCGGAAAATCCGCTCCTCGTCCCCGGGGGATGCCGGACCACGGCGGGGCTAGGGGGTGCTCTGATTTATGGGGGGCTTACGGGCCCTCCGCTTCCGGATCTTCCGGTTTACTGCCGCGGTTTTACGGCAGTGATTCCCGCCCGGGGGGAATCGGGAATCGGGAATCGCGAATTTGGCGAATTTCCCGGGTAAGGGCGGAATCATCCCCCTTTGTCGCGCCACCTCGCCGGATGTCCCCGGCGAAGTCCTCCCTTGGGAGGGTACGGGGGAAGGTGAAAGTATAAACCGGGGAGGAAGATACAAGGCGGCGCACGTGGGGGTGGAACTCGTCCACCCCCTGAGTCCTGGAGACCGTACTTACCCCCCAGGAGGAAGAGTCCGCAGGCCACGAGAGTCCTGTGGTCGGAATAGCAGTGGCCGATCATCGCCGAGATGGTCCCCGCAAGGATCAAGGCCACGGCCGCGACTTGGAAGGGCGCCGAGATCCTGAAACAATGTCCAACTATCATTTTCCATTTTTCATCCCCTCTAGATACAGAAGACAATTGAAGAGCCCCCGTATACTACCTACGTGGGGAGTCGTATTTCCTAGACACGAGAAGGTGGACGAAATCTCGATCTGCCCCCGTTGCCCACTTTTCATTTTACTTTCCAACCCCATTCCCCGACCCCATAAGGGGTGGCCCACCCCCGAGTTACTCATCTCCTCGCGAACTTCGGAAAACTCGTTTTCGAGCTTCGCGACCCGGAGGACGAGAGAGAGATTCGGGGAAAGGGAAAAAGGAGAGGAGGGGGTAGGTAATTGCTTTCCCCGTCTAAACTCGGGAGCCGAATTGTTTCCACCCCCTCTCTCCCGGGGAATTTTCTAATCGCTCTTTTTCCACCCCGCTTCTTTCAGAATTTCCCGATTCTTCCCGCCCTTTCGAGTTTCCTCGACGAGGGCCAGAATTCCGGCCGGGAATCATCGCACATTGTGCGCCGAGGGATGAGACCATCCCCAGGGAAGAGGGCGCTGCGAGATGAGAGAGGGAGGGTGAAAGGGGTAAATAGCGCCGTCGCCGTGTTCCTGGCCTCGGGCCAGCCCCGTTAACTACCACATTAATGGAGTTTTATTGTTATTTACCGTGACAGGGGTGCGTTATTAACGGGGGCGGGGAGTGACGAGGTGTCGCGACGCCGACGTCGCCCCCGCCCCCGAGGGTGGAGGCGCCGTTACGGTTCTCGCGAGGCGTGACACCCCCGTTCAGAGAATTTCACCCCCTTTTCTCAACACATCCCTCACGAGTTAAAAGAGGGGGACGAGAAACTGGAAGCAAGCTCAATGGACCGCGGCAGCTCTCTCAAGGGGTGGATAATGATTAGGGGGTGAGAGAGTTCCTCGAATCGATGCCCCGACCTCGCGAGGGAGGGCTGAGGGTGAGGACGAGAGATGATTTACGGACCCCCCGGGAAAGAGGAGGAAAAAGTTTCGAGGGGGGGGTGAAACGCGGAGCACGAGTTATACAGGGGTGGAGGGGTGAAAGAGAGAGGGACGCGTCGTTACCCAACACGCTCCATTTAGCGCGATACTTACACCGGGCCCAGAGGGGGTGGACTTAGGAATATATACGAGGGGGGTCTTAAAATCAACCCCCCTCGAAGCTACGCCCTCCAGAGAGTGCCCGACACCCTCCGGAACGAGTCCCTCTCCGCTCTCTGGTTACTCGAAGAAATTATTTAAAAATCATCCCCTTATCCACACGCCCACCCCCATGAAGAGACTACTCGTCCCTTTGAATCTCCCCTTCCGATAACGCACCCCGGTTTTCCTCCACCCCCTGGGAGGGTCTCCGTTTCCTTGACGTCTTCTTTTCATCCGTCAGAAAACGGGGGGGCGGCGAATTTTGTCCACCTTACCTCGCCCTTTTTCCCATGTCCGAAACCGCTGACCGGAAGTGCGCGACGGGGGGAGGAAGGGGGACCGGAAAGGGCAGATTTTCCGGCGGGGGGCACTTTATTACGGCTAAACAGGCCGGACTGGCGGTATATTGCGGCGAGCGGACGGGGCTGATATACCGCCCTGCAGGCCTGCCTACCCACTGGCCGATATCCACGCCAGGCTGGTCCTTTTCCTTGCCCACCCCCCCCCCGAAAACTATTAATCCCGGCCCAGGGGCTGGTAATATAATAATTCCATCCCGCGGTGGGAAATTCGGTCGGATATAATCGGCGGCCGGAAACGCGCCAAAGGCCCACATCCCCGATATCGGAGCGCGTGTTATCAGCTCAGCGACCCTCTCCCAAAATTCGACGGGGGTCCCGGACATCCTGGATACCACCCAGAGATAAGTCGGTTCCGACGAGGCACCTCTGTCCGGTTCGTCGGACCCGCCCCGATAAGAGTGATAAGGCCCGGCCGGCGAGTCTAATCCCTTATCGGAGCTAATGGCCGGAAGTCTTCCGCTCTTCCGGTCGCTCCTCGTCTCCGGCCATCCCTCGTCATCGATCACCAGGAAGAGGAGGTGTCCCCCTCCAGGAAGAAAAACCGACCTCCCGATTATTCCCTCCTTATTTTCATCCCCCGGGAACGAAATAAGACCGCCCCCGGTGTCCCGTGTCGAGGCGTCCCTCGGGCTCTTCCTGAAATTCCAGACGACCCCCCGGGTTTAGCGTTTCATCGGAAAGCCACCTTCCGAAGGGGTTGCGGTGTCCCTCGGCGGTCTCCTCCATTTCCTTCCTTTCCATCCCCCTCCCCTTGACCCCCGACATCGACCGCTTCCGGGTGTCCCGGGAGTCCCGGGGGGGTGGCGCCCCTTCTCCCGTAATTTGCCTCGGGATTTTTCCGCCGGCTTTCCGCGACGCGTCTCTCCCCAGGAATTCGATCCCCGAAGGAAGATCCACCCTTCCGGAGGTCCCGCGGATCCCGCGGCCGATCCGCGGCGGATCGGTCGACGACGCCTCTCCCACCTATCCCGGGATCCCCCAGGACCTCCTCACGATTTTCCGCCGGCTTCCCGCGACGCGTCTCTCCCCAGGAATTCGATCCCCGAGGGAAGATCCACCCTTCCGGAGGTCCCACGGATCCTGCGGCCGATCCGCGGCGGATCGCCCCTCCCAACTATCCCGGGGTCCCCCAGGACCCCCTCGCGATTCTCCCTAGCTCTTCAGCTCCAGGTTAAATGGCGCTCCCCCGGGCTAACCCCCTCCCCCATTACCCTTTTTTCCCCGTTTCGCCCCATTTTCGCCGGGCCAGTCCCTCGCTCTCGTTTCGTTCTTTTTCCCCCTTTGCCGTTCCTCCCTTTTTTCCTCCCCTATCTCTCGTCACCCCTTTCCCTCTCTCTCTCTCTCACTCTCTCGCGCTTTCCTCTCTCCCTCCCATTGTCAGACCTCTCATTGTCTCCCGGTGGAGGCTCCGCGAATCTCCTCAATGGACTCGCGAAAAAACTACGGGGGGTGTTTCACCCCCTTCCCCACCCCCTGGGGGGGTCCATGTATATCTGGCTCGTCCGAACGTCGACTCGCTTCTATTCTTCGGCGCTTCCTCCCTTTTTCTCCTCCCCTCGTCCCCCGATACCCTCCTCCGATTCGCGCCCTGATAACAGGGCTTCTGGTATCGCGCCAGGCGGGGGGAAGTGCCCCACCCCCCCGGAACCCTCGCGAACTATTCCGAACTGGCATATATCCGCGGATTTACGGGCAGTCCGTGGAAAGCCTGCGAGGGTGGCCTCCGCGTATCCGGAAACCGCCAGGAACGCGTTGGCAAGGGTTCCCCGACCGCGCGCACATCCGTCTTCTCCCCCCCCCGGTTTCCGCATTTTCCCCGCTTTTCCGCGTTTCCAAGGCACGTGCTCGAATTTTCCGGCCGGCGGGCCCCTTTTCGGGGAGCCGGAACCGGATGCGCGGGCCTCGCTGCGTCGACGGATCGATCGGATATCGGGGGGATGCGATATCAGAGTCGTGACGGAGGTCGATCTCTCTCCACTTCCGGCGGCCATGAATTATTCACGCGGATAAGTCGCCGGCCGCACTTCCGGCTCTGGACGATGTCCCGGCCCCGGATATCGGCCGGGAGAATTCGGATGGATATCCGCAAGGGGGAGGGGGCGAGATATCGGAGCGATCCTCCGCTATCGGTGGGCTCGGATTACGGGAGGAGGGAGAGGGGGTGGCGGGTGGGGGTGACTTTTAATCAGGACGCTAACTCGGGAAGAAACTGGGCGCTAATTGCGACCGGCCAGGCATTCGATTAGCGCGATCGCGGCGCTAATTGGCAACGGGCAATCGGCAGGTAATCAGATATACCAGCCCTTCCCCTGGGGATAATTGGACGTGGGGTACTTCTTTTTCTCTTTATACGTCACACTTCCCCTTTTTTTTCGTTCTTTCCGACTTTCTCCGGGGCGCGGGATTTTCCGCGGGAGATCCCTAGCGAGCTTTTAATTAGGAGCCGATCTCGATAATTGGGCGAAATCTGCTCGCCGACCGGAAGTCTACTAGCGGATGACCCCCCCCGGGGTTCGCGGGTATCCTAGCTAACCCCTGTCGACGTGTCAGGGGCAGGGAAAGGGGTGACGCGCGCGGGCGTCGCCCACTTCCGGTCCAATTACCGCCCCCGGGTGGACTCGGGCGAAGATCGAAACTCATCGCCCCCGGGGCGCGATTTCCCCCCCGCAGACTTCCCGAACTGTCCCGAAACGATCCTGAGCGTTGAGGTGAAGTGAAACACGTAGAGGAACTTGATCGACGTCGGTAAAACAGGTGAAAGGATTTTTTTCATCTCTCAAACAGTAATATTGAAATCATTCTCAGCAATCTGGAAAGTCGGCGAGTACCAAATATCATTGAAAAATTCTTTTGTTCTTTGGAAAATTGATATCAAATTCGTGATCGGCGATCTCGAAGACCCCCTGTGCCATGTTTCAAATGGATTAGTTGATTTTCGAATTTTGGCCAGCTTTTCCCGATTTTTCCCCACTATGCGGCGGGCGGAATAGTGGGCGACGCCGGGCGGAATAGTGGGCGACGCTGGGCGGAATAGTGGGCGATGCCGGGCGGAATAGTGGGCGACGTTGGGCTGAATAGTGGGCGACATCGCGCGGAATAGTGAGCGATATCGGGCGGAATAGTGGGCGACATCGCGCGGAATAGTGGGCGACGTCAGGAAGAGTAGAGGGTGACGCTGGGCGGGATAGTGAACGACGTTGGGTGGAATAGTGAGCGACGTCGGGAGGAATAGTGGGCGACGCTGGGCGGAATAGTGAGCGACATCACGCGGAATAGTGGGCGACATCGCGCGGAATAGTGGACGACGTTGGGCGGAATAGTGGGCGACGTCGGACGGAATAGTGGGCGACGTCGGACGGAATAATGAGCGACGTCGGGAGGAATAGTGGGCGGCACCGAACGGAATAGTGGACGACATCGGGCTGAATAGTGGACGACGCCGAGCGGAATAGTGGGCGACGCCGGGTGGCGGGCTAGCTCGCGGCGTTTCCCGACGTTCGCGGGAAAACGCGACTTCCTCCCCGGCGCGGAATGGCCGCACCCCCTCATGCCGGCGGCTTTTTCCTCGAGAACAAGTCTCAAAGAGTATTTAAGAACCTCCCGGAAGAAGAGACGAAGGGGGAGACCACTGTCCTCGGACGCGGAAATCGCCGCGTTTCCGTGGCGGAACGATAATGGAAAGCAAATAGGAATTCTCGGAGTAGAAGGAATACGGAGAGAGCGAGAGGAGAGTCTCTCTCCCTCGCGCGCGTACCGATGTTCCGAAATCAATATCGCCGGGGGCCCGGGCGGAATCGTCGCCGGACGTCCGTCGGCTACCCTGGCGAGAATTTAAACTAACGCACTGCGAGACACATCGACCGGCCGGGGGTGCAACAGGTGACACGGGGACAATTGTCACCGGGGCGGCACCTGATAAAATCGGGGGTAGCCCGCCAGAGGGTAGCTCGAGGAATCGGGCCTCGCGGAGCACCCCCGACTTCCGGGCGTCACCCCGAAACCTCCCTGGACTCGACCCTCCGCTTTGGATAGAGTACAAACTGTCCTAAGTTTCCGACAATTTTCTCCAATTTTCCATGGATTTTTTTTTCCGGATTTTCCCTCCACGCCAAAATATGAAGGGAGGAATTTTTCGCGTGGCGTCAACTTATGGCGTCGAAGGAGGTTATCAATGTGGGGTGGACTTATCGCCGCGAGGGCTGCAGTCACGGGGGCTCGCGACGCAATTTCTCGTTGCGTCTCGAGCCGATATAACGGGGGCTTTTCACCCCCGCGGGGTAGGGGGAGAAAAGTAAGCGCGCGGAAAGCCAGGCCGAGGGCAATTGTGCTTTCCTCGCAATCTTTGCCTCGGGAGGGCTCAGCTTGGAAATCTTACCGACTGGAACTACCCCCAGAGCCGGAGGGTGGCTCGGGTCGGGCAAGTTTTCGCCTCTTTTCTCTCCCTCCCCTCTCTCTTTCTTCGACCTCGCAAGAAGTGCTCCAGAGAAAGGGGGACGGGGGAGGGGCCTCCGTCGAAATGGGACCGAATCCCTTCATCCCTCGCGCCTTCGAGTTCGCACCCCCGGAGGCCCTTCCGGTCACGAGCTGAAACCACCCCCAAGAGCCCGGCGGCGATCCTATCAATTTCCTTCGACGGCTCGCTCTTCCCCGGGACGAGGAAAAAACGGAAATGGGCTTTTCGAGAAACCAAGCCCCTCCACCCCTTTTTTTTCCCCTTTTTCCTTCTTTTAGTAATCACGCAGAGAGGTGGGGTAGGAGCCGAGGCTCGAAATGAGGAATCCGTCCCCTTGGCGCCCACCCTTGGATCGTTTCCACCCCCTCTACGTTCTCTACGTTTTCCCGAATCCGCAGGGCTGAAAATCCCGCGATTTTCCAGCCCCACAGGGGAGGGAATTCTCTTCAAAAGTGCCGAGAGATATTTTACACGTTTTCACATAAACGAAGGGTTGGTTCTCTTACACGTGGGCGAGGGTGCGTAAAGATTTTCGAGAGCAGGAGGGAGGATACAAAGAAGAACGGGGTGGGAAGAAGGAAAGGAGTCGAAACCTCAAATTGAATCTCAAATTCTTCCCTGGAGGGGGTGTGGGTGGGTGGGTGGCGAGAAAATCCCCAAAGGAAAAATTATCTGGAAAAATCATGCGAAGAGGTTCACCTCATCTTCGAGACGACCGTCGGCGTGAAGTCCAGATGGAGAAATCCGAGTTCCTGGGGCCGCACGTCGTCGGCACTGCTGTACCGGATGTAGCTGCAAGCAGGGGTGGAGACGTCTGGAAAAGAAGGGATGCAATGATTCCTCAGAAATTTTCCAACGGAGGATGGGAATCTGGTGAATTTTCGCCGACCTCGCCGAGGGTGGTCTCGCGGCTGTTTTCGACCCCTGGGAGGGAGGGGGGGCGGGGGTAACGACGCGCGCGTTAACGTCGAACAAAATCAATACCCGGGCAGTGCGTTCGCATAAATAAATCGGAATATTACTTGCGCCCCATGGAGGGGGTCCAGGGAAGGTAGGGGGTGGAACCCCGCAACCCCCGCTTCTTTTCACTAACGGGGGTAAAAGTGGAATTTCGATCTTTCTCTCCCGAGCGTCGATCGCCGATCCTTCGGGGGCGCAATGTTCAGAGTTTACCGAGAAACGGAATTTTGCGGCAACTAAGTGCACTTCGGGGNCCGCCCCCCTGCCGCCCACCCCTCCAGCTTTTCTTTTTCAACCCTGGCGAGTGCCACCCCCCGCGACGACGACGTATTATGCTCCCCTGATCCGCGGTTAATGAGGCGAGAAGAGTCGCCCGGGAATACCTGACGAACGGGGTCCCTCTTTCTCCCCTTTTCGCCCTATCCCTCCCGTCCCTCCCCCCGGCTCGCCACCCTCAAAAGTCGCGGCAAAAGCACGGGACGCGGTTTTCCCCCCCGGGAAAATCATTCCCGGCCTTGACCCCACCGACCCGCGGAGAATTCCCTTTTCCTCGCCCTTTCCTGAATTTCCTCCGCCATTCTGGAGATTTCGAGTCACCCCCGGTGAAATTACAACCCCTTCCGTCCGAGTCGTCCGTTCCGGGGTTTCGCACGAATTGTCCCGACCCCCTCTGTCCCTTTTCGATCCTCCCCTTGCCTCGAGATCACGTTCAGCGGACACCGCAGGAGCCTCCATCGGAGAGGGGGTTGCTCCTTTCCCGGGAAGGGGGAGGGTGGGGGGGGGCAATTTTTGTGAGTGCACCTTGAAATAATCATGCCTCGAGAAACCGAGCGCGCCCCACGTGTTATGGGGTTGGCGTTTTCACGGATACCCTCGCTTTCCAGAGGGTGGTCCGACCAGGGGTTGCAACCACCCCTCTCCTCCTCCTCCTCTTCCCCGGGTTTATATAATATTCATGTGACGATACCGCGCGTCGAGTGGTGCCATTAGAGCGGGACGTCAGACTTCCCCCCCCCCCGAGAGGGGTAGTTTGTTATCCCGTGAAACCAACCCTACTAAGCGATGCAGGGGAGGGTTTCCTCGCGATTTCCGCGGAGCTACGCCCCTCTGCGACATCTTCCTCTTGGGAAAAAAATATTCTGAGTAAATAAATTTTTGATGAAAATTGAAATTTCATATGTTTTAGGACCTACCTTAGAGCCTACATATTCATGTGGTAAAATTTCATACGAATCGGTACACCCAATTTGAAGATTTGACTCCTCAGATACATACATAGATATATATATATATGTATTAAACGAAGGGTTGGTTCTCTTACACGTGGGCGAGGGTGCGTAAAGATTTTCGAGAGCAGGAGGGAGGATACAAAGAAGAACGGGGTGGGAAGAAGGAANTATATGTATATTAAGAGGGTTTCATACCCTCTTAATAACACCCCCGACGGACACTCTTCCTCCATTTCCGACTTTCCCAGCCCCCTCCCCCAGGAAACGATCGCTCGACACCGATCGGCACTCGGCCGGGGAGGTAGGGGGTGCTTTTTGCGACAAATCTCATTTCCCCTAATTGCATGAACTCACTTCCCCTAGGACCCTTCGGCTCTCCGATTTTCCCCCTTTTTCCGCCCCCCCCCCCCTTCAAATTGTCACGGCCCATTCGGAGGAGCTTTTCCACCCCGGCTAACAGTCAACGACATGCTAAGAGCTTTCGGGCTCCCGGTTCTTCCACGAGACCCTAAAGATTTCCCCATGGCGTTGTCCACCCCCAAGGTGGGAGGGAGAGGATTTCCCAGGGCTCCGGGAGGGTGGAAGAAATCCAGGGACCCGAAGTGAAAATCCTCGAGGGAGGGGCTCGCGGTCCCGTTTCTCTCCCCGTGTCTACACCCCGCGTGAAAACCCAAAGACCGCCGCCATTTTGAAGAAGAGGCCCTCAAAGAGGCGCGCAGGGGCGATTAAGAGTTCCTTTCGAGGACGGGCGTCTCCAGGGGGCCGCGTTTCCCGGTTAACGGGGCTGTTTTATTTTTCACTCTCCTCCCTTTTATCGGCTTTCTTTTATCTCCCTTTTCCTCCCTTTCCCCGGCGTCTCGGGGGAATCTCATTACGCGAGTCCCGGGGGGAGGGCTCGAAGGGTGCTGAAAGGGCCTCCCACCTTAATTGCCGGACGTTAAAAAGAAGGGTGAATCGGCTCTCGACCGTTGTATTCATCATTTACCCCGACGAAGAAGGGCGATCTTTCCCGCGGAAACGAACGCCCCACCTTCCGGCCGGTAATTCCAATTTCCCCCCCGGAAAAATCCCGACCGGTCGACGAGGCTCCTTCGTTGGTCTCCATTTTTTACCCTCTTCTGGATAAATCCCAAGGGTGGATCATCCCCTGATGAGGCGAAGCTCGGTTTCCTTCTAGTGGGATAGGGACACCCCATTCTCGGGGGATACAAAGCGGGTATCCGGTGTCCTGGACGTCTAACGAGGCCCTCCTGGGGGGGTGCGGTCTGACCGCGGGGGTGCAAAGGAACCCCCTCGACCCCCTTTACCGAATCGCGCCTTTGCGCCTCGACTTTTCCCCGATCTACCCCGAGAGGATTTTCGCATCTTTCACTCTATCAACCCCTCAGACGTTGACGAGCAAAAGCCACCCCAAAGAGTTCCGGTCGACGGCCGGCGACGTTACCCCCTGCCGAGGAAATCCGAGCCCCCGGGTTCTGCTACGCCCTTAAGGTGATATGAAAAAGTCAGCATATATATATACGTGTATATATGTATGAAATTTCATTTTTCATCAAAAATTTATTTACTTATCATGGATAAGGAACCCTTCAATTCGTATAATTCACAACATTGACTGTAAAGGCCTACAACATAAATATAAAAAAGGGTATAGATGAATTTTAATTTATCGACGTCGATTAAATTTCTCAGCGCCTTTCGTATCACCTTAACGAGGCCACCCCGGGGGGCACCGCCCCAGGGGGCGTCTCGACGATTGCATCGCGACATCCCGACTGCACTCCGAGGAGCACCCCGGGATTTATAGAGGCGACGTCCAGCTTCGATTCGGTCTGCGACGACGTCCGTCCGGCGTCCCACGAGACGACCCTCCCGGTCCGATTGGACGCGCCGTCCACCCGGGGGGCGGTCGCCCCCAACCTCGAGTCACCCTCGGTCGGACGAGTCGGACGTCCGAGGTCCTCCCTTCGTTTATTCAAAGAAACTCCGGGACGCGGTCGAGGACGGACAGGAGTCGATGTTATCTCAAGAACCCCATTGGGGGATGGAACCCCACGTTTCGATAAACATCCCCCGGTCCTTCCGGCGTCCCGGGGAGTAAAGAGGCCGCGCGAACACGGAAGGCGGTTTCCCAGGGATCTCTGGAGACTCCTGGAAATTCCCGGTGGAAATTCCCGGTGGAAATTCCTCCCTCTTGACGGATCACCTAAATCGGGAGGAAAAATCATCCCCCTTGATGGTCTATCTCCGTCGAGGAGGAGATGGATCAGGATGATGCCGACCAAGCACCGCTGAACGTGGAATATCCGTAAATTAATCGTATATAAATGTTTATTGAACGTATGGAAGATATATATATATATATATATATATATATATATCGCTATACCTATAGGCCTAATTTAGACGATTAATTTACGTATATTCCACTTCATGGATTGCCCAGGCTGGGTTTTGATTCTGGGGTCACTTTCCGTGAAACCGACCATAGACGTTACGTCTCCTTATATCGCCCCATAGTCGATATACATTCGCTATACCTATATACCTAATTTACACGATTAATTTACGTATATTCCACTTCATGGGTTGCCCGAGCTGGGTTTTGATTCTGGGGCCAATTTCCGTAAAACCGATCATAAACGTTACGTCTACTTATACCGCTCCATGGTCGACATACATTCGCTATACCTATATACCTAATTTAGACGACTACTTTACGTATGTCCCACTTCATGGGTTGCCTGGGCGGTGTCTTGGACAAGACTTTCGGGGCTACCGTGCCGAGCGCCCAGCACAGAGGGGTGCGAGGTGGGGTGAAACCCCCCCGGGCGTCCCTCAACGATCAAAGGACTCTTCCCGAGCGGCGACGCGTGTCCACCCTGCGGGGGGTTTGCCGCCATCGAGCCGCGGACTTGTCCGCGGCCGATCCGGACGCGGTCCGGAACCATGCCCCTTTGTGCCAGCGGACGTGTTCCGGACAGTTCCGGCGCCGCCGGCGAATCGTACCCGTTGACCGTCGAAATACCCGAGTTATCGCCCTACGTGTACCCCGACGACGTTTCCGTGACTTAATCGGAAGTTGACGTTTAAATTGCGCGCCCTTGGAAAATCCCGGTTCCGGCGCGGCCGGCGAACCGCGGAAATTCCGGAGTTATCACCCCCCCGCATACGTCACCAGGATATATCACATCGAGGACTTAATCGAGGAAAAGTGGACGTTTAAATCCGCGCCCTTGGAAACCACCCCCACGGAGGATTGACGACCTCGTCCGGGACGGTACCCGAGGGTGCGCCGGGGGGCTCCATAAATCGCGCCTAATTAAAATCGGTTAGTACGCCGAGCGACGCTAATGCTGATAATTTAACCCTTCGCCCCCTCCCCCACAACCCCCTGAGCCCAGAGATCTCGGTTTAATAATAATCTCGTTAACGGCAGCCCCCTGATCCGGATGAATTTCTCTCTCTCTCTCTTCCTTCCCCCCCTCTTAATTTCCATCCCCCGCCGGAAATCGAGAATCCCGGACGGATGACGAACCTTGATATCGTCGAATCGTCGGAAAATTGAGTAACGAGGGAGATATAAAAATATATATATATATATAGAAATTCCGAGGGTGGATTTTTCAACGGTTTAAGGGCTGTAGATTGGTCCAAGGGTCTAGCAGCCACCCCCGTGAGCCGTGCCGCCGACGTCGTCTACGTCGCCATGAAATAGCGCTACCGGTTGTTGCTGCAAAATCAATATCACCCCCTCCCCCTGTCCTCCCCCACCCTTGATTCAAGCCCCGTCCACATTGCCGTCTTTCGCATCCCTCATTCTCGATCGCGCTCTGCCTCCTGCCCGGTCCATACGCGGCCATCTTGCGACGGGGTGGAAGCCCCCCTTCGGTTTCCTCCCCCCAGAATCTTAAAAAATTCCGCGACAACGGTTCTTTCCTTCCCCCACCCCCGCCGCTTATTTATCAACGCCTGGAATTTATAAGGGAAGTCTAGGAGGTGCGGTGGGGTGAAATTCCCCCCCGCGTCGGCGGGATCCTCAAGGGGTTGCCAGGGGGATGCTCGGTGACAGGCGGAGTCTCTCAACCCCTTCGGGTCGAGGACCGACGTCGGCTGACGTTCGAGGGGGTCGGGGCGTCTTTGCCGACGACGTCGACGACCTCGCCGTCAGGAAGGTGCCCCAGCGAGGTTATTTCGAGGGTTACTCCGACGACACCCCGAAATTTCCACGGTTTGGGGAAACCGTGAGAGGGCTCGGGGGGTTGGTACGGTTCGTCTGGTGGGGGGGCAGGGGGACGAGACCACGCATGACCACGATTACTCGCTGCCACGGGGGTAAAGTGGGTTAAGTGCGACCCATGTAGACGGGGCCATGTACCCCGGGGGCATGTACTTAAACATCCACCGGACGTATAAATCTAGACACGTGCACGTATAATAATATACATAAGTACATACGTCCAGAGGTGTACACGTACATGTATGTACCTAGGTGCGTGACCGGAAGCGAACTTTCCGCCGAAACGAGAGCGGATCGTTTGGTTAACAAATTCCATCCACCCCCCTCGCCCACCCGCCGTCCAACCCCTAGAAGATTCCCTGTGGATCCATCCACGTAGAAGGGTGGAAAGCAAGGAGCCCGAAGGAAGAAGTCGGTCTCTGGATTTCCCTCCTTGGCATTTCACCCGGTCTCGTAGAGAGAGAGGGGGTGAAAAGAAAAAAAACAGGGGGGGTACGAGCCGAGCGAGCCAAAGCCTCGAGGAGCACCCCAAGAGGGCGCCTATTTGGGGCTAGCGGGACGGGGGGGGGGGGGTCGGACTCGATTTGCATGGCCGGGGTTGGCTCAAAGGGTGCTTTTGACTTTTCCGAAGTCGCCGATGCCCGGGCGCACCCTGGACGTGCCCGATTGGCTGCCCCCCCCCCCTGCAACTTCCGGGGTTCGGTCCGGTCCCCCCCCCATCCCCCTTGCCCCCGTCAGAGGTACAGGGCTCACCGATCCGGGCGGTTCAAAGAAAGCTCGCCGAAAGTGCGAGAAAATCGCCGGGCCACCCACCCTCGCCGCCCCCCACCCAACCCCCCGTACTCCGCATCTCGGGGAGGTTTCGCGGCCGCTTTCTCGCGCACCCCCCCTTTTCCCCGAAACTTCGCCGACTTCGCGAACATCCCTCTCGGCTTGACACTCGGTCGTTCAATTAATTTCCCTCCCCTCCCCCACCCACCCCACCCACCCCTACGGCGCTCGTCAAACTCGATTCTCCGGGAAAGCTCGCGCTCGCGGGGGGTAGATTGCAAGCCCCCCCTCCCCCATCTTTCCTCATGGCAGGACGACCAGGCGAGATTCGCGACTCTTCCGGGATCAATGAAGTCCGAACTACCGTCGATCGACTCCACCTTCGATCCCCTCCATTCGGAGACCAATCAGCTGACATTAATTCCCTCCATTCTCGCCCTCTCGCCCGCAAGCCCATAACCGGCGAAGGAGCCCGATCCTCGGAGGCGCCAGCTTAACGAGCTTAACGCAAGTCGAAGTTCCGGTGGGGGGGGGGAGGAGGAGGTGAAGGAAGGGGGTGCTTTCGGACGAAACTTGGCGTCGACTTGACGGGAAAGCGCGCCGCGACGTCCGCGCGAAGTACGTCCTCCGGTGGTGCAAGCTCCGAGCTTTGGTCCCCAGGTCCCCCTAGAAGGACAGAGAGGGGAAGGGGGGGGGACGAAGCTTCGGCCACTTAGGGCGGACTTCCGGTACGAATCAGTGCCGCCTGGGAGCTTTCCCCGAGAGCCTTCCCGCGTTCTCGCCGACTTCGGGCTTGCTCCTCGAAAGCTCGCCCAAGTTTCCCGGAGGCCCCCCCTTCCCACCCCCACCGGTTAGGGACGATCAAACAACCCCCCAATACCAATCCCCGGAGACGCCGGGAAGGGGATTTCGTTTTTGGCGGAGGAGGAAAGGGGGGAGCTTTCCCCCACCGGTGCCCCCCCACCCCCGCCTCCCGGGGTGCGGAGAAACCACCCCGATCGGGCTCCGTGGCTAAGGGGTTGATTTTCACCCACGACGAGGAAAATAGGAGGAGGGCCGGAAAGGTGATCGACACCCTCGCCTCGTTACCCTCGCCTCCCTTCCTCGATAACGTGCCAATTTACGATCCAGTCTGCCCCCGATCCCCATCCCCCTGTACAGGGATCCACCCCCTCCCCCCAACCCCAACACCCCCTATATCTGCCCGACCTTTCAAACAATTCCGATACCTTGACGGAGTTATCGGGGAATTCTTTACTCCCCGTGAAAGTTGCCGGCGTTATTGCACACCTCCCCCCTGCGCCCCTCCTCCTCCCAGGAGCCCCCCCGTTTGTTATCTCGCTCGGGTAAGTTTATATTCTATCTCTTTGCGCCTTCCTCCTTTCCTCTTGCCATCCCTCGAAATTTTTACTCCAACTAGGGATCCCCCTCCGCGCTTTTCATTTATTCCATTCCCCCTCCCCCCCACCTCCGACGGCGCCTTTTCAACGAGATCAATTATGGAGGGTCTTTCATCGGGGGGTTAACTACATATACATACACAAGGTGTTTCTGACAAGAGGGGGGGTTAATCGCCCCCTGCGTGAAGTTCCGATTAATCGAAGCCAGTATTTTCGGGGATGGTCGGTGAAATTGCGAGGTTTAATCACCACCACCCCCTCAGGTGGGGGGACCATTTCGGGGGGGGGGGGAATAATCGAGGCCGAAACGAGACTCGACGATTAACGCAACGAGGGAGTAACAGTACCGCGATATCCGGCCCCCGAATCTCTCGTAATTGCCCTTTCGGCGTAAATTCTTAGCGAAGAGCTCGGTAATGCCGAGAATTGGACGGGGGGGATGGGGAAGGGAAGGGGGGAGGATCGACCAGAATTTCGGTATAGGCGAGTGACTACGAGAAATGGGGCTCTATCGGGCCTGGGAAAAAAGCAGCGCCTGGAACTTTTCCGATTTATCCCGGCAAAGTTTGCGCGGTGTCTCATTTTAATTGGGGCCGGCGCCGATAAATTTCCACCTTCTTCCCCCCCTCCCCCCCCTCCCCATGGCGATAAAACGCCGGAGGTCACTTTTCGCGACCCCGGCTGGAAAAGTGGGATGGCGCCGGGTGTTCCTCGAGGTGGTTCAAACTCTCGACGCTCTTTAAGAGGATATAAAAGCCGCTGGGAAATTTAATCGACGTCGATGAAGTAAGAAAAATTCATCTATACAATTATTGGGGCGAACACCGTGCCCGGACCCCGCCACGTTGGCTCCAGTCCATGATGAGTAAATGAATTTTTTCATGAAAAATGAAATTTCACGAGTTTCGGGACCTACCTCGAGGCCTCCATATCCACGTGGTAAGATTTCAAACGAATCGGTACACCCAATCCGGAGGATACTTTCCCCGACGATTTGACTTCTCAGATATATATATATATATATAGGCTGACTCTTGCATATCCTCTTTAAATCGCCGACAACGTCCGCGGCAATAATATCCACCCCCCCCCCCCCCCCCCCCGAGGGGAGGTCGGGGGCCTCGACAGGGGGGTGGAATTCGCCTCCAAAAGGGAAACGAGTCCCGAATATACCCCACGGGACTTCGGGGATTGACTCGTTATCGGCTGCGCGAAACTTTCCGAATTTCCTCCTGCCCCCCTTCCGGGGAAACAATCCAGCGGGTCGAATCCTCTCCTCCGGGAGGGGGTCTCTTGACGGGGGGCGAGGTCTTCTTCATCGGTCGGACCGGAAATGCACTCCGTTGGGCCGGTGAATTAAGCTCCCAGGGTGGGAGGTTTTCGGGGAATGGTCTCCGATAGAAGGGGTTAGGGGGGGTTGGCGGGGGAGGGATAGCTATTTGCAAGAGAATTTCGCATAAACCGCTTGTTTCCGCGAGAGTGGTCCCCGGGACATCGCCCCCGCCCCCCGGGGGGCGGAAATTGCGCCCCGGCCGCGCCACCTCCTCTGCCTTTTTTCATTTCCCCCCTCCCCCCTTCAATCGTGGGGGTGGGACGACCGTGAAAAAAAATTCTCACTCGCGATAGCGATCCTCCCCTGGGGTGCGGAATTTTCCTGAACTCCTCGGCGTGAAACCGCAGCTGGTAAAACAGGAAAAAGAAAAAAAAAAAAGAAATATCGACGATACGCAGGACCGGTCTCGAGATCTGAGATACTCCCCCCGGGAAATGGGGAAAAAGCGAAATTAAAACACCAATACCCCTCGAGGGGGGGAGGGGGCAAACACCCCCCTGTACTACCCGGACCTCAGAGATCAGACGAGGCGCTCCGAAAAAGCTGATCGGTGCGCTGTTAAGGATCGAATTCCGATATCGATCCGCCGATCGGCGACATACCGAAGCGCCGAGCTTTCGGGGGGAGGCGACCGCCCCTCTGAGGAAAAGCTAATGAAATTCCTGCCCTTTTCCCGAGGGGGCCCCGCGAGCCCCGTGCCCATCGAGTCGCCGCGAATTTTGCCGGGAAAACCTCGGGGGAAAAAGCTCCGCGGCGATCTAGGCAGAAGGGAGGCGGCACGAGGAGGAGGAGGAGGAGGGCTCAGAAGAAACGGGGGGATGCGAAACGAGGGCAGAAGAGGAGATACGAAGGACGGACGAAGAGAGGGCGGGCTCGGTGCACGGAAGACTCGGAAAAAAGGGGGAGAAAAGCGAGAGAAGAGGACCAGGCGAAACGGGTGGGAGGGGGGGGGGATATTGAAACGAGGATGAGAGAGACAGAGAGAGAGAGGGACAGAGAGGCTTAGCTTCCGCCACCCTGGCGGGCATGTACGCTTTACACGTATTTACGTCTTAAGCGTATGTAAAAGTACATACGTGTATGTAAGCACATAGCCGGCACGCGCGAGGTGGGGGGGGGGAGGGTATATACGTCACCGCGAAAGCTCGTAAGNCCCCGGCACCCCCGCACTTTCATTTCCCTCCCTCTCGCTCCCGCTCGCGGGTCATCTTTCTCCGGCGGAGCTTCCTCCACCCCGCCCGACCACCCCCTGCCGTTTATTTACCACTATGAGCTACCCCGGAAGTCTGGGCCGTTCCCGTCGAAAGCTCCGAATTTCGTGCAAAGGGTGACGAGACCCCCCGCGAATCGAAAGGATCAAAATCCCAGAGGTTCTTATGGAGAGAGAAAGAGAGAGAGTTCAGAAGTCGCGGGCTCGGAGCCCCCCTTCCACCCTCCCGATTCCGCCGAAATACCGCGAATTAGGGGAAAACTCCCGAGGGAAAAGTTTCGGAGGAGACCCTGATCGACCATTTTTGTCTGGGAGATTTCCCTCCCCCGCGACCAGGGAGGGCGGGGGGAGGGCACGGAGAGTCAATCGACGGGGAATTACGGGCGATCGACGAGGTGGACTCCTAGAATAGCGCCGGCGGATTTAAAGAAAGCCCGAGACCGTCCCTCGGGGGATGAAAGCAGCTTCCAGGGGTCTCGTCCCATCTCCGAGGAGGACCCTGAGGGGTCTGAGGGTCTTGGAAGAAACAGGAGAGAACGCGATTCCTCCCTCTTGCCCAGGGGGACGTCGATTCCCAGCCCCAGGTCGCGACTTCCCCCCCCTGAAAAATCGACGACCGCGGTTTCCTCTCTCTCCCCCCCTCCCCCCATTGATACACCATTTTCCTCCTTTTGGAACGATTCGCAATTTCTGCAACCTCCCCCCCGCCATAGGGCATCGCGAAATCGGAAGAGAACTGTCCCATCCGCGATTCCTCGAGACGTTTGCCCGCGAGGGGTCGACTGGCGGTTCCAACGGAAAGTCGGCCGGCTCTAGGGGAATATATATATATCGATCATTCTCTCGAGTCTCCAGGGTCTCCGTGGATTTTTCCCCGCGAAAGTCTCGGAGGGTTCGTTCCCTTTGCGCTTCGACGGGGGAAAAAAAAAAGAAGAACGAAAAAAAAAGAAGGAAAGAAACCGAAGAAATGAGATGAAAATTGGGAAGGAAGTCACGGGTGGGGAGGTTCACGGGCGGAATTTAAAACGGCCGATCCCGGAAATTAGGAAGATCCCCTCCGCCCCCCCCCTTCACCCTTGCAGATGGGAATTACGAGCGACACCCCCGAGTCCCGTCGCCTGGGGCGATCTCACCCCCGATTTTCGAAGGTACTCGGAGTTGCGGGAGATCCGCGAGCCGCGACCCCCAAAGAAAATAGAATAAATTCTACGGCGGGAGAGGGAGAGGGGGGGGTGAACTTCCCCTAACGAGTGTTAAAACTTGGACGAGATTTAATAATTAGGCAAATCCTTCGCCCCTCCGCCCCGGAAGGGGAAATATGGCAGGGGGAAAATCAATTGTCACACCGGAAACCGCCTCCACCCCCGGAGACGAACTTAATCCGTTTTTTCGCCCCTCGTTCGTTACTCTCCCCCCGTTTTTTCGCCCCAAGACACTTTCTTACCCTATTGTTCTCCATTTTCGAGGATTCGAGGGTCCTCTAGGGGTGTCGGCCCTCACCCCCGCGAGGAAATCGGGGAAAGCCATCAAAAGCTCGTCCGCTTTCCCCCCCAATTTCCTATTAAGGGTGGCATTCCTCGCGGTGACGGCTGATGTATTCCGGATTAATGCAAACGGCTAATGCTATGCTAATGTTCCTCGGTAACCCCGGCATTAGTGGTCCCCGTTGGTACACAGGACGTAAATACGCCGCGGAACGGCCGCGCGCTTTCGGCGCCGCCACTTTCGGGATCCCGAATAGATCCCGAATCGATCCCGAGTCCTCCTGGGCGGTCCCGAGTAATCCCGAGGAATCCCTAAATGGCCCCGAATGGTCCCTTATGCACCGGGAACGAGGAACCCCGAGGAACCACCCCTTTCTCCCTCCCTCAGTCTCTCTCTAGGGTATCAAAGTGCACCCCACGTACAGGGGGCCTTGTTAAGAGGGTATGAAAGGCGCTGAGAAATTTAATCCACGTTGATAAAGTAAAATTCATATATACTCTTTTTTGGGGGAATGTCGTTTTGAATACTCAAGTGGGATGCACCTTGAATTAACTACCCCCCCAGTCAGGGTGACGATTTTTCTCCATTGGACGGTTCCCCCAAGGAAGACAAGGACTAAGGATGGCGAGAAAGAAAAAGAAGAAGAAGAAAATATCCCTCGGGGGGGATGAAACGTGGAAAGTGGAGTCTATCGGGCGATCCATCAATGCGCCACCCCCGTGATTTATCAATTTCAGGGTAGGCCATATTTTTCTTTCCCCATCCCCATCATCTCCGATCGCGTCCTCGTCGTTCCTCCTTTCCCGAGGAGGTGCCCGAAGGGGTTGAAGATGCGATCCGGGATTTTCGAGGGGATCGAAAATCGAGAATCTCATCCAGGGCGGAGGGGTAACAGCCGAGGGGTGTCTCCCTCGGTGGAGAAAATAAAGAGCGGGCCTCGGTGCCGTCGGGGAAATAAAAACGAATTGTCATCGTCCCGGCCGTGTCGACCACCCCTCGCGACAGCCACCCCCTCCTGGGTCGTCATTTGTTTTTACGTCCACCCTCCCCGGTCGTCAGGCACCTCCGCCGTCTTCCCAGGATTTTCAGCCCCCCCTGGGGACCAAGCCGGGCGGTGCGAGGGGGTTCCCTGAATCCCCGACGATCTCCCGATATACCCTGAAGAGGCCCACCCCCGTTGACGAGGCGAAGTCGCAGGGAAAATTGTATGAAGTCGGTGAAATCAAGGACACTCACGCGGAAAGAAATCATTCATACATAATCGTAATAGGGTGACGATTACCACAATTGTGCTTATCCTGACAATTCGTTTTTTCTTTTTTATTCTTTTCTTTTCCGCGCAGGAAATACCCGGACAAAATAAGACCTCCAACCGAGGTCCGCTAGAAATTCGAGTACTCACGCGCAATCAAGTTGGGCGGGTTGACGATTTTCGGAGACGTCCTGGGTGACGATTACCACTATTGTGCTTTTCCTGACCATTCTTTCTTTTATTCTTTTCTTTCCCGCGCAGGGAATACCCGGACAAAATAAGACCTCCAACCGAGGTCCGCTAGAAATTCGAGTACTCACGCGCAGTCGAGTTGGGCGGGTTGACGATTTTCAGAGACGTCCTGGGTGACGATTACCACTATTGTGCTTTTCCTGACCATTCTTTCTTTTTTTTTATTCTTTTCTTTTCCACGCAGAGAATACCCGGACAAAATAAGACCTCCAACCGAGGTCCGCTAGAAATTCGAGTACTAACACACAGTCAGGTTGGGTGGCTTGACGATTTTCGGAGACGCCCTGGGTGACGATTACCACAATTGTGCTTTTCCTCCCCATTCGTTTTTTCTTTTTCATTCTTTTCTTTTCCGCGCAGGAAATACCCGGACAAAATAAGATCCCCAACCGAGGTCCGCTAGAAATTCGAGTACTCACGCGCAGTCAGGTTGGCCGGCTTGACGATTTTCGGGCACGCCCTGGGTGACGATTACCACAATTGTACTTTTCCTGACCATTCTTTCTTCTTTTTCATTCTTTTCTTTTCCGCGGAGGGAATACCCGGACAAAATAAGATCCCCAACCGAGGTCCGCTAGAAATTCGAGTACTCACGCGCAGTCAGGTTGGCCGGCTTGACGATTTTCGGGCACGCCCTGAAGAGGCCCAGCTTGAACCTGACGCTGACGGTGGCGGCGAGGTGTCTGGGCAGGTGGGGCAGGTAAAGCCTCTCCTCGGTGTGGAGCCAAGCAGGGCCCAGGAGGGCGGTCGTTAGGGCGGCCAGGGCGGCCAATCCGCAGACCAGGCCGCACCTCGTCATCCTGGTGCCCCCGGCGCCCCCGGAGCAGCACATTATGCCAAAGGACACCCCCTCACTGATGCCACATGTATCTAAGTCTCCTCCGGGTCCTCCTTATCAACCCGGTCGCGAGTCCCAGGGAATCACGAGGACCCTCGGGTTGCTCCGAGGACCTCGCCGGAAAGGGACCGCACCATCCGGATTCCCGTGGGCCCGTTATCACGGATACCGCAGGACCTCCATCCAGAGTCCTTCGCCTCGTCCAGGAAGGGTCCTCCCGGTGTCATCCTGCCAGGTCCTCGAGGCGCCTATCCTTCGGGAGAAAGGACATAAAGGGATTAAACCGCGCTCCTGGATTCCCTCGATTTTCCTCGGATCGTAAGAGGAAGGGCGAAGGATAACCTCCTCCCGGCAGGATTTCGCTGACAAATTGGACGCACCCCTAATGCGGATTACCCCCCCTGCCCCGCCCCCTCCTGTCCACGTGAATCGACGTAAACGTCGCTTGAAAAATCGACGGAGAGCTCTTCGAGGGGAGTTCTTCGATTTTTCGAATTTATTTCCTCATTTTTCACCTCCCCCCCCTCTCTCTCTCTCTCTCCCCCACTCGAATGGGGTGAGCCGACTCCGCGGGGATGCAATTAGTAATTTCTCCCCGGTGGGGTGGTTCTTTCCTCCCCCCGTTTTCTCCATTTTTTCTTCTCTCCTTCTTCGACGCGATCGATCTCTCTCGATTTGGGGCCGGATACCGAGAAGAGTGGGTGNGGTGGGTGGGTGGTCTGGGGGGAGGAAGAAAAAAGAAAAACGAGGACCCAGCGAAACGACTCGTCGTTTACTCTCTCGGATTGAGTGACTCGCCATTTTTATTGCGCGGTCGTATCCCGGCCATGTGGAGTGCGGGGACAGAGAGAGACATACGCCTATGTATATACATATATAGGGAGAGAGAGAGATAAAGAGTCGTATGCAGAGGGACGGATGGATGTAGAGAGATAGAGAGAGAATGCCGAGTGTCCGGGATACCCGTACGGAAACCGTGTCGGCGGATGGATGGGAAAAATTAGAAAAAAAAAAAAGGAAAAAGAAGAGAGGAAAAACAAAAAGTGGAAAAAACGGGGACGAAACCGAGCGGAAAGGGAGACGGAAAATTTCGGGCCGGATCGTTCACGTCCAGAGAGGGACGGGTGATCGGAACTGATTTCCTTTTTCCCCGCTCTCCGTCTCTTTTTCGTCCACCTTTTTCGAAATGCTTCCCTTTCGGGAGGTTTTCCGCGAAATGACGGGGGGGCAGGGGGGGTTTCCCGCGAACCGACTTTTTGGCGTTTTTCGCGCTCCCCTCGCGGATCTCATCTCTCCGAGTGCGAGCAAACGCTCTCTTGGCTCCGTATATATGTGTAAATATATACATATATACATATATATATGTATATATGTATATATATATCTCACTCTCTCCAGTTCCGGACTCGCGATCTCCCTCTTTCTCTCCCTCCCCCGCGTTACACCTGCCTTACATAACGGGGAATCCATTAACGGGCTCCGCCATCTCCCTCCGAAGAATTACGCGCTTTTTCCACCTCCCCTCTCTCTCCCTCACTGTCGCCGTCCATGTCGTTATATCTTATCAGAACGATCCTGCGTCTGTCGGCTCGGAAAAAGAACCCGCCGCGCCGAGTTACGACCCCTGGGGAGCGGAAGCCTACCTTTAACCGTTTCAGTGCCAGGGGTTTTTAACCCTTTCGGTACGAGCGCCGGATATATCCGGCATCCATCTGATGACCTGTGTGTACGAGATATATCCGGCATCCATCTGATGACCTGTGTGTACGAGCGCCGGATATATCCGGCATCCATTTGATGACCTGTGTGTACGAGCGCCGGATATATCCGGCATCCATTTGATGACTTGTGTGTAGGAGTGCCGGATATATCCGGCATCCAACGGATGACTTGTGTGTACGAGTGCCGGATATATCCGGCATCCATCTGATGACCTGTGTGTACGAGCGCCGGATATATCCGGCATCCATTTGATGACCTGTGTGTACGAGCGCCGGATATATCCGGCATCCATTTGATGACTTGTGTGTAGGAGTGCCGGATATATCCGGCATCCAACGGATGACTTGTGTGTACGAGTGCCGGATATATCCGGCATCCATCTGATGACCTGTGTGTACGAGTGCCGGATATATCCGGCATCCATGTGACAGCCTGTATGCATGCACTATGTGTACATTTTCGGAGGGGCGCCTCGTACAGCGGGAGTGTCTCGGTGGACAGAAAGGCGTACCGAAAGGGTTAAAAATCCGTGTCCGATTGTGCCATGAAGCGCGATAGCGTTGCGAATTGACGATCGGGACCAAAGATCGCGAGACACAGTTCTCCACAGTACGCGCTGTGTGGCACTAAAACGATTAAGGGCGGACCTCCTAGAGTTTCGGGCGAATAATTCGCTCCTACGTGACATCACCGCCGGATGTGCAAAGCAACAGGCGAGGGATAATTTCTTTTCCCTTCACCCTCGGGAATTCAGACCCGTCGAACGATCGCCCGAGAATATCCTCGCGAAAGTAACCGGGAGTTCCACCCACTCCGGAGGATTTCCCCTGGGACGGTCGACGGCTCAACGGAAAGCGGCGCGGATTGGCCTGGCGGCCGCTCCTTGGAATAATTGAAAAATCCCCCCGCCCTCCCCCACCGGGAGTACCCAATTATCGCCATTACGGGAATTATAATACCCAGACTGCGGCAAAAGAGAGCGCCAAGGGAGAGGGAGGGAGAGAGCTTGCCGGGGAGGAATTTAACGAACAGTCCGAACAACAAGCGGCGTTACGAGAACGAGCTTAGTTAACAATAAAAAAACGGGGGGGGGAGGGGAAGGAGAGGACGGTTAAATCCGATGATTAAATTTTTACTCGCTCGCGCGTGGAAACCGGCCCGGAAAAAGGGGCTCGCGTTAAATCGCGACGCGAGAGAATTATTCAACCGCGCTAGTTTTATTCCCTCCCCTTTTTCTCCTTAATTTTACCCCGCGAACAAGTGTCCCGGACGGATTAATTATTTCGGGGGTTAATGGGGTTTGTCGCGCAATTCCTCCGCCAGGGAGAGGGGGGGATTTCGAATCGAGGCGTCGAGGAAACGGCGAAATTAGCTCCGGAGGCAAACCCCTCGAGCAGCGCCTACTTCAGGGACTCTGAGGAGCCCTTGAAGTGCGGGCCCTGAAGAGCCGCTTTAGGGGTCGCGCCTCCGGCGAGCCTCGGGCCCGATATCGACGACAAAGGGACTCCCGCGAACCCGCGGGAACCGCGTAGGACTTCGGCCGAAGTTCAGGCTCGCGACTTCGCGAGGGAATGCGCGGGGACGCGGAGCCCGATTATCGATTACGGGAGGAGGGGGGCAGGCTCTCCCCAGGACCCTCGGGCCCGATATTCGGGGCCTGAAGGTCGAACTTCCCTACTTGGCTTCTAGTATTAATGGAAGGTTTATCACCTAGCCGGAACTTCACTCGGCTGCCGCCGGATGTGAGGACGTGGAGGTGGAAGAAGTCATCGCCAGTGGTGGGTCGAACTTCACTCACACGAGACACACGCGTCGGAAGGGCCTGGGGGCCCCGAATTGGAACGCGAAACCGAGAAGTACCCGATGTACTTCATTGAAAAGGGACGGTATATCGCGCGAGGGCCGCGAGGTCCCCGCGGTGAGGCCCCGAAATTGCGCGCCCCGCGAGATACCGCCGAAAAGACGAGACTTACCGGGAACCGGAGCGACCTTCCCGTCCAAGCGCCGGACACCAACTGACGCTCCCCCGCGCGAGCCTAGACTCCATACCTCGGCGGCGCGACCGCGGCGCCCCTGGCGGGTGGCGTGCGCGGCCCCGACTGCGCGCCGCGCGACGTACCGTCAGACCGCGGCGCGTCGTCGCGGCGCTCGCATCCCTTTGCGATTGATTCGCC
Source organism: Orussus abietinus (assembly GCF_000612105.2). Taxonomy (NCBI): domain Eukaryota; kingdom Metazoa; phylum Arthropoda; class Insecta; order Hymenoptera; family Orussidae; genus Orussus; species Orussus abietinus. The sequence goes on along the minus strand of NW_019394237.1, from coordinate 916,528 downwards.
GGTTTGCCACCCCCCGCCCTTCGATTAACGATAGCGGTTAATCAAAATCAATTGTTCTAATTAACCGCCCGATCGCAGGGCAGAGAAGGGGTTCCTCCGGGCTCTGATTTATGAGTTTTCGAGGCTCCATCGTCGTTTCATTATGCCAGCCTCCGGCGAGGGGCGGCGGAATTAATGGGTAGCTCCCGGGGCGGCGGCGTCGCGACGCCGCGTCGCACCTGCACGACCTGGCCGCGTCTCGAGGGTCCCCGTGATTACACGGGGAAGCCGTTGCAGATAGCGACCCGTTTAACCGGGCGTCGCGACGCCCTTTAGCCAGGGCGCCTTTACGCGCGGGTGGGCTTTGCGGGGGAGAAGGCGCTGATCGTCGATCCTCAAAGTCCGGGAAAAAGGTCCTCCTTTCGCCTTTCCGGGGCGGCCATCTTTCATCCCAGGGGCGACCGCGTCGTCGGGCGTCGGGGGTGGCGGGGGCCTCGTAAATACGATGATTGATGGGGTAGAAAACAACCCCCGGGGACGCTCCTCCTCGGTGGATCGGTCTGGAGACGCGCCCGATTTTCCGACGACCGGGTACTTAGCGCCCGCCATTGTTGCTCGTCCTTGTCCATTGTTGACGATTATTGTCCATTATTATCCGATGTTCCCTATTGTTTGACTATCGACGCGGACGGACCGCTTCCGTTGCCCCGTTTCCATTTCAGCCGCCGCGGGGGTTCCGCACCTTTCCGAACATTTCCCTTCCAGGATTTCCTGACTTCTCGGGATGCACCATCGATTCGTTCCCGATAACTCCCCGAGAAACAGGGGATGATTCGCGTTAAGGGAGGTTTCCATTGTGCGGGAACGGCGCCGACAAAATGGCCGCCGGGGCCCTTTTAAGAACTCGCCGTCGAGGAGGAAATTCGTTTACGTCGACGCCGGGGGCGGAATTGCACGCGTCGGGGTGGCAACCCCGTTCCGCAATTCCACCCCCGTTATTTCCAAGCCCGGCTCCAGCCGCGCGTTCGATCGCCCCCTGGAATCCCCCTAAAAGGGCAGCATGTCCTCTGTCTTCGTCGTCGCCATTTTTTATTAAGGTAAAATAGGGTAAAATAAAATCCGTCGGTCAAATTGTACCACTATGATATTTAAGAACATACCCTAAGAAATGGTCATATAACTGAAAAATTATCAACTTAAGCTTGCAACATTTTTTTTATACCTAACTATTTGGCGGCAACATCGGTGAATACTAAAAGCAAAGACATTATATTAATTTACTAACGCGTTACTAATTTTGCCGCATTGTTTCCTACCGATTACACCACGTGGGGTACGTTAAAAAATTCTCACTAATAATTGCTAAAAAGTTAATTTAACTTTCATGCAAATACGTGCATTACCTTTTGCATGACCCTTTTGCATGAAAATCCACTGAATCCTACCCATTCGTTTTTTGTAGTAAAATATGATTTATGTAATAAATTTTCTTTTTACTTACAAGATCAATGTTCTGCTTTGAATCCATTCCTCGTATGTGGTACAAATTACCCGACCTTATCATAACAGAATAGGACGATTTACCCGACGAGCCGTTTAGTAATTTTTTATTTTAATGTCCACCGTGTTAAATAGCATTCACGTACTTGCATATGTATACATTGCATGCATAATTTCAGAGGTAAATAAAATATAAATTCGTTAACTAAAGCATCCAACGAAAAACATTCCTATTGGCACTTTTGTAAGACCGGGACAATTTACCCAGTTCCATCCTAATTTCAGCCTTGTTAATTTTCCTTGTTAATTTTTTCCCTCGTCCGGGGCCCTATTCCATCCCTAGGGAAAGGCCCTCGGCAGGTCCCGAACAGCGGATAGGGAAAAAAAATATATTCCCGGTGGAGGCGCAGGAGTAGCGCTCCTTTACGGTCAGCCCGAGTCCGACCGCAAAAGTTTCCACCACTGCGCCGAGACCTGCATAAGTAGTTGCATCCCACAGGAGTCAGACACCCCCTACAGGGAAACGGGACCCCAAGAGCCGGGATTTCTCTCCTTTCCTTATCGGCGAGCACTACGTGGCCGACCTTAGGGCCGGCGGTACTCGCAGCTGCACTTGCACTCGCAGTTGCTGGCGTAATGACGATAACCTTTATGACTCCGGCGAACAGATAGGAACCGGGGCAGCCGACTCGGAAACGAGGCGATCCTATCTTCCGGAACATCCCCCTCGGCGTTTTTCACCCCCCGCTGCTCCGACTTTTCCAAAAGAAGGAAACTACCCCTATCCTCTCTCCGAAAAATTAGGAACAGTCAAGGAAAAGGAGTATCCGAAATACTGGGGAAAAATCCGCAGGAATTCCTGGATTTCCCCAGGTCGTCGTTTCCCCCCTTGGGGGACGGGGGGGGGGGTCTAATTTCGAGAATCAGAGGTAGGTCGCAGGGGTATCGAGCCGATTGGTTTTCGATTTTTATGGTCACGTCGGAGAAGGGGATCCATCGGGGAGCTCGCTTCGTCGAGCGCGACCTCACCCCCTGGTGCCCCCGGGGGCTGCAATGCCCCCGGACCCATAACCGTATTCTCCGAGATATCGACTGCTTCGTACCGGTTCCGGATCGGCGCGGTTACGTGCCGGCCGTTCTCAAAAAAGAATAAAAAAATGAATTTCGCGCACTTACACGTGCACTTGCACATACCCGACTCCGAACTGGAGTGCGCACTCGCATCGGAGCACATCCTCGTCGGTCGAAACGGAGGGAGTCCTTTATTTCCAGGTTGTAACATTTTTAATTTCGAGGTTTCCGAGACGCTCGAGGGTGGAAAAGGGCTCGGCGGAAAGGACCCGTCTGGAGAGGTGGCGTGGGGGTGGCGTGGATACGTATTTGCATACTGCACTTGCACCCCCGCCCCGGGGGCGGATCGAATTCACCTGGCGAGCGGCGAAATTGAAACACGCGAGCATCCTGCGAGATGCGTCTCCCTCAACTCGAGAGGGATGCTGCGCCCGGGAATATCGCGGATATCCTGGATTCGCGTGTACTTATGTACACGCGTGTACATACCCATGTGTAAGTGAATGCCTGGAGGAGGGTGTTTTACGACCGAAAGCCTGCGAGCCAGTCGATCCGGCCAGTGTCCTTTTCCAGGGGGCCAGGAGGATCCAGGGGTAGCTTCGCCCCCAGGAGTTCGCCGTATATGTACCGCAGAAATTTTAATTCCAACTCCCGGAGTGGGAGGGAGAGAAAAAGGGATAGAGGAAGGGAAACGCGCAAAGCCAAGAAAGACGAGGAGACGTCTCCCGGAGAACGGGCCAAGTTTGCTGGGTCCCCGGGGTCGCGCGCTAATGTCCCGGCGAATCGGACCCCGGGACCCAGGGGAGGGTAATAACTTTGTCGGGTCATTAGCGACGCTCCCCCCAAGAGATAGGGAGAATCCGGGAGGACTCGGCAGTCCATAGAGTCGAACTTCCCCGCGAGAGTCCCCGGATGCGTCTCCGACCCCTGCCCTCTATCGAGACCTCGACTCCACCCAAACCCTCTACCTCGGTGCGATTAAAACCGAGCCCATTCACCCGGAGAGTACTTTCCCTTGGTAGCGCTCTTCCTGGATTATTCCTGACTATTCCTGGTTTTTTCCCGATTTTTCCCGAAATTTTTTCTCATTTTCTTTTTGTTCCTACGGCAAGTGAACGCGACCACGTGGGGCAGGTCAGGGAGGGCTCCGATCGGCGCGGAGGGGAGGCCGTAAAGCGGGGTAATTCGCATGGGGTCCATAAAAGTGTTTATCGCCCCCCGATAAAAAGGCTCTTCGGGGCTCTCGCCCCTCGTGGTCGCTCCAGCCCCCGGACGACAGGACCACCCCTTTCGGCCCCGCGGAAGAGACGAGCTCCGATCTCCGGAAAACGCCCTACACCCTATGGCTTATAGGAAATCATCGACTCTTAGGGAATTATCCTCTCCCCGAATAATGATCTCGGTCCATAATTTTTCCATAACTTTTCATCCACCCCCTTGAGCGTAATTCCACGTCGCCGCCCCAGGGGAGCTCCCTGGGGAAACCTGAATCTCAATGCATGGGGTCTGAGCTTCCTGGACCACCTCCTCGTCCTTGCTCCACAGATCAGGGCGGATTCGATTCCCGGAGCCGGGCCATTCCGGCCGCGTAATTCCGGATGACAACCCCATCGAGAATCCCATATTCCCCCAATCCCCATTTTCCCCCAATTTTTCCGAGCCCCGATAGGAAGGGAAAAAGAAAATATAAATGCAAGGAGTTTCTCAATTTTTTCTCTTTTTTAATTTAGGTAGATGGAGAGGGTGTGAAGGGGTTGAGGTGTGTATGAGGTTCCTCAGGCAATCCTAGGATTGCTCAGAGGGGGTTTTCCACCCCTCGTAATAACAATTTCCCATGCTCATCCATCCGAGTGACGAAGTTCCATGGTGTGGGGGGTGGGGGCGTCTTATTGTCCCCGACTCGACTTCCGGTAAGCTTCGCCGCCGGTTTCGCGACACGTTTCCGGCGCGAACAAGGGATGGCCCCCAGAACCGCCATGGATCTCTAGGAGAGCCTTCACCCCCTCTGCATATGGGGTAGGCATGCTTATATACACGTTCAAGTATATATTAATGCAAACAGGGGTATGTAAAGGGGTACACGTACGTCGAGGAATCCGGCGATCGTCGGAAGGGAATCTTACGTACACAACCCCTGGACCCGCCCCAAACCCCCCGAAACCACCCCATAACCACCCCCAAGCCGCGGGGCTCAAAGCGAGCCATCCCGGGTCGCTTGAAAATTTATTGCCCCGCTCTCCGTACTGTTAACTAAAAGTGAAACACACACACACCCCTCGGCGACCACCTAAGGGATGGGGGTACAAACTGCAAGGGAGTTTGCCAACTGTTGACTGCTCCCAGCGATGCATCGCTGCATCGCTTCCGGACGAGGGTGAAAATTGAAACGAAGGGGTCGAGTGCCACCCCGATTTCCCCGTGAAATTTCATCCCTTATCCGGTACTCCGGCGACATTCTGGAAATTATTCGTGCTCATAGAGAAAAAAAGAAAAAAGAAGAAAAACGAGAGATAAAGACACTGGGGAAATTACGGGGCTCCACTGGCGGCGATCTTTCGACATCCAGGGGTGGCTCGCCCCGTCTCACGGGGAGAAAGGGGTAGGTCCATTTTTCCGCGATATCGCGGAAAATGGAGACGGGCCCCGAAGCCGGGCCTTACTACCCTCGTGAAATCCTCGGGATTTACTTTTTATTACTAATAACTTCGGGCTTCGGGGGCGCACGTAGGGCGTAACGACCACGGAATAACCGGCCGTGCACCCCTCTACCGAGAGGTGTACATATGTGCTCACATTTATATATATTTATACATATATTTAAGGTACATAACCCGGCACACGCGAGCGAGTACACGTATGAAGCAACCCCGTACTTGTACATGCAGGCCGGATTATTGGGGAAAGTTCGCAGAAGGCGTCCAGGAGGGGGTGCATCGTGGGGGGGGGCGGATTTCTTTATTACATCGGGGGTTGACTTTTATTGCTACTCATGTCCCACCCTCTCGAAACGTCGGCCGCAGTCTTTGTTACGCGATCTGAGAAAAATTGCGTCTCCAGGGGGTTGGCAGGGAAATTTTTCAAAGCCCTCCGGACCTCGCCACGCCCTCCCTAGACGGTTGTCCATTTTTCCCTCCTTTTTTCTTCCAGGTCCATCCCTGCGAGGGAATTTTCAATTTATTTATGAACGCGTCGATGGAGTTTTTCGGTTATTCAAAGTGTCATGGTCGGTGGATGATCCGAGGAGGGATTTACGCGGAATATCGAATTTCCGCAGAGGCGAAGGATTCCCGAGGGGTGGCGCCCCCCTCCGGTCCTCCCCCCGGGTGGTGGCACGTCCTGCGGGATAATAAATAATTTAATCCGGGAAATATTGCGAGTTATTACCGGTCGGTGTCCCGACGTGGGGAGGAAGGGTGGAGAGGGTCTTATTTCACCCCCTAGTCCCGAGGTTCCCTCCAGAAGGGGTGGTCGATGGGAAAACTCCCGGACGAAGGCGAAAACATTATTTTCCCTCCACATTCTGGAGAAGAAATAAAATATGTAAATTAATATTACAATCCCATAGATCTCTCGAGGGGGGATGGGAATTCGGGAGGGGAAAATGCCGACCCAGGGAAACGGGGACAAAGGGGTTGACGAACGAGACACCCTGTAGGCATTTGTTCGCGTTGACTGTTGCGTTACTTCCAGGGGATGATTTACATTCACGATCGCTCCTCTGCACCCTTTCCCTTGTTCCACCCCCGGTTCTGCTTATTAACTCATTCGCTCAGGCCTTGAATAATTTGCAACCCTTCCAACCCACCCCCTGATTTGTTATAATTGAGGACCGGAAGAAAATTCCGGGAAAAATTTTTCTCAAGGTTAATCTGGAAAATCAGAAATTATTAATCCATGACTTTTGATGAACTCATTCTCGATGACTGGAATCATCCAATGAAGATATCCACAGTCGGTACTGTCGGAAACTAGCTTGCCTCCTCCTGATGACGGCCTGCAGGTGAAGGTGCAGAGTCCTGCTTTACCTGACCTCGATGTGGCCACTCTCTTTCTCTCTGCCCAGGAAAATTGACAAGTGCCAAACACCTTGAGCCCCGGTCACGATTTTCCCTGAAAATAAATAGATTCCTATACTACGTGCCTTAAGGTGAAGTGAAACTCCCCTCAAATCAGTCGATTCGAATAAAACACTATTTTTTAAGGGTATTGGACCAAACTCTCCGAAACTTTGACACATGACATCTTGATCGTCAAAGAATTGTCCTGACACATTCATAATTTGGATTTTTCAGGAAAATCTTTTTCGATCAGAAATTTCGATCAGTATACAATTATTGAAGGCTCTGATGTGAGAAACGAAAGTGTCAGGACAATTGTACGACAATTTAGAACACTCTGGTAATCGAGAAACTCGCAATTGAACGGGATAAAGGCAAAAAAAGTGTCTTATGCACTTTTATGCTAAAACGATGGTAATGCGAAGTCCCGGAGTGAAAATTTAGTTGGCATGGAAATCATAGATGGCACAGGGGGTCCCTCTGCAGTCAATTAGGGCGTCAGGAACCACGAATCCAGGGGATTTCTGGAGTTTCGCTTCAATTTCTTTATAATTATTGTACGAAAACGACAGAATGGAGTATGCCATTTAATACAATACTCAATATAATTCGACACAGCTGTCAGTATTAAAAGATACGTCGGCAAAGTGGGTATTTAGAAAAACTTATTTTACCGACGTCGATCAAGTTCCTCGGCGTGTTTCACTTCACCTTAAGGGCCTCAGAAATGTCGTAAGTGGCGGGATAAAAAAATGATAAACTGCAAAATCGAGCCGGAAACCTCGGCGAGTCCGAGCAGAACTTGTCTTGCCATTTCGATGACAACTGCGTGGGCGCATCCTAAATACATATCATAAGCCTCGACAATACCTAACCTAACGCGATTTTCTCCCCGTGAACTTTCGCGTATCCGAAAATGTCACGGCGGAATCGTCGATGGATTTTTAATCGACTTGTGTCTCCAGAAAGAAAAGAAAAGAAAAAAACATCTGTCTGGAAAAATTCGAAAATGTCGAGGAAAACCTCCGGACAATGGAGTTCCGTCTTCGGACACTTCGGACGCGCAATGAGAGGGAAAGTGCGAGGTCACTTTCTCGGAATATTTAGCAGTCCCTCCCCGAAGTTATAATGCAATTTACGGGAAGACCCATCGCCGTCCCTAGTAGCACAAAATAATTGTCCTATATTTTCTATATATTTAACGGATATCGTACACTTTGTAAATATTTGCCAGACATTTGAAACATTTGCAAAACGTTTACCTTAGAATATTATCTCTATAATATTTATATAATATTTGCTCCATGTGTTTTCACAATACTTTTCTACCAGATATGCAAAACATTTCGTTTCATTTTAATACAAGTATTATGGTTTTTAAATATTATCTGCCGAATACGTTGTAAACGTTTTGAAAATATTTAAAATCAAAATCACACGTTTTGCTCCCATAGTGAAATAGCGGAACGAAAATTTTAGACAAATTTCTCGTGTTTTTTGATACCAAATGAAGTGTCCGATAATTTTTACTTCGATTTCTTTATAGTTATTGTACGAAATCGACAGGTGGAGTACGCCATTTAGTACAATACCCAATATAATTCGACACTGCTGTCGATATAAAAACGAACGTCGGCGACATGGGTATTTTGAAAAATCTTCTTTATCGACGTCGATCAAGTTCCTCGACGTGTTTCACTTCACCTTAACTTTATCGGGAATAGGTGTTTTCAACAGATAGGCGTCTGTAACTTTTAAGCTCTCATTTTTTGTGTGACTGTCTTTTTTCAGCGACTTTTTCTCCGTGTAAGAGTTCACATGTCGTTAGACGGCGTCGGGCTCGGAATAGGCGGATTGTGCAACGAGCATTCGCGGAACTGTACACGCGTGTGCGACCCGGGCCTTACGCACTTGTCGGAATCGGGTCAGGACAAGGCCCAAGTCTCATGGTGAGTCTTGGGTCCGTGGATCGAAATTCCCGGGTTGCAACAGCTCGGGAAACCCTCTTGTGCAATCGATGCGCTCAGCGATCGAGGCCCAGCGATCGATAGCTATCGACCGATCGATGAACCTCTTGGACATGCATCACCATGCACGTAAAAAGGACTCCTCGCGACCTTTTCCAACAGGGAGGAAAGAAATCTGTTAAACTTATTCTACTTAAAAACTTACTTTACTTGAAAACTTACTTTACTTTAAAACTTTCTTTACTTGAAAACTTACTTTACTTAAAAACTTTACTTGAAAACTTACTTTACCTAAAAACTATACCTATAGAATATAAGTATACCATTAAAATAATTATCAGGAATTTTTAGAAACTCCAATATAAACACTCTAATGTTACAGTTTAAAGGTTGCGTAACACATGACTTTAAAATTCTTTATTTATGAAACAGTCAACTTTTTTTTTTTAATTTAGTAAAGAATACTTCCCTTGAATTTTCCACGTATATAGGATCTTCTTAAGGTTTCTCACGATCTTCAGAATTCCCTGGAAAACATGAACTAATATTTTTTTAGAAATTCCTATAATGAGATTGACTTATCTGAATGTTAAGTTATATATTATGGAGAGAATAATTAATGTGAAAATATTAAAATTGAACAGGGACCGAGAGTTATTGTCATCGAGGTTGATCGAGGCATCGTGCGCGTCATTCAACAGAAGAAAGACATTTTCGATGCGCAATTGCTCGTACGCACCTTTGACTGTTAATGTAGATGCTTGCATATGATACTTCTACGTAAGAAATCTGTAGATTTAACAGATTCGACCTATGAAATCTTCATATTTTATTCATAATGCTTCCCAATATGTTTAACCTCCCCGAAAACGATTACCCGAACAGAGTGAATCTGTACATGAGCAGATACTTTTTGTTGCTCCTACAATTTTATAATGCTTCAAACATCCCTGTCAATATTAACAGCGATTTTCAGCTGCATTTACAGATGATGGCTCTTACAGAAATGTTTCTGCTACACGTGAGAAAATTAAGTTAGCTGAATTAATTGTTTAATGGGGCAGCTTTTAACAGTATCGCGAAGAGACGTATCCAACAGATAGGCGTCTGTAACTTTTAACCCCTTATTGTTCTCCGTGAACATTTTTCAGGGTAATTCCCGAGATAGAAACGGGGCAAATCACGATATGGCGAATTAAAAGAAAAAATTCCCCCCCGTCTTGCGAGCCCTATCGGCCCTTCACGGCGGATGCACCGATGCATTCGGGAGTTGCATTTCACGCGCGGTCCGATTCCGCTCGTTTTTCAGGTTCTTTTTTTCTTTCCTCGTCCTCCTGTCCATCGACCTGAGCAACCGGGAGAAACACTTTCTCCCGGAACCCGAAACCTTCGACTAATGGCGTCGCTTGGGAGGAGAGAAGGGCCGAGGAGCGATCAACGAACCGGAGGATTGATACGGAAAGTAGATACAAGGATTAATACATCACTCTGAAATTAAATAGGAATATTAAAAGAAATTAAAAAAAGAGCGTGCGTAAAAGTCGATTTTCTCGCCTGATGATTTTGAGTCGACATTGAGTTATCGATGATTTTTTTTTTTTTTTTCTAGGGCATCGAGATCATCGAACGTCCTAACGATCGATTGTAATCGTCGATCACCTCCGTCTCTTTGTTCCACCTGTCTGCTCGGAATAATCCCGCCCTTGGCCTCTCTCATGCGAGGAAATTTCGATTTCACTTGGAAAGCATGGCTTCCGGAGGATGCGCCAAAAAATTCAAGCTTTCTACTCCTCCGATGCACTCCGATCGATCTTTCGATCTCGAGTTAGCTGGACTTTTGAAACGTGGGAACGATTACGGCATCGCGTATCATTTTCGAGCAGGGAAGAGAGAGAACTAGAAATCCATTTTCCGGTGCATTATGCGATCCAGGATACGAGCTGCGCCACTTCATTCAGGAATGGATTGCATAACGAGGCTTCATTGACGTGGTGCGCGCGTACTATCGTTGGTCGGCTCTCCTGATGTCGGATGCCTTTTATTTTCTTTTCTCTTACACCGCCCATTACGTAAGACCGGATCCAAGAAGCGCCGAAATCCCCTCCTGGAACCGGGATCACCGAAAAACGCCCCAGATTTCGAAAGACCTCTCCTCGGGACCGAAGGCCCCGGACTGCGCAACCTCCTAACCGATTCCCCGTACTAATAAAAATTCTTGGGATCTTCCCCGCTACATCCAAGCCATAAAAAAAATATCCTCATGTAGTTGATCCCTTTAGCCTGCTGCATAAAAATATCCGCGGTTCTATCTCCTCAGGTTCGTACTGAAAAAAAAAATACATATATCCGTACCCGGCGGTACCCCTGTCGCGAGCAAAGGGGTTACTTCGAGGCGGCGAGATTATTAATTTTTTATCTCGGATCACAGGGATTATTGATCGTTATAAAAATTACTCGAGTGTAGGGGATGCTCGTGGAAAGTGGTAGGAATTTTGACGAGGGTGCCGGAGGTGGCTGGGACCGGTGGAAAAATCGAAGACCATCGGCAAGGATGTCCGGTTGGAGGCGTGAGTCACCTGCGCCCCACCGTAGGATCCGCGGCGATGCCAGCATCCCCGAACCCTGGTATATAAGAATGGTGATTCGAGTAAAAGCACCGAGAGTGAGACAAGAAGGCCTCGTCGTAGCCGGAGAAAGTGTTTCTGGACTGGGAAAGGATACGCGTCCGGAACCGTAGGCTATATAAGAGGATCGCCGGCTCCTCAGGAAACCCAGTGTCGTCCGAGAGGTCCCTCCAGGTAGGTGCCCGAAAGAGACGTAAGATTCGCTTCTAAGACAAAAAAGGAAAAAAAAAAGAAACATAACACAAAATCCTAGTTTCTATCGTGTCTTCGCGTTATCAGAATTTTATTTGCGGCCACTTAATAACAATCCACCTACGCGATTTTTTTGCGACTCGGCTCGGCAACTTTCTCCTCGACTGTGCCCACTCCATCTACCGCCTCCATAAGGTCCCCCTAATTTTGTTATTGACACATTAAATTAATTGAAAATGTCCCGCGACCTGTTGTCTTTCTTCCGATCTAAAAAATCGAGACGCAGAGACCTCCACCCGATTTGCAAAAAAATTTAAACAGGATAACGCCTCGACCTCGGAGGTCTCGAAGAGAACTACCAGTGAGCCTGTTCAACTAATCCCCGGTTAATTAAAATCCAAACTGCATTTAAAAAGTTCGGGAAAGTCAATTTATAACCGAGGTCTTACCCAACGTGCGTACGTGCAGTGTCTTATACGTACTCGCCAGCGTTTTGCATTGCGCAATTGCTTTCTCCCGGCATAAACAATGAGTACCGAAGGAGCCGAGTAAATGTGGATCGAGTGTACATACACGTACCCACACATAAGAACCTCGGGAAGTACTTTCTCCGGTCTCGCTCTCGCTTTCATCGGGGCCCCTGAAATGTCGAGTGATTAATTCGGCTCCTTTCTTCGGCGTTTCTTTCCCCTCTTTGTGCATCCCAGTGCCCCTTTCTTCCCCGACAATCGCGAGAACGACACATGAGAGACACGGAGAAACAATAAACTCCCGGGAGAGAAAGGCAGGATGCACTTTCTCGAGGTATCTTTCAGCCGGAGAAATTGCCGGCCACCTGAGAGACGGGATTTCTTTCGGGCCTCATCGAGTCGCTATCTCGCTTGAGGATTAAATCCCAAACTTAAAAAATTACACTTACATATTATTAAAAAAAAAATATATACATATTTTTCAAGTTATCCTTCTTGATTTCCAGAGAAAAAAAAGAAATGAGGTTCGTCATATTGGCGGGCCTGGTGGTCCAGACTCTGGCCACCCAAGTATCCTTCCAGACATCTTCTCAGTCGTCTTCGGCATCGAACAACCAGGCCCAGCAATGGTCCTGGCAGGGTCAGGACCTCGCAGGATCCCCCAGCAGTCAAGAGGACAGTTTCCACCCATCCACCTTCACGGGCCCTGAAGATCAGAAACAGCCTCAGGGATTCGAGGACCACTTAGGGGCCCAGTCCACCTCGGGTGGCCAGATCGCCGAGCAGTACTCCCAGCAATCGGTAATCTCAGTTTCCGTCCGGCACTCCTTAGTCCAGGATTTTTTATTCACGACTCCGGGACCAGGAGAGTCAATCAGTGGGTCCATACTTTTTTCTTTATCCAGGTGGACTCCGTGATCGATGATATTCTGGTATCTAACCGGCAGGGCCGGAACCTGGAGGGCTTCGACGAGGTCTACGCGGACCCCGACGTGAAGACCGCCCTGCAGCTGGGGAACGACACCATAGCTCGTTCCTACATCAGGGAGAAACTCTGCTCCCTGGGCCTGATGAACGTAGGTGGCATCGATCTTGACTTCCCGTCTAAGCGAGGCCCGAAGAGTGACGATTAACCCTTTTCCAGTGTGATACCGCGGAGGGTAGGCGGCCATTCTACTCCCCCCATCGAGACATCCACCCCCACGACATAATCTACGCCCAGCCGGTGACCATCAAGCCAGTGGGTCGACCATTGCCAGCGATTCCCGTAAAAAGACCCTACGGACCCCCTAAACCTGTCCCTGTCCCAGGGTTCCACCCAGGTCCCCCAGGGTTCGCGGGCCCCTCGTTCTCCGGGCCCCACTTCACGCCTCCTGGAGTCATCTCGTCCCATCCTCCCCCTGGATTTTCTGGGCCCTACCCAGGGTTCAAGAAACCGGGTCTCCACCATACCTCCAAACCCGTGTACGAAGCTGGGATCGACGGGGAGTACGACTTCGAGGACAAGTTCATCGACAAGAAGCAGATCGTTCTTCAGCAACCTGGGGCAGCGGTGCAGCAGCACGTCCACCACCACTTCCACCATGGAGAGGGAGAACACGGGGCGGGAGCAGTCCCCATAATAGGGCCCGGACCCATCGGTAATCATTTTTAGATGGCCGTTCTCCAGGGTAGTCTTCAAGCTACCCAAATCACGGATTTTTGTTCACTGATCAGGTAGGAGCGATGACGATATAATAAACGTTTGTCTTCAGGTAACAACGGGTTCAATGGATATGGATATGGAAATGGAGGGACCTATGGGAGCTCGTTTTCGGACTTTGAGGGGTACAAGAAGGCTTTCAAGGTTAAGGCCCCAGGATCGGGCAGCAATCTTCTTTCCAGTGGGTCTGACAGCTATGCCGATCGCTTCCCCTCCTATGAGAAGCCGAAGAGGGACAGTGTCTTCGACTCGACCAAGGGATTCTCCGGGTCCAGCAACACCGGGAAGCAGTTCAACGGTGGTTTCGGTGGGTCCAGCAACACCGGGAAGCAGTTCAACGGTGGTTTCGGAGGGTCCAGCAATTTCGGGTCCAGTGGGGGCCTGGGATCCAGCAACCACTTCGGGTCCAGCAGCTTCGGCTCGAGCAACGCGTTCGGTAGCTCTGGTCATGGGTCTAGTAATTTTGGGTCCAGCAACTTTGGATCCAGCAATCTTGGTTCCGGTAATCTTGGGTCCCATGGTGGGTCTTCCGGTTTCGACAACGGCTTCTCGTCCAGCACCAACGAGGACTGCGTCTGCGTACCTTACGAGCAGTGCGCGACCGTGGACCAGCTGGGCAGGAAGGACGACCTGTACCTGGCCATCGATCCCAGGAACCTGGGCAAGGACATCGAGGCCGAGACCGTGGAAGTCGTCGTGACCGACGGAAATGGGACCAGCAGCGTCGTCAGGGTGCCCAAGGAGGTGAAGAACGAGACCCAGCGAGAGGATGGGGAGAAACAGCTGACCGGAGGCTCCAGGAACGAGAAGGCAGGATCGAGGACCAAGAGGGACGTCAAGCACCTCGAGCAGGAGGACCTGAAGAAGGTCCAAGGCCAGAGCGTGAGTCCTGTCGGATTGCGGCATTCTTATAACTTTTTTTTCACCCTCTTCCAGAGGAAGATCGCGGAGCTGGGGAATCTTTCGCTTGGATCGGACCTGGGGCCCGACCGGGTGGACTCGGGACCTCTTCTAACGTTGCACTTCACTTTCTCTCGCTTGTCCCATGCCCGGGACTCCCTCTTTTCTCTTCCTCTCGCACCCGACGGTCCTTCGACTTTCTAACACTTCTTCGTACTTTGCGCTGCACTTTCTCTCCTGGCCATTGCTGGAATTAAACGGGCATTAAACGGAAACTGAGACTGCACGTCGACGAAGAAGAGGAGTCTTCGTCTCTCTTGCATCCTTGAGACGAAGGAAGCCGATCGGCGATCACGCCTCCATTCCTGGAGAACGAGGTCCTGAAACCTAAAGAGGAAGTCGAAGAGAGTCACTTAACGATCTAGAAAATTATTTAAGCCCGATAAGGAGAAGATCGCAATTTGCGTCCAGGTCCATATCATGGCGATCAGTCATCGGCAGTGGAAAGAGGGAAGTCATGTCTAGAGAAAGTCCTCCGTCGTTCGCTCATCCTCATAGTCATTTCACCACCAGGGAGTCCCGAGACCGCCCGGATGGGAAGGGCCCGAAAGGTCCTGAACGGTCCCAAAAGTTCCCAGAATTCCCCAGAGAGTAGCAATCCCCGCCTGCTCCCGAGTTTCTCTACCACGTGACGACTCTCTTTTCAGCGGCTGATCGTCGGCAACCTGGACACCTCGAAACTGAACGTGAAACCGACTTGGGGGGTCAGTTTCGGGCTTCCTCAGGGTCAAGGAGGGACGTACCCCGTCAACCCATACGGAGGGGGTGTGCTGGCGAACCCATATCCAGGGTACGGGGCGGGGGGGCAGGGGATTAACCTGGGCCTCGTCTCCGTGAACCCCCTGCTGTCGGTCCAGGTGACCAAGGACGAGTACGGCGACAAAGTCGTTAAGCCCTTCGTCAACCTCCACGTGACGCCAAACCAGGGCCTGGTGAACAAGGTCGGGGACTTCCTGGCGTACAAGAAGCAGGCCCTCCTGGGGCCGCAATGGGGCAACTACGCCCCCCATTACTACCCCCATGGCCCAGTCTATGAGAAACCCCTGATCGTTGAAAAACCCGTACACTATCCGATCAAGCCGCCATACTCGGGATTCAATGGGCACCAGAACCATTTCCATCAACATCATCATCAGCACGTTCTTCAGCATCCGAGACCACCCCCTCAGAGCTTCTCCGGGTATGGGGAATTTAATGGGTACCAGGGACACAATGGATACGGTGGATTCGGACACGGTGGGTACATTAGGGAGGGGAACGACTACGAAGAGGACCCTGAGGAAGACTACGAAGACTACAACGACTTCTTCAGAAGCTCTAGGAAAAATATCACCGCCACCCCCGGGGTTGTACGTATTTGCTGGGAAAGTTTCAGATTTTCTTTCTTGCCTGGAATCGGTAACGAACACCCTGACTCCTTAGGGTGGAGGCAAGGACCTTCCTCTTCGGGTGCAGCTTCAGGGTAGAGGCCAGGGCAAGGTAGCCTTCCCAGAGAGGAGGAAGAGAGAAATTGTCGATGACGTGCAGGTGCAGGAGGTAAGGCGAAATGCCGGTGTCAAGAGGCGTCGATCATCGAGTCATCGAGTTGTTGCAGAAAAGAAATGACGACCACGATCTCTGGACCGCTACGGATCTACAGATTCACTGAAACACAGGAACGGATGACGAGATTTGGGGATGATGGGACAGGAACCACTGTTCTCTACCTTGACACTGAATTTTAACAACCTCTACCGGGACGCGACTGTGGGAAACAGGACTAACGCTGAAGAGGGTGTAGACATGGTTCTTCGCTCTGACCAGACACTTTAAAATCAACTTTCCTAGACTACCAACGACTGTCGCTTTTGACCCCTTTTCATCCCTTAACCCTCGAGAGTAACCCGCGCATGATACTCAAGGGACTAACCCGCCATTCTGTACATAGAGCTTCGGGCGACCTCGAAGAGGACCCTGAAGAGCGATTCTAATTTTTTCCGATTTTTTCCCCGCACCTGTAGAGGTATTTTGGAAGACCTCCCGTCTGCGGACCTCGCCACGTGTGTTGCCGGCGCCCTCAGGTCACTCCCGGTAGACCTCGACCTGGACAATGCGGAGTGAGGAACACCCAAGGGATCAACGGAAGGATCAAGACCCCGGTCTACGTCGACGGCGACTCCGAGTTCGGTAAGGTCTCCCTCTATCCACAACGATCTCGTCAACGATCGACCTGGTCGCATTGTCACTCACCTTCCTCTCGCAGGAGAGTACCCATGGCAAGTGGCGATCCTGAAGAAGGACCCCACCGAGAGCGTCTACGTCTGCGGAGGTACGTTGGTCTCTCCTCGTCACATCCTGACGGCAGCCCACTGCGTGAAGACGCACGCCGGTCGCGACCTCAGGGCGAGGCTCGGCGAGTGGGACGTGAATCACGACGTGGAGTTCTTCCCCTACATCGAGAGGGACATCGTCAGCGTCTACGTGCACCCTGAGTTCTACGCAGGGACTTTGTACAACGACATAGCGATCCTGAAGCTGGACCACGACGTGGACTTCGAGAAGAACCCCCACATAAGTCCGGCCTGCCTCCCGGAGAAGCAGGACGACTTCAGCGGCAGCAGGTGAGTCGGTGCCCCGAAGAGTACCCTGGAAACAGGTGGTCCCTCACATTTTTCTAATGCATTCCCCCTTTCCCCAGGTGCTGGACCACGGGATGGGGCAAGGACGCCTTCGGCGACTTCGGCAAGTACCAGAATATCCTGAAGGAGGTGGACGTCCCCGTGGTGAGCAACAACGTCTGCGAGCACCAGATGCGCAAGACCAGGCTGGGTCCCAGCTTCAATCTGCACCCTGGCTTCGTCTGTGCCGGGGGTGAAGAGGGCAAGGACGCCTGCAAGGGTGACGGAGGTGGTCCCATGGTGTGCGAACGCCATGGGCGTTGGCAGTTGGCAGGAATCGTGTCATGGGGAATCGGCTGCGGCCACGCCGGCGTTCCTGGAGTCTACACCAGGGTCTCGCACTACCTTGACTGGGTCCGCCAGGTCGTGGACCAGTACTAGGATACCCTGAAGAGACCCCTCCGACGAAGGGAGCTCCCTGACCTCGACCTGCGAAATTATTTAATATGTAACTTATTCATTAGGTGTACATAAGTTTCTAAGATAGCCGTCATAGATGACGTGGTATTTAATGTATAGGTCCCCTGGACCATGTCCAGGACCACATCCTGCCAGGATACGGTCCCGTGGATCTTATATCTGCATTCGGGTCCCAACCAGACCCGGAGCTTCGAGTAATGCATTTTCTTTGCAATCCTCCCTTCCCTAATTTTTGTGAATAATTATACGCATAAAATTGACGCCCTGGGTCTAGTCATTCGAATCGTCCATCCTCCGGCGTCCTGCTCCGAATTTTTCTCGTCGAGTTTCCATCTCCATCCAAAAGAACATGACGAGCGACACGGGCATGTGCAACGCGAGGCACACGTGCGCCAATCAAACGCGAGCATGTACATACGTGGAAGCACGCAAAGTAGGGACAGTCCTCGGCGCGCACCCACCGGGAAAATAATTTCTACCTCTCCTAAACCCTGGAAATTCGGGAATATAAAAATACATCGTCTACCTAGAGGCTCCCGTAGGCCTGGAAAAAAATAATATCCGGAAGTGTTCGATCCAGAAAGTGTGTAAAAAAATTCCAGGAGTTCTAGAGAGGGACAGTCCTCGGCGCGCACCCACCGGGAAAATAATTTCTACCTCTCCTAAACCCTGGAAATTCGGGAATATAAAAATACATCGTCTACCTAGAGGCTCCCGTAGGCCTGGAAAAAAATAATATCCGGAAGTGTTCGATCCGGAAAGTGTGTAAAAAAATTCCAGGAGTTCTAGAGAGAGGAGAAGTACTGCGGAGGTAGAGGAGACGTCATCCATCGACATGGTCGGGACCTCGAGCCAGCGAGCCAAGGCGAAACAGAGTAATTCGATAATCATTAATTGCATGGATCGTATAAATCGTATAAATGAAAGCCAGCTGTCGTTTTCGCATCAGCGACCTGGATCGAGCGAGGCTCGGTTGCTCGGCACCGAGACGAGTCGTGTAATCGATGAGCCTCTCCCTCGGTTTTCCCTCGTCCCTTTTCCTTTTTTAATTCACCCCGGACCGCGGATTGATTGGAAGTTAACGGGATGATGGACTTGCAGAAGTGCCAGCCACAAGGCAAGAAAGGACCCCGAAGAGCAGAGTCGATCCCGAGGGGGAGAGGAGCGCCATGGCGCAGCCCGAGGGCGCCGATGGGAGCGACCAGGTCGAGCAGGTTTGCCGAATTTTTTTCTCATCCTCTGGATTTTCCTGCCCCATCCCCAGGTGCCTGGAAATTATCCAGGGACCTAGAGGAACAAGGGAAAAATTCATACCCGCCAACAGCAACCGGGATCTATTTCTTTCGCCCAGGTGAAGGTGTACGAGAACTCTTACCGCATGGAGCCCAACAACCGGTACAGCGCGGAGGTCGTCGACAAGATCATCTTCGAGGTGATGAACCTGCAGCTCGAGGACTTTGTCTACGACCCCGAGGTCCACAACGGGGCGAACCTGTGCTCCGACATCGCCGCCGAGATCAGGAAGAGGATCCTGAAGAAGAAATTCGACAGGTGGGAGAAATAAGATTCTCTATCTTCTCATTAATTTACCTGCGACCTTACACAGGTACAAAGTGGTCGTCGGCGTGTCCATTGTCGAGAGACAGAGCCAGACTTTCGAAAGCGTCCTGGGGTTCCTCTGGGACGTCTCCAGGGATAACTACTCGACCTACACCTACACCTCCAAGACCTTCAGCGCGACCTGCTTCGTGGTTGGCGCCTACTACGAATGACTACCCCTTTTTTTTCTTTTATTTTTTTTTTGTTTAATCTCTCGAAACTATTAGAAAATTAGGGGAATAAAAACTGCAGGAAAATCAACTGCTCGTGGACGTAGGCGTTGATAGTAGAGCGCAGCGAGTCCGTGGGCGGTGCATTAAGCTTGACCCAGATGAGAAACGCGCACACAAAGCATGAATGAATCAACAGGTGGAATACAAAAACCACGTTCGATGACCCCACGTCAGGGTTGGGTAACTAAAATACCCTAGGTAATTTACGTAATTTTTTACAGTAATTTCCTAGGTATTTTACTTTACTAGTTTCACACGTGAGGTAAATTACATGAATTCGACACTTTACGTTTCTGTAGTTCTTATTCCTGATAAGATTAAAATTGAAAATTATCCGTGGGATGTATGGGAAACTGGAATGTTAAGCCTAGATCTTTTTAATGTTCGCTCCAATTTGCTTTTTTTTTATTTTATAAAATTATGTACGTTTGCATAATTCATTAATTTTTATTCCAGAGCATTTGTCTCAAAATGAATGATTTTATACGATAAAGATTATTATAAATGAATATTAATGATAAAGATAGTCGGGATATACCCATATACCACCTACATCCATTATTTTCAACCGATGTATAAATGTTTATTGGCAAAATGCAAAATACATGTATTTCTTCATTTTTCGTGATCAATCCCATGGCGGAAGTGGAACTTAAGTAGGAATGCTTATTTAATA
Source organism: Orussus abietinus (assembly GCF_000612105.2). NCBI lineage: Eukaryota > Metazoa > Arthropoda > Insecta > Hymenoptera > Orussidae > Orussus > Orussus abietinus. The sequence goes on along the minus strand of NW_019394237.1, from coordinate 896,420 downwards.
GATATTAAAAAAAAATTTCGTCTGAAGGGTAGTTCACCCCCTTGAGGTGGTTCCTGGACAATACTATGTTATCACCATCCTCATACAAAATACATTTATGTCAAGTATCATCAAAATCCCTCCGCTGCTTCTCCGAAAATTATTATAAAAATCGAACTTCCGCCAAACTTGGGGGGGTTGTTTCCCCCCTTACATATAAACAATTGCAGATAAAGAAACATAAAAAACATGCGTCTCTCAGATTTTTGTCTTTCCCAATATATATGAAAATCAATAAGATCTGCAGCGGACTTCTTCCTTCCTAGTCGAGGGCATGTCCAGTTTATTAAAATATCGATCCCCGAAAAATTCTTAATCGTCCGACGTTTATTCTTTTTTTTTTCCTTTTTTTTTTCTCCCAAAGACCCGAAGTGGACGCGACGTCGTCGAGGCCACGTCCTAACAGTACCGGGCGAGAAGGTGAATCGGGTTCCAAGGCTCGCACACGTCCACGGGGAATTCGTATGCGTGGTCACGGCCGTGCACGGAGACCGTGCACGAGGTATCTCGGTGTGTGAACCTGAACCTCGCACACAGACAGAGGGTACCGAGAAAAGTAGCGTTATCCACGGCGAGCCGGCGAGCGTTCGCCAGTCCGAGATGTCGAGCGGCCCGACGAGCGGCTCTCCAGGATTCCGAGCGATTCCTAAGTGCCATCGACAAGGAGGGATCTAAAAAAGCATCTATAAAAAAGGTGGAAAAAAAGGGAATTAAAGGCCTGGACCACTCGTCCCTAGGGACCGGGAACAAGAATTCAGAGGGAGATATGTGAGAACCCTGCGACCTGCTCGAAGGTAACCGAGATGATGATTACCAGAATCTCTGTAAATGAATTATCAATCGGGAATACTACATCCCCGGACGCGGATTATCATATTAGAAGGGTGTGAGAGAAAAAAGCAACATTTATCGGGTGTTAATAATTGCAATAACTTTCCTTCAGGTATTAAGGTGAAGTGAAACCCCGCGAGGATCAGTCGACTCGAATAAGACACGCTTTTTTAAGGGTATTGGGTGGAATTGTCCGAAGGTTTGACACGTGGCTAGTGAGTACCTAGGACACTAAGGTGACACTTGTCACTTTGAAAATTTGGATTTTTGGGAAAAAGTTCTTTAGCTTAGCCCGGATCAGAACTAAAGAGGCGTCAAGTTCTGATATTTTGATCGATATCCAATTATTAAAGGCTCTGATATGAAAAACGAAAGTGTCATGACAATTATACGACAGTTCAGGGCACTCTGGTAATCGAGAAACTTGCATTTGAACGGGATAAAGGGCAAAGAAAAATGTCTTATGCGCTTGTATGCTTAAACAATGATAATACGAGGCCTCAGAGAATGAATTTAGTTGACATTTACTTGGATTTCTTTATAATTATTGTACGAATACGACAGGTGGAGTGTGCCATTTAGTACAATACCGAATATAATTCGATACAGCTGTCGATATAAAAACGTAGGCATTTAGAAGCTGTTTTACCGACGTCGATCAAGTTCCTCGACGTGTTTCGCTTCACCTTAATGATCCTCGATTTTGTGTGCACCTGTTATCGCGAGTGTGAGAGAGAAAGAGAGTGATTGCGCGACTATCGTCGTCATCGCCATCACGTGCAAGTGACGTTTGCCTCCTGAGACGTGTTTTGTGAGGGAATTTTCGAAATCCTCCGAGGAAGTCTCCTCAAGCCCGGAGGAGTCCCCCTCCGCGGTTTCTCTCTTTTTCCCTCCGAGGACAGTGGAACGACCGGGCCGAAGGTCTCTTCAAGGCGTGACAAGTAATCTCCAGCTCGGCTGACCCACTTCGTCAAGGGGCCAGGTATTTCGTCACCGACTCGGAGGAGACCTCGTGTCTGAAATCGTCGATTCAGTCGATCCCCCCTCGTTTGTTTCCAACGAAAGAGCATCGGAGAAATTGGCTTATCGAATCCCTCCGGAAATTCCAGGTCGATGGGACGATCCTTGACCCTGACGAGGATGTCGCGACCCTCGGGAGGCGCAACTCCACCCTGACGGTACGTCGTACAGAAATGAAAAATTCGATAGATAGAAAGATTTGACAATTTATTGATTTTAAATCCCAAGGAACTCGAGGATCGTCAGCATCGTCTCTTGGAGTCCAGGGTCGCCTGGACGTCTCCTTCATTTTTTTTTCTCTTTTTTCTTTTTAATGTATATATAATTAAAATCCTGCTTTTCCTGCTCCCGGGGATTATTTTTACGCCTTACGTCAGTCGTCGCGACGTCGCGTAACCGCTCGCGATAGCTCGTGGTACGTTCCCCGTAATCGAGGCACCGGCCTCGAGGATCGCCTCGAAGCCGTCAAGGATCCTCTCCTATTTCCCATTTTCCGTGACAACTGCGCAGGAGAGAGGAGTCGAGTTCCAGCCTATTCTCGGATTCCCCTGGCAGCGATGTATCCCCTGGTGCTCGCGCTGTCATTGATGACAGCCGGGGTGATGGCACGTGACGTCGACTACTGCTTCGCCGAGGAAGAGGACCCCTACCTCTTCATGGGGATGAAGACGGCCTATCACTTCGTCATGAGCGGGAGGACTCGTTACCAGAACATCCCAGGTAAAGGAGCAAGAAAGAATTGAGAAAATGGGCTAATTAATTTCCCGTCGCGCCTCGGGAGAGAAAAAGACAAAAAGAAACGGAGTGACCGAGAAATCTCATACCTTTTTATCAGATTGCGAGCCGATCCAGATATGGATGATAGCGAGGCACGGCACTCGCTATCCTTCGAGTTCAGAGGTGACGAAATTGCAGACCCTACCGAAACTCCGGGACCAGATCGTCTACAGTCACGAGAATCGTGGATGTGGGTAGAAAGAAAAGCTGATAAGATATAATAGACGGATTAATGATAAATTAAAAAGATACTCCGCCAAGACGCGAGACGTACTCTGACATGAACGGGTCCCTGCGCAGTCGGGCACCTGTGCAACCAGGACCTGGAGAACCTGAAGAGATGGCGACTGGACCCGAACGTGAACCTGGGGATGGCGAAACAGCTGACGGCCCAGGGAGAGGAGGACATGCGTCTCCTGGCCAGGAGGCTCCAGAGTAATTTCCCGGAATTACTTCAACCGAATTCCGGGAACATCACGGCAGCCAATTACAAGGCAATTACCGTATGATTGATCGAGGCCGAATCCAGGAGGGATCCGCAAGGACTGTAGTTTTTTTATACCATTTTTCCAGTTCAGGACGACCAGCGAGGACCGCACGAGGGCCAGCATGGAGCTCTTCATGGAGGGCCTCTTCGGCAGCAGAACGGCTCTCCCCCACGAGGAAAACCCTGGGAACGACACCCTGCTGCACGTAAGAGGACTCCGCCTGATTACTCAAAATTAATATTATAAATTATTGCGAGGTTAGTCGCAATCCTTGATTTTAAAAAATGAACAAACAAAGAAATTCACCGTATACAGGCGAACAAGGCGTGCGGCTCGTGGGAGGCCACTAGCGAGAACAACACCATCATCGAAGAGGAGGACACGAAGTTCATGATGACCCCACCCTTCGAGAACCTCGTCCACAACGTCAGCAGACGCCTAGGGTTTCTGCATAACATCTCCACTGGTGAACAAAAAAACGTTTTAGTCCCATGTGACTAAGAATTGTCGAGCAAGTACATGTCTGGTACCAAGTAATTCCGTTTATTTCAGCATCCCTCCTCATCATGTACGACATGTGTCGTTACGAGAAGGCCTGGTCGGTCAGCAACCTGTCGCCCTGGTGCGCAGTCTTCGCCAAAGAGGAGCTGAAGGTCCTGGAATACGAGGAGGACCTCTACAGCTACTACTATTCCGGGTACGGAAGGGAGGTGAACGAAAAACTGGGATGCCCACCGCTCAAGGACATGTTCGACCACTTCCGGTGAGGATCTTCCGGTTCGCTTGAATTCCCCACCTGGAGGTCTAGGGGATGAGTTTCTTTCTCTTTCTTTCCAGAAAATTGGAACGTGGGGATTTCTCGGGCCAGCCCAAAGGCGTCTTCTCGTTCAGCCACAGCACGCCTCTTCAGCTTCTGATGACGACGATGGGCATCGCCAAGGACAGCGAGCCCCTCACGGCGACCAACTACAACGGCATGTCCAAGAGGAAGTGGAGGACCTCCTTCCTGGGCCCCTTCGCCTCGAACATAGTCGCCGTGTTTTACAGGTGAGACAGTTAATCCTCAGCTCCCGTTTCGCAGGTGAATCAGCTGATCGGCGACTCCTTGAAAACAGTGCCAAGGCTGGGTTCCTCTTTCAAAGGGGGGAAAAGAAAAAAGGAAAAGTATTTCACGACTCTCTTCCATTTTCCTCGATGGGCTCTGGTGATACCATCAAGTGCAGAGGAAAGCTTTCAAGCCTCGAGAGTGCTCATCACCTGTAATCAGGATGCCTACTCCATAATTTTCTTAAAAAAAATCATCCCCTCGTGGAAGCGCGAGGTAACGCAAACCCGTAGACGGATAAGGGTTTAAAAGGAGCCCGAGGGAACAGGAGAGTCCTGGGACGGGGAATTTCTCCCGGGAATATCCAACTTCGAGAGGAGAGGAGGGATCCTCGAAATGAAAGGGTTGATCCTGACGCTGATCGTCATGGGAGCTCGATATGAATTTTCGGGGGCCGAGAACATGGAGGGAGATGAGCCCAGGTGGTTGAGGGACCTCCTGAGCAGCATCCCGCAGGATAATCACACCTACCAGGTGATCATCATGATCGACAACCGGGAAATAAGGCACACGATGGGCAAGAGGATCGACCAGATATCCAAGCGGCTCATCAGGGCGACCCCAGGACTGTGCATCAATCTGGAGTACGGGAACAATCTTCAGGTAGGTCTTCCAGGTGTCCTTGCCTATAAAATAAATATTTCAAAAAATTGCATCGGTCCTTTAGAACCTAAAGAAGTGATATCCCACAGGACCTGCACGCCCTCCGCCTGCCGTCCATGCAGGACGCGATTTCTACGAGCTACTTCGTGATCCTGCACGCCTCGAAGAGTCCGGCAACGTCTTTAGATCCTGCAGCCTTGGTGGACGTGATGGACACCTTGACCATGGGTTGCTCGCGACCTCGCACCCTGTTGGTCCTCCTGTCGACCACAAAAGTGGGAAACCTGTCGAGCTTCTTCCAGTTCATGTGGAGCAAGTCCTTCCTGGATCTGTCGGTGCTCGAGCTGACGGACCTCTCGGAACCCGGGGACAAGTTCGGCCTGTATCCCCCAAAAAGCGTGGCGACGGTGCACCGGTACAACCCCTTCTCCAAGCTCTACACCCAGGAGGCGTACCCCTCGGGGACGATGGTTTGGTTCCGGGACAAGCTGAGCAACATGCAGGGCCATCTCCTCAGGGTCGAGATGACGAACCGGCAACCGTACAGCCTGATCACGAGGAACGGTTCTGGACACGCCCTGAAAGTCAGTGGACTGGACGGCGAGATGCTGAAGGTGTTGGCCAAGAAACTGAATTTCACCTTCCGGGTGGAACCACGACTTAATGACAGATACAGCGTGATGTTCACCAACGGGAGTCTAGGCGAGCTGTACCTGAGTCTGGAATCGGGGAAGATCGACATGATAGCCAGCAGCATCTTCCTGGTGAAGAACTCGGCTATGGTGAGCGTTAAGTACAGCCGGCCGACGCGGTTCCTCAGGTACTGTCCGCTGGTCCCGATCCTGAGGGAGAGCAGGATGGCATCCAGGAGCCTGGTACAGGTGGTGGCGATCACGGCGATCCTGGTCGTCCTGGTCAGGCTGGGTCTGAGACTGATAGGCTTCCGCAAATCCCGGCTGACCTACCTCAACGTCTTCAGGTTTCTCCTGGGCACGACCATGAGCTGCACCCCGCACAGCCGCGCCGAGAGGATCGTCTTCTTCTGCATCTTCGTGGGCTCCCTCCGATACTCGACGAGCTTCTACGCCGACCTGACGAACCTGGTCCTCTTCAACGACGACGAGGTCTCTTTCCGGACCTTCGAAGACCTAGAGCGTTCGGGCCTGGTGCCGATCGTGCACCCTGGGCTCCACGACATCACCTTCGGCGAGAGCAACGACACCCTGGCGAAGCTTGGGAAAAGGGCCCAGGTGTGGAACGACCTGGACAGGTGTCTCGATAACGCGGTCAGGTTCAAGAACGTGACCTGCTTAGTGGAGAACACGGTCGGCTGGTTCGAGGCCTCCCGTTTCATGGAGAACGGCAAGCCGCTCCTCAGGGTCGTGCGACCTTGCTTCTGGAATTCCCCCAGGGTCGTCTCCTTCCCGAAGGACACACCCTATGCGGACAGGTTCGGCCTGCTCATCTCTCATGTCGTGCAGGCCGGCTTCGAGGTGAAGTGGATCAACGAGTTCCGGAACAAGTTCAGCAAGAAAACCATCCGCGACACCCTGAGCAACTCCGACACCATCAGCGACAGCAATCTCCTCGTGCTCCTCTTCATAGGCTACACCCTTTCCTTCGTCGTCCTGATCGGTGAGCTCATAGTCTATCACATGAGGAAGAGTTAATAGAGAAACTACCAATCGATGGGTCTTCAGGGTCGAGTCAAGTAATTTCTGTTTGCCAAGAGGTGCCACAATTCCTTTAATCGTCCTCGGAACTAATACCGCCTGAGTGGCTCAGGGTGATCGATATCGATCAGGCTAATTAGTCGTGAACGGTTGTTGAAGAGCGTGGAGGACCTGGCGAGGGACATCGGGTTGGCACCTTCGCTGGATCAAGTTCAAGGAAGCGATTCCTTAAGAAAGTCGAGACCTAGGTAAGGTCTTCGGGATGAAGATCCTGAGGGAATTGATCCTTTTGCTCGTGGTCCTTGGCGGAACTCGCGGAGAGGATGGCCTCCTCCACCTCGAGGACTTATCGGATGTCCTGAAGAGCCTCGCAGAGCAGACGGAGTCCTATCAGTCGGTCCTTCTATCGGGGCCGGAAATGAAAGAAGGGACGCTGTCCCACGAACAGGATGAAGTGGTCCATCAGATCCTGAAGACCATCCCGACGATCTCGCTGAGCCTGGCAGACGAGGTCGCGGTCGGTTCCCTGGAGAACAAGAAACTCCCCTCTCTGCAGGATTCGAGATCGACGACGCTCTTCGTAATCGTCCACGCGTCTTCGAGTTCGAGTATTCCCACAGATCCAAGGAACCTCTCGGAGACCCTGGTTCGCCTCTCCGGGGGAAGGACTCGACCCTTGCTCCTGCTGATCTTGCTCTCCCCGTCCGGAGGCAGCGACTTCGAAGCGTTCCTCTCTTTCATGTGGTCCGAAAAATTCCTGGACTGCACCATCCTCGAGCTGATCGTCCAGCCTCCCGGGGAAGCCTCTAAGGATCCTCTGGAAGTGGAGAGAAAATTACTAAACGCGACTATCCACCGATTGAACCCCTTCTTCGGGGTCTACTCGAAGGAGAGGTACTCGAAGGGCACGATCTGGTTCCCGGACAAGCTGGAGAACATGAACGGCTACCCGATCAGGATCGGCTTGATCCACCATCCTCCCTTCATGATCGTCACGAGGAACGCGACGGGACACCCACAGTCCATCGGAGGGATCGACGGGATGATCTTCCACTCCCTGACGAGGCAGATGAACTTCACAGCGGATGTCTTGCCTCGCTTCGAGGAGACCTACGGGTTCACCATGAACAACGGGACCGCGGTGGGCATGTACGGGGACCTGCAGCAGGGGAAGATAGAGATCGTCATGAACACGGGTTTCCTCTTCGGGGGTGCTCTATACTTCACCGTCCAGCGAAGCAGACCGATCAGATCGGAGAGATGCTGCGCGGTGGTCCCGGTCCTCCCGAAGAAGGCGGTCATCGTGGCCTCGAACTTCTTCTCGGCGATCCTGCTGACGATGATGGCGATCCTGCTGCTCTGGGCCTGGTCGGCGGTCTTCAGGTTCAACCCTTCCATCTGGCACCCGCTGAACATCGTCTGCACCCTGTTCTCCATCTCCGTGCCCAGGCAGCCGACCAAGGCGGCCGAGAGGCTCGTCTTCTGGATGGTCGTCATGGTCTCCATGAAGTACTCCTCGAACATGTACGCCGAGCTGACGAACATCATGCTCCTGAGCGACGCCGAGGTCGAGTTCAACACCCTGAAGGACCTCGACGAGGCCGGGCTGGTTCCTCTCCTTCATCCGAACCTCTTCAACAGGACCTTCATGTACAGCGACGGCGCGCTCTACAACCTGAAGCTGAAGACGAAGCCCTTCATCAACACGAAGATCTGTCCGGACCACGTGTTGAAGTATAAAAACGCGACCTGCCTGCTGGAGGAGACCGTCGCCAGGGTCGTGGCCCACGTCAAGAAGGAGGGCAACAGAAGAGGCCTGAAGATCATGAAAACCTGCTTCTGGGCGGCCTCGAAGGCCTTCACCCTGCAGAAGGGCACCCCCTATATCCTCAAGATCAACCGCATCATCTCCTACATAGTTCAATCGGGGCTCGAGGACAAGTGGTTCAAGGATTACCTGAGCACCCTCTCTGCCCAGACCGAGGCCCAGAAGAGCGCCGCCATGAGCGAGGAGTTCAAGCCGGTCGACCTGAAGGGACATCTCTTCAACGTCGTGGTTGTTGGATATCTGGTCTCAACCTCGGTCTTCATCGGCGAGATTTTGCTCGCAAAAGTCTACTCCAAGAAGAAGTTCGCCGATGTCTTCACCAGGATGAAGAAGAGACGCTGAAGAACAGACCCTGAAGACTCCGAATTTCTCTCCGTTTCTATTTAATTTACCCTGCACCGCGTACCTGGAAGAAGGTTCCTCAGGATTCCCCACCTTTGTTTCCATGTTAAAATAATTTTTTATTTATTTATTTTTTTTCATTACGATTAATTCTTCCCAATATTCGACTTCCAGGTGCAAGAATCCGGAGTATCCGAACAAGGTCATCTTCTACCAGCAGGAGTCGCCGATCCTCTTCGAGGGCTGCAACGTCGGCCTATGCGACTGGGAGTATCTGAAGAATAAATACAACAAAGCAGTGTCGGAGTGCGATCTGAATTTCTGCTGGGACCGAAGTGGAGCCTCGTCGAATTTCCGAATCGATTTGACCCACCTTCTCCTACTTCTGGTGATTTTCGTGTGCTATTGAAGTCCTGTCAGGAAGACGCTCGAATGATCTTCAAGTCCTCGTAATGATATTATTTAATTAATAAATAAACGCCGACCAGGGTGTTTCGTATCAGTCTCCGTCCGGGACAAAATGGCGGCCTCCTAAACACCTAATAAAGAACATAGTGAGAAACGCATTATAGAAGTAGTGACGAGTGTCATATGTTAAGTCAAACGATGCAGCTATAATAGAATAACGCGCAAGATGTTGCCTAAACAGGATTGCTGAGAATCCTTGAATTTGCCAATTTTATATTAATTTTTGTATTAATCATTTCACGTCCCCGAGGTGGCCGCACCAGGGCACGTTTCATGTATGTACCGCCGAGATTCTTCGGAATATTATAGACATAATATTATAAAATGAAAATATAAGAAAATATAAATGATATTATAGACATAAAGTCTTTATGTATTGATCTGTATCTTATCCTTTAATCGTTCCCCCTTTTCCGAATTCCTTTTTTAAGAGACCCTGGGTACTCGGCGGTATCGGACGGCTTCGCCCAATCAGAGGGCTCCGCCCGATGGAACGGATCCATCGGAAAGAACCAATAGAATACGCCGGGCATTTTGGACAATGGGTGTGTGCATTCTCGGTTCATTCAGGCAATGTAACCTTTAATTTTATTTCGTAAAGATTTAACGTACGTCTCAAATTAACTTAATCGCGTAAAGCATATCGAGTTTTGATACTTTTAAACACATCGGGTTATCTAAGTAGCGGACAAAATGCGAGTACTGGAGCTGTACAGCGGAATCGGCGGCATGCATTACGCTTTTCAAGGTTAGGAATCTTCCAATATAATTGAATACTATTCTGTACTTTTTGGACAGTTTTTTTTTTTATTGAAAGCAGCAATTTAAAGGAATTCTAAGGATTGAATTATGTACTGATCATAAATGATTACTATTATTTCAGAAAGTGGAGCGAAAGGAACTATCGTTGCCTCGGTTGACATCAATCCTGTGTCGAATGAAGTATATAGATTTAATTTTCCACACACATTGAATTTAAATAGAAATATACAGTCGTTCGATGTGAAAGAAATAGAAAGCATGAATATCGATTGCTTTCTCATGAGTCCTCCTTGTCAACCCTTTACGAGAGTCGGTTTAAAGAAAGATATCTCCGACAACAGATCATCTTCTTTCCAGCATGTTCTGAAACTCATTCCAGAAATTAAAAGTTTAAAGTACATTTTAGTGGAGAATGTAAAGGGATTTGAGAAATCACAAATGAGAAAGCAATTGATTTCTTGTATAGAAAGCTCGGGATTTAATTACAAGGAATTTATACTTAGTCCGTGCCAGTTTGGTATTCCAAACACACGACATCGATATTACATGATCGCTAAAAGACAAAACATGAAATTCTGCTTTGATAACTCTACTTTAGTTGAGTCACTACCAGAAAAATTTATACGATTATTACCAAAAAGTGTACATGCGTCGTTAGCTGTTGAAGATAATTTCGCAAATCCTATAAATGGTAGAAAGTGTTATAGTCTTTATCGAATCTTGGAAAATGAACCAAGCACGGAGCATTCCTTGCCACTAGAGGTTTTGGAAAAAAGAATTCAAGTTCTCGATATACGTACAGGAAATACAAATGGGTCCTGTTGTTTCACAAAAGCGTACGGTCGATATTTAGAAGGAACTGGTTCGGTTTACTGTCCTTTATCAACTGAAGTTATAACGGACAAGCTTGCGTGTCTGGAAACTTATAAGAATGACATGAAACAGAGTTCTAAACTTCTAATGGAACTTAATTTACGATACTTCACCCCCACTGAAGTGGCAAGGCTTATGTGTTTTCCGCAAGAATTTCATTTTCCTCAACATATAACGGTTAAGCAAAAATATCGATTGTTAGGGAATTCAATAAATGTTCATGTTGTGAGTCAATTGATCTTTTTGCTAAACTATGAAGCTAGTACTACATAGGTTCTGAATTGTTACCGAAATTTCAACCACAATGTTACTTGATAATATTTTATATACGAATAATCATACCTTAATTTTTTAATTTAAAAACATTTTAGCAGTTCTGTAAGAACGCTAATTACTTCATTCTCTAGGTAATAAAGCTATCGGGAATCGCCATTACATAATTACAACACAAGTGGAGGGAATCACCATATTTATTTATAATACAAAACATTAGAACTTTTTTTTGGAATTGAAACATTGTCAATGTTTAATTTGAAATTAATTTATAGGATTTTGAACCAAGTTTAAGGAGAAATCCTTCATGATTCAGTTTCTCAATAAGTTCAAACATATTGTTAATTTGTAGGTTACCATTTCTTCCTATATTGTACAACTCATCTTTAGTAAAATCATTTTTTTGCTTCCGAGCCGCTTCATTTGTTAATAACGTAAGAAATCGTTTCGCCTGGAATAGAAAAATGCTTTAGGTAGCTCCACTTTTTTACGATCGGAAGAATTAAAGGTTGAAAATACTTACTTTATTTTGTGTTAATTTCCCAAGGTTGGATTGTGGATGAATCGCATTAGGAAAAGTGTGAAAGACAAATTGCTCGTCTGAAGCATATTTCATGACTTCAAGGGCATCGAAAACATCTCTTAGAGTAGTTTTACTTCGGAGTTCCAGCTTTGCTCTAGCTTTAGTCAATTCAACTAAGGTCAAAAGTTGATTATCTATAAATGACACTTCTGACGTTGGATGATTTCGGTATTCTTCATTGAGCTCCAAATAGAATTTGTTAATAACATCGTTGACTGTTTCTGGTATTTTTGGCACAATATATTGTTGAGCATAAGCTACATATTTACGAAACAATTCTTGAGGCAAATGGTCAAGCAGTTCCCTGGCAGATAGTCTTTCCCTAATTAAATATAATTTTCAACATATATATAATTATTACCGTCTAAAAACAATTATTTGAATAAAACCCAAGAAGAGATTTCTAACCTTAACGAATTATGCGATTCGCAATTATTTTTGGAAGTTGTCGAACTTGAGGAACTGCAAATTGACCTTTTTTTCGATTTTTGACTACACTGGCGTAAACTCATTACGTACTCAAAGAATCTTCCATCGTCTTCCTGTTTTAAATATGAAAAAATTCCAGAAAACTTTCTAGTAAACGAGTGGAATAAAAAGATTGATAATCAATACCTCGTCTGAACGATCGGTTAGTATTAGTACCAAATTGAATGCTGATAAAAGTCTTTTATGAGTACTCAAATTTTCCTGCAGAGTTTTCGATCTGTCATAATAACCATTATTTGGAGTAATAGTCGCCAGTATAGTAGTCCTTGCAGGTACAAATATTTTTCTTTCAGGCTTAACGACATTAACATGTTGCCTTCTCATAACCTGCAGAAGTACCTATTACAGAATCATAAATTGACGTTGTATTTCCAGAATTTGTTGAGTTTATCGTTGTTTTACAATTCATAAGCACCTGTTGTTGATTTGCAATCTTATCAAATTCATTGATACAGCAAAATCCATCATTTGCAAGTACCAATGCCCCTGTTTCATAATTTGAATCGTTCTTTGCGTCAAATCCCAATTGGAGCGATGGATAAGATTTCTCATCGACATAGCAAGCTGAAGGTTTTATTCAATTAATTTCTATTTTTACAAAGGTTTATTCTTGAAAGAATTATGTTTATGTACTTTTAGGTGCTATGTTTACACACGCTTGCAGTAGTTGCGATTTCCCACAACCAGGATCGCCTACTAGCAATATATGAATATTACTATTGCATAAATTAGCATTTTTTACTTGCTTTGCAAACAGGCTTAAAATCAGTGCAGCTTTAACCATTACATGGCCATGAAGATTAGGGCACAACGAATGAACTAATAGTGCAAAAATATTCGGGTGATCGAAAATGGACTGCAGTAGACATGAAATAAATAAATCTGATGATTGATCGGTAACATAAATAACGAATCTTATAGAAAGTGAGATTATTATCTCACATTTATATATACATAGTCCTGTTGATGAAACTGAATGCCCATAATTATATGATTAGCTGGACCTGCTTCGACTGCACCGATACCTGTCGGTATACATTTATCCGTCGTGTCAATTGCTTCACTAATTCGTTTTTTATTAACTGAAATGTGAATAACCATTAATTATTCAATTCCCCTTTAGATATATAAGCCAAATATCTAATTAATCTCTACTCAGTCTCTCCAAAATAGCTTTCCTCCTCTTCTCGCCTTGGATCCGTCGTCCACCTTCCGTCTCATCGGAATCGCTCATTTTAACAACAAGAATTATTCAGATTCCAAATAAAATCAATCAATACGCGCCCAGAACCCTAAAACATATTTTTTTAAATATTAATATTTACTCGTTGCGTCATCGTTCCTCTTACCTACGGGACTTTGACGCCCTCTGTGTCGCCATCTTGCGAGGTCGAGTCTCACTAGATCCATAAAATCTACGAACGGTATAAATTCATCAGCAATCGTCGCATCGGTACTTAGTGCATATATCCACCGGGAATATTGGTTATGTTATGTTAGCTATCATTTATCGGGAGAGGATACGTTCCAACTCCGACGATAAAGTTATAATCAGTGGTTTGACTAACATCGCCCCCTGGCGGCCATCTTGGCCAGTTTGAAAGGTGAGCGGGCTCGCGGCGTATCGCAATAACACGGCCGTAACGCGAGTGCAATAATTCGAAAGGGACGCAATTCCCGCCGGGGGGAGGGGGGGAGGGGGGGCTCACCCTTCTGGCAATTACCATCGGCTTACGGCCGCGGAATTCGAGCGTTAGGAGCGCGACCTATCGGGAGACGAGGCAAGGCGGGAGAGCGCGAGGTTATCCCGCCGTGAGAATGCGAGGTACCATTCGGTACCACTCGCGGTGACGTCAATTAGCTCGTTTCTTTCCTTTTCTCGGCATCCCGTCGCAGAAGCGGTAGGCCGAGGATCGCGCCGTAAGACATATACGTATACCTTGGACGGGGCCCGGTTCTTTTTATTTTTCCGAGTATCTTTAGAATCCAGAGAGAGAGAGAGAGAGACTTTCCTCCTGCGTATTACCTGAGGTTCGTTTTCATGGCTACGGGAGAGGACAGGGACGCGCAATTTCGGTACGCCCGAGTGTCTCGTAAAAGATATTCGAGCAGGACATATTAGGTCACGTGACGCCCTCCCATTGGCCGGGCGGAAGCCCGCGAGTCCGCCATCTTGGATTCACCTAACTGTACAGTTTCCTACGTTCGTCGAAACTTTCCCTATACGCCGATTTGACGACGTCGGTGATTTATTTCATTCCTGTTTTCCCGCGGAACATTCGGAGCGTCGAGATATTAAGCCCGATATATTCGTCTCGGTGCAGTACCAAGGCCGTTGATGCGATTAAATATGACCGTAGGTTTACCAATCTTCTCGAAAGTGTCGTTAATTAGGTAGGGGGACGCTTCGTCATTATTGAGGAACGTTTCCGCAAGATGGCGTCGCTTTCCTAAGTCACGATCGGAGCCGAACCCGGCCGTTCCCTGGTAACCTTTTAACAGGGTTAGGTAATTTCACGATTTTCGAGGTTTTTCACTTATATTACGACGAAGGAAACGTAGAAAACCAGTAGAGAAAACGTATCAAATATGGTGGACAAGAGAGACGTAGGGTATGCGGTATCCGGTAGGTTATAAACATCCATCTTGTCCGTTTGTATCATCCCATAATTTACTTTTTGGTCCTCCACCTTCATATACATTTTGATACAAACATTGCCTACGAATCTTTCGATTTCAAATAGCCGTTATCAGCCGTTATAAAGAAACGTCAAACGTAATCCCCTTAATAGCCAATGAGAATCTCTCTTAGAGGTTAATGGGTGGACTCTCATTGGCTATTGACGATATTGCGCATGCGCTTTGAACGTTTCGTTTGGGGTTATATACTTCCTGCCTGCGTAAAAAACTAGGGACGTATTATACGTTGTAATATACGGATAGAAAAGCACGTATATTACTTGACGCTTTATAGTTAATCTAGCCTGGCCTTTGAGAGGAAAATGTATAACCAGATTGGGTGCAAGGAGGACTCCTGGATACAGTTATGCCATGGAATCGTGAGGGAAAAGGCTATCGGGCCCCGGATTCCGAGGAAGAGGCCTCCGTAAGAGGCTCTTTGTTGCCGGCTAATTCAAGACGGCGGAGGAGGACCCGCCGGACGGACAATTAGAAGATGGCTGCGCTAACGGGCGCGATACGCGCTTATCATCGGTCGGACGCGTTCCGAGCTGGCCCTCTTTTTATCGTCCAGTCGGATTCGGAAGGTCGTTTTCAATTTCTAGAATTAATTCCGCTCCTTTGTCGATTCTCTGTGGCGCGGAGATGCGACATTTGCGCAGTCTCGCGTGCCGATTAGGCAACGGCGCCTCTCGAGGGCTCGCGAAGTTTCCGGAGATCGGTCCCCCCGTCCGCCGAGTGCGCTCTCTATGTGTTGCGCGTAACTCGTGACCTTGTGGCATTTGGTACCTGGCCGTGCCAGGCGGCGCGCGCCGCGCACACCGTCGCGCGCACGTCGGTATGGGCTCGCGAGCGCGCACACCGAGCCGCCGGCCCACCGGCCGAGGTGGCTCCCTCCCTCTCTCTCGCTCCCTCGGTCGGCCGCCTCGGTGCCTCTCGCTCGCTCGCCCGGTCACCCGCATCGCCGCCTCTCTCTCGATCTCCCGGCCCGGCCGGCGGTGCCTCTCTCTCGCTCCCCCCACCCTTCCACCATACCCGCCGACCGTTCAGCGCTCGACGTTCGAAACGGTTCGAGCGTTCGAACGTTTTAGACAATTTCACGGGAGATTCGCCGTAAGGGGGCGCGAAGGAGTCCCCGCGAGGCGAATCGGCGGATTCTCACGACTCCCAAAGGTAGAATGGAGAGAATGAAAAAAAAAAAAGATAAACGGTAGTTCATCTCGTAGGAGTATGCATCGCTGTAAGGAAATCCACAATGAACGTACGTCTGAAAAAACTAAAGGGTATCATTTCCCAAGGAAATAACTGTTCCTTGCGATTATACGTGGCTTAAGATAGGGTGTTTATTTCTTTCGGTTGATCGATCCTTCTTTTAAAGGCGGGTAGAGACGATCGGTCGCAAGATGCAATTCGGAACCTTTGCGGACGCACCCCCTCGCGCGGCGCCCCTCTTCTCGTCTCCTCGCCTTTCGATATCGACGGTGGATTATATTATTTTCTCGGCGGCGCATTATTAACCCGCGGCAAATGTCAGGCCGCGGCGACCTTTTCCATTGTCCGGGACGGAGGAGTCACGAGGATGCACCACTGCTGCGAAAACACGAAGCGAGTCCTGGGTTTTCGGGCTGGGACCGCTACCGAAGCGCCGCCATCTTGGATATACGAGAAACCCTCCGAATTTTAATTTCCCTCTTGTCTCGCTTTCAGATGTCCCCCGGAGGAGGCGGTTCCTCGATTACTTCGTCGCCGGGGAGGGGAAATCACGAAACTCGGTAGAGCTTCGAGCCAAATACATTTTTGAGCGAGATTCAAGGGGATGTGGAAGCGGCGTCCGAAAGCTCAATCTTTCGTGAAACTTTTCATAGAACTGGCTGTCTCAAATCGTTTAATACTTTAAAGCGTGAATACGAAGACCCTAAGGTAGGTCCTGAAACTCGGGAAATTTCATTTTTTTATTAACTATTTTTAAAATACCCATAAAGAAATTTGAAAAGAATTGAAATTTCATGGGTTTCAGGACCCTCCTTGTAGTCCCCCTGTTCACGGTGTGAAGTTTCAAGCTATTCGGTAAATCCAGTTGGGAGAAATGTTTTATAAAGGAAACCTCTTCGACGCCACTTTCACGTCACCTTAATATGCGGTGGAAACCATGGGAGGAGGTGCAACGATACGCCGTAAAGGACCGGCTATCGTTCTCTTTCACCCCGTCGAAGCGGTTGTGTCAACCTCGACTAATCGAGAGGTTTTTCGAGGCACCTTCTGCGCAGTCTAACCGCGCGGAGAAAACGCCGAGATATGCCGCCGCTAGGAGCCACTTCCTTCGGGTTTCTTCGTCGTCACAATGGAGGCTTGCCGTAACCACCGTGGATCTCACGCCGGCACGTCGTAATCCGCTCGAGGTTTTTCCTTTTCTTTCCTCCATTTTTTTCCTCTCTCTCTCTCTCTCCCTCTGTTTCGTCAAGTTTCTTCTCTACTTTCCATCGGCCACGGATGATATAAGCTTAACGGAGTCCGTAAATCGAATCGAGCTGCCCCAGCGCTCCAACTCCGGCCGATAGATCCTCCAGGAGTTGGAACGCTTTTTATACATTTTTTACCGAGCATTTTTTACGTTTTACATGTTTCTCCGCCGGTACGAATAAGAACTGAGAGGACGAGGCTTGAAGGTGTTACGGTCTCGGGTTAAGGGGAAGTGAAACATGTAGAGGAACTCGATCGACGTTGGTAATGAGGATTTACCTAAATACCTACGTTGCCGACGTTGGTTTTTATATCGACAGCTGGGTCGAATTTTATTGGGCATTGTACTAAATGGCATACTCCACTTGTTGTTTTCGTACAAGAATTATTAAGAAATCGATGTAAAATCTCCAGAAATCCCCTGGATTCATGCTTTTCGAGACCCTAAGTGACTGCAGAGGGACCCCCTGCGCCATCTGTGATTTCCGTGTCAACTAAATTTTCACTCCGAGACCTCGTATTACCGTCGTTTTGGCATAGATGCGGATAAGACACTTTTTTTGGCTTTTATCCCGTTGAATTGCGAGTTTCTCGATTACCAGAGTGTCCCAAATTGTCGTACAATTGTCCTGACACTTTCGTTTCTCATTTCAGAGCCTTCAATAATTGGATATCGATCGAAATATAAGACCTCTTTAGTTCTGATCTGGGTTAAGTTAATACTTGTTGTTTTAATCCTAATTTCGAATGTGTCAGGACAATTCATTGACGATCACGAGTCGTGTGTCAACGTTTCGGACAGTTGGGTCCATTATTCTTAAAAAAAAAGTATTTTATTCGAATCGACTGATTCGAGGGGGGTTTCACTTCACCTTAATGTTTCAAATTATTCGGTGCATCCAGCTTGGCGAAATGTTTTATAAATACTTTCACTGCTCGATGTACATTTGACGCTTTCGTAACGCCTTAAGGGTAATCGGAAGTAATCGTTTCATTTTTTTTTTTCTTTTTGTCGAAAGGAGGTGACGTCGGAAAGCATGACGAAGAGGACGAAGCAGGACGAAGAGGACGAAGAGGATGAAGCAGGACGAGGAGGACGAAGAGGATGAAGAGGACACGCATGAAGGGAGATGACTTCGGGAAGCATGACGAAGAGGACGAAGCAGCACGAAGAGGACGAAACAGGACGAAGGGGACGAAGAGGGCACGCATGTACGGGAGGAAACGAAAAGGAAATTCGCCGAGCGCAGTACGGAGGACAAACGACCGGCTGTGCAGTCGGCAGGAGCGGCGAACGCGTGAAAGTTTCTCGGGGAATCGCGGAGGTCCCGCCGTTAGAGGAACGTTAGGTCGTTCCCCGCGAATTCACCCGAGTTCCCAGATCCGCGTAAATGTAGCACGCCGTAGACCGGAGCCACTTGTCCGTAACCAGTTGGAAGGAGAGCGCTCTCCTACGTCCGCGATTAAAATCCGCGCGGCGTTTCGGAAGGGGTTTTTTCCTCGCTAATTAAGTAATTTATGTATTAAGAGAGAGACGAGAGCCGATATGCCGACTCCTTTCGGCGAGGAACCGGCCTCCAAGATGGCCGCCAATCGTCGGTAACAGTCGAGAGGAGAGCGCCTCCGCTCCCGGCCTCTCTCGTAGAAGAGGATGACACGGATCCTCTCTAGGAGGATGCATGAATAATTGCAGGAGCGTTGCAACATCCTCCTTGTAGACTGGTTTTGCCATTCCTCGAGCTAACTCTGGCTACGGGGACGAACGTAACCGGCGACGCGGACACGTGTTCCGTTGGTCGGCGTCCGCCATGGAAAATTCTCAGCTCGGTGGACTCGTCTCCTCTTCTGCGTAGGCATCTCCAACGCGGACGCTTTTCCTCAGAGTCTCGACGTCGCGACGCCCTCGCCTGGAACACCCATCCGATTCCTGGTGGGCTGGAAAAATGGACGTAACCGGGGGCGACCTTGGACTCGACAAATAACCCGGAACGTCCGCGCGATCCCTCGTTAATTGTCGACGTCGTGGGAATTGCGTAACGACGCTCGTTTTCCTATCCTTTTTTTTCTCTTTTTTTCATTTTCCTTCTCTCTCTCCTTTCGAAACGGCCGACACGGGGGCGGGAATGGGACCTCCTCCCATCCTCGTTCCGCGCTCCTCTTCCGGAAGGCGGACTCCTCCGAAGGCTGAAATTACGCGCTTTCCTGCAGTTCAGGTTAAGTAACGCGTCGTGTCATTGCGAAGGTTAACGAGCTGAGGAAGGAAGCCGCTTTCCAGGTCTACCGATTTGCATGGCGAGTCTTTCGGGTTAGGTTTCGGCGAGGCGTCGATTATATTTACTGGGAGGGATTTCGAACGAAACGGGGACCTCGCGCGAGGATGTCCTGGAATTAGACGTGGAGGCCCGTTTTCGCCATTGCGGGGTCTTAGAGCGGAACGGCGTCATCGAATTAACGGAACGCCTCATTACGAAGGTCGGTGGGCAGGTGAGGCGCCAAGAATTCGTCGAGAAACCGTTAATGAGGTATTCCTTGTACGCGTCTCGAAGAGCCCTAATGCGAGAAATTATAATTATTAAGGTGAAGTGAAACCCCCTTCTAATCAGTCGATTCGAATACAACACCTTTTTTTAAGGGTATTAGACCAAACTGTCCGAAACTTTGACATGTCACTTCTGATCATCTAAGAATTGTCCTGACACATTCAAAATTTGGATTTTTTAAAAAAAATTTTTAACTCTGTCCAAACCAGAACCAAAATGGCGTCGAGCTCTCATATTTCGATCAATATGCAATTATCGAAGGCTCTGATATGAGAATCGAAAGGGTTAGGACAATTTTACGACAATTTAGAACACTCTGGTAGTCGATAAACTCGCATTTGAACGGGATAAAAGCAAAAAAAAGTGTCGTATGCGCTTCTATGCCAAAACGATGGCAATACGAGGTCTCTTTACTTCGATTTCTTTATAATTATTGTACGAAAACGACAGGTGGAGTATGCCATTTGGTACAATACGCAATATAATTCGACCCAGCTGTCGATATAAAAACCAACGTCGGAAACGTAGGCATTCAGAAAAACCTTCTTCATCGACGTCGATCAAGTTCCCCGACGTGTTTCACTTCACCTTAATAAGGCAAGAATTATTAATTAGGCATCCGCATTAATTGGCACGACGCTAGGGAAGCGAGCGATCGGTCTTCGCGTAGTTTTTGCTCATCGAGGGGCACGTCCGAAAGGAGCGTTCTTTATCGTCGCCGGGAACTAGTCGCGTGGCGGAAATCAGATATTAATCTCCGGGACGGAGTCACGCGACGGCGTCTGCAGAAGCGTCGGGACGCCCCGGTATTCGGGTATCCCTCGACTCTATGGAAATCCATCGGCCAACCGGCGGCATAATCGAGCGATTCCGCGCTGATCGCTTCCTCCGGAAATTCCGGCTACGTAGCCAACTTCCGGCCATCGAATGCCCCCGCTATGCGCGGCGAGTACACGAGCGTAATTGTATTCGGCTAGTACCGGTGCTCGTTCGCTTTTCGAGTGCATTAGGTCATCGAAACGAGAAACGCCGGGCTGTTTCCTGCGAGTACCCTGCCTCTCTGGTACTCTGGAAAGAAAATCCCCAGGTCCAAAACCCCCTAGAGGGTCGCTCCTTTCTCGTCCCGTCGCTACGACGAGTTCCTGGGGTCGAGAAACACCTTCGAAGGGACCCGAGCGATCGGGAGGACGGCGCCGATCCCGGGAAGGGGCCGCCGGTCGCGCGGCCCCGCTAGTTCGCCGACCGTCCGCCGGGGGGCGCCGCGGGGCCAGCGGCCCGCCATCTTGGAGCGGCCGATTCGCGGCTCAGTCGGCCGCCGACCGCGACCGGGTGAACGCGGGCCCGCTCGAGCCATGGACTAGAAGAGGCCTGCCTGCCGAGAAGCGCTCTCGTGCGATCCCTGCTGGATCCCTGTTGGATCCTGACGGCTTGGACTGTCCCCCGGCCCGCCACCCCGCCCCGGCCACCCCTCTCGGCCTCGCCGCAAAGTGTGTCGGCAGGGTCGTGTCGCGCGTGCGCGCCCGCGAGCGCGTAGGTGTGCCCATAGCGTGTCCGTGTGCGCGGCCGCGCTCCAGTGTCAGTGCGCTCACGAGCACGGGGGCCGCGCGGCGGGATGGCGCGGGCTGCGGGGCCCAGGCCCCACGGGAACGACGCCGGGCCCGAGGCTCGGGCCCCTCGCCGCCCGGACTCGACGACCGCCCTGGACGCCAAGGGCCGCGCCCTGGCGGCGGCGGTGATCCTCCTCGCCGGGACTCACCTGGCTGCTTCCCTGAGACACGGTATGCACGGGGAAATATGCGGCCCGCGGTCACGGAGGGTTTTTCGGCCCTCCGTGGTTGACGAGGCGCGGGCAGGGGACGGCGCCGCGACGCAACAGGTGGCCCAGAGCTTCCAGCCCCCGACGGGGGGCTTCCTCGCGTTCAAGGCCAACCTTGCTCGGCTTGATTTCTTTTTACAATTGTATATCGAGGGATTATCCTTAGATTTTGTAATATCGTATCGGGAATAGTTTTTTTAAGCTCTCTGGAAAGAACGAGCATTCGATCAGAGTGTTCCTCACGTTCAAGGCCAACCTCGTTCGGCTTGATTCTTTTTTGTACAATTGTATATTGAAGAATTATCCTTCGATTTTGTACTATCGTACCGGGAATTATTTTTTTAAACTCTCTGGAAAGAGCGAGCCCTCGACGGGGGTCTTCTTCGGGTTCAAGGCCAACCTCGTTCGGCTCGATTTTTTTGTACAATTGTATATCGAAGAAATTATCCTTCGATTTTGTACTATCGTACCGGGAATTATTTTTTTAAGCTCTCTGGAAAGAGCGAGCCCCCGACGGGGGTCTTCCTCGTGTTCAAGGCCAACCTCGTTCCGTTCGATTTTTTGTACAATTGTATATCAAAGAATTATCCCTCGATTTTATACTATCGTATCGAGAATTATTTCTTTAAGCTCCCTAGAAAGAGCGCCCAGTCTCTGAGGGGATCTTCCTCGCGGTCAAGGCCAACCTCGTTCCGCTCGATTTTTTGTACAATTGTATATCGAAGACAATCCCTCGATTTTATACTATCGTACCGGGAATTATTTTTTTAAACTCTCTGGAAAGAGCGAGCCCTCGACGGGGGTCTTCCTCGCGTTCAAGGCCAACCTCGTTCGACTCGACTCTTTTGTACAATTGTATAACGAAGAATTATCCTTCGATTTTGTACTATCGTACCGGGAATTATTCTTTACGCTCTCTAGAAAGTTCCTTGTATAGCACTCGGAGCCTCTCCCGGTGACCCCTGTCACGTCGTCAAGGAATACCTGTATGCTAATTCCAGGTGAATCGCGGTGCCGTCTCGACTTTACGGCCCGGGTGTATCGAGCGTGCGATAAAAACAACCGTCCCTGCGGAATATATTGACGGATTAATTTATGCGAATTGAGGGACGACTCTCTGACTTGACGTCGATTGGGAGTATTCCCTTTTTTTAATACGAGAGGTACGGTCGAGCGGCTGTTCACTTGGGAATCCGTGAAAACGATTACCTTCTTTAAAGGCAGATTGCCCTTGATTTCATATAATGAACAACAATGCGACGTTCGGCTTTAAAATCATGACATTTTTCGGGGATTTTCAATGATTTACAGTAATTTATGCCAAATGGACGACTCTCTAACTTAACGTCAATTGGGAGTATTCCCTTTTCTTGAATACGAGCGGTACGGTCGAGCGGCTGTTCACTTGAAGATCAGTGAAAGCGATTACCTTCTTTAAGAACAAATTGCCTTTGATTTCATATGATGAATAACAATGCTACGTTCGGCCTTAAAATCATGACATTTTTCGGTGATTTTCAATGATTTCCAGTAATTTATGCCAAATGGACGACTCTCTGACTTGACGTCAATTGGGAGTATTCCCTTTTCTTGAATACGAGCGGTACGGTCGAGCGGCTGTTCACTTGAAGATCAGTGACCTTAAAATCATAAAAGTTCGACGATTTCCAATGGTTTCCAGCAATTTATGCTTGCGATGTCCAGCTGATTTCCCACGTGATTTAAAGCGTTAAAATACGTGATTTCCTGGGTGAATCCCCCCTCGGGCACGATCCTCTCCCTGACGGATCGGGCGACCTCGAACAGAGATTCGGATGTCTCTTTCGATCCAGTGTCCCGGCGAATGGGGAGTGTTATCGGCTCGACTCGTTTGGCTTGTGTTATGTTGCAAACCCGGTGATAAGATATTATTATGTCGGGTCTGGTGCGAGCACGGCGACCACCATCGACGAGGAGGAAACGGAGTCCTCGGAGAGGGTACCTCGGAATTTTGGGAACGAGTAAATGTGATGCCACCTGTATGCGTTATTTTGTATGACCTCTTCTTTTTGTATTCGATTCCTTGTTTTTTTTTTAGTTATTTATTTATTAATTTTTTTTTTTTCACGGCGAGGCAGATCGGTCAGGTGGATCGGCGGCGGCCACCCCGCGATTGCCAATTACGATTGCGGGGGGTCGTTACTATAAATCCGGTGTAATGGTTACGTTAACCCGTTATTGCGGACATTTATCATAATTCGAGCTAATGTCGGAGCAATCACGGTAATCGCGGCTAGTATCCGATACACTTGCTCCAGGTCGTGGGTACGTTGCCTCTGACATTGCGCCGCGGGATCGCTTTATCGAACGGGCCGGAAACGCTGGATCTTCCTCGGTCAATTAGCCGTAAACGCGGATCTGGGAAAAATCGGCAATCGATTAATCGATGGAGGGGATTCGAATTGATCGGAAGGGGGCGACTTCGCTTGGAGGTTTACGACGGGTGGAGTTAATAGGAGTTAATAGTTAGTAGGAGTTATAGGAACCTATAGGAGTGCTCCTTGACGTTAAAGAAAAAAAAAGATGCAAACCTACGTAACCTTGAAAACGATAAAGTGACCATTTTCAAGATTTTCAAGATTTTCAAGATTTTTTTTATGGCTTAGAGGTTCGGCAGTCACTTGAATGAATTTACGTGCCTACCCTGTGGGTAGTACTGATATTGGTCGTTGCATATTGATAATAAATCAGCGTTATTCAGGTTACTTATCAAATGACCCGGAAAATAAAATGTAATCGGGCACAAGTTAGGAAGAAAAGATGCCTAATTTTCTCGCGTTTACTTTGTTTGTAATCGCGTCAGAGTGTTTGGGTCAATTTAAAAGACAACAGACGATTAAAAAAAAATGCAAAACCTCCCGCGACCTCGAAAACGATAAAATCACCATTTTCAAGATTTCCAAGATTTCTTTTCTAAGTTGCATATTGATAATAAATCGGCGTTAACCAGGTTACTTATCTAATGGCCCGGGAAAGAAAATGTAATCGGGGAGATGTTAGGAAGGAAAGATGCATAATTTTCTCGCGTTTAATTTATTTGTTTATCATGTCAGAGTGTTTGGGTCAATTTAACAGACAATGGACGGTAAAAAAAAAGGATGCAAAACCTCCCTCAACCTCGAAAACGATAAAATCACAATTTTCAAGATTTTCAAGATTTGTTTTCTAAATTACATATTGATAGTAAATCGGCATTATCCAGGTTACTTATCTAATGGCCTGGGAAAGAAAATGTAATCGGGGAGAAGTTAGGAAGGAAAGATGCCTAATTTTCTCGCGTTTAATTTATTTGTTTATCGTGTCAGAGTGTTTGGGTCAATTGAAATAACAGACGTAGCCCTGAAGGGAGGAGGCAGGACTCCTGTCCGGAACCGCGGCCGCGGCGGAAGTCGCAAGGAATTGCCGGGGCGCGCGGTTAACGAGCTCGCCGTCGCCCACGTAACTATATCGCGCGACGGGTCCTGGCGGGGAGTTCCTAAAAATAAGTAGAAGCGACGTGGGAACGAATATGCAAATGGAGGTATAAAAGGCGAGGAGGGAGCGATCGGGCCGCCTAAGAGGAGGAAAATCGAACTCGGGGACGCCAGGGCAGCCGGTTTGTCGATCGTCCTCTCAACTTGTTCCTGCCCTCGTTTACGCATACATCCGTGTAGGATAAAGAGCGCAAAAAGAGGGGTCCCGATCGTAAAGCTTTTGCGTGTCGCCTCGCAAATAGGTGGGACGGGGACCGAGGGAGTCGTCGGCGGCTTCTACGGGAACCCTTACCCTGGGATTCGTTTTGGAAGATCGGGAGGAGAGGGAACCCTTACCCTGGGATTTTTTTGGAAAATCGGAAGGAGAGGGAACCCCGGGATTCGTTTTGAAAAATTGGAAGAAGGGCGAACCCTTACTCTGGGATTTGTTTTGGAAAATCAGAAGGAGAGGGAACTCCGGGATTCTTTTTGAATAATCGGAAGGAGAGGAAACCCTTACCCCAGGATTGGTTTTGGAAAATCGGAAGGAGAGGGAACCCCGGGATTCGTTTTGGAAAATCGGAAGTAGAGGGAACCCCGGGATTCGTTTTGGAAAATCGGAAGGAGAGAGAACCATTACCCCGGGATTCGTTTTGGAAAATCGAGAGGAGAGGGAACCCTTACCCCGGGATTCGTTTTGGAAAATCCGAAGGAGAGGGAACCCCGGGATTCGTTTTGAAAAATCGGAAGTAGAGGGAACTCCGGGATTCGTTTTGGAAAATCGGAAGGAGGGAGAACCCTTACCCCGGGATTCGTTTTGGAAAATCGAGAGGAGAGAGGAGAACCCTTACCCCGGAATTCGTTTTGGAAAATCGGAAGGAGAGAGAACCCTTACCCCGGGATTTGTTTTGGAAAATCGAGAGAAGAGGGAACCCTTACCCCGGGATCCGTTTTGGAAAATCGGAAGGAGAAGGGTCCCTCGAAATTTCCGGGAGAGGAACGTCCTAAGGTCGGGAGGAAAAGAGGAGAGCCAGATCTCTCTCGAGAGCGAACCCGGCTCGTTAGCCTCCCCGTGGTGGGTACCCCCGAAAGGTCGTAATCGGTTCACACGGACGTGCCGGTTCGTTTCGTAGTTCCTCCGGGGAGGGGAACAACCGGTTCCTCGACGATTCCCTCCGAAATCGTAGTCCGGGTCCATTAAAAAGACGGAGGAGCCCCGGGGATGCGGCTCCTCCAGTCGCGCCGTTTCGATTCCTCCGGCTTTATTTATATTTTCCTTTCCTCTCCCTCTTGATCTCTTCTTCTTCTTTTTCTATTCTTACTCCCGGATAACGCGGTAAAGGCAATGGAATAAGACAATGCTCGTACGAGGAATTTATTTCCCCGGATAAGAGCCCCGCGATTGGACAATCTCGCGGTAAGCGCTCTCTCGGCCTTCTGCGTTAATCTTTATTTATGCCTTACGCGTGTTTAACTCGATCGCACGTACTCGCGATATCCCGGTCTTTATGGGAGATTGTTCGGCCCTCCTCGGCACGTAGATCCCGAGGAGACATCCGAGGTCGTTCCTCGATGTTTGCGACAACACCGTGCCGAAAGGCCCCGAGCGGTTTCCTTGTTTTTCTTCTTCTTCTTTTTTTTTTCTTCTTTTTTTATCCACCCCGACTTCCGGTTTACCGGGGCTATCTTTATCCGTTTGGGTACCAGAGGTTTTTTAAAAAGACACGGCCGAGAAAAGCCGAACAGCCCAATAGGGCTTTATGAATGGGATCATTTTCCGTCACTTCTCCGTATCGTTCGAATGCACTGGGGGTTTTTTCTTATTTTTTTCCCCCCTTTTTTCCTTTTTATTTTCCGACATGAAATCTGAACACCGCGAAAGCGGCGCGTGCGACTCAAAGGGTTAAGTTTATGACAACAATGTGCCGAATGGCTCGTGCGGTTTCCTTGTTTTTTATGTCCACCCCGACTTCCGGTTTACCGGGGCTATCTTTATCCGTTTGGGTACCAGAGGTTTTTTTAAAAAGACACGACCGAGAAAAGCCGAACAGCCCAATAGAGCTTTATGAATGGGATCATTTTCCGTCACTTCTCCGTATCGTTCGAATGCACTGGGGGTTTTTTCTTATTTTTTTTCCCCTTTTTTCTTTTTTATTTTCCGACATGAAATTTGAACACCGCGAAAGCGGCGCGTGCGACTCAAAGGGTTAAGTTTATGACAACAATGTGCCGAATGGCCCGAGCGGTTTCCTTGTTTTTTATATCCATCCCGACTTCCGGGTCTCTTTATTTTGGAAACAATCAGGGAAACATCCTCCGGGGTTTCGAGGTGTCTCGTGGTATCTCGAACGACCGAAATATCGACTATGGCCCACTGCTCGATAGAGAACCCGAGAGTCTCTCGGGTTCTCTATCGACTGGACCGACTCCGAGGTTCATCAAGTCTTGTTAGCGTAACCTCATTCAAGATTCCATGCCAAGATCTAACCCAGGATGTGGCTTAATTCCTCCTCCAGTCCCGACGAGCTCTCTCCGCTCCTCGTCCCGGAGATTTCTTCCCGGTTTCTAACTCCCCGGTGGAGGCGCGTCGACGCCGGTCCCTTCTCCTGGTCGACGGGGACGCCTCGCGTCGCGTAATCCTGGGTTACGTCGGGACGATGGACGACGTCCGGTCTCGTCAAGGAGGACGATTCCTTCGGGATTAAAGAATCCTGGAAGAAATCCCGAGCTTTTAGGACTCCCTATGGGCACCTGTCAGCTGTTCACCCGCGAGCACGTGGTCGCGGGGTACAGTCGCGGACGTTAAGGTGACGTGAGAGTGGCCTCGAAGAGGTTTCGTTTTTTAAAACTTTTCTCCCAACTCGGCTTACCGAATACTTTGAATCGTTACAACGCGAATAGGGAGACTATAAAGAATGTCCTGAAACTCATGAAATTTCAATTCTTTTGCTAATTTGTTTATGGGTATTTTAGAAATAGTTTATAAAAAATGAAATTTCCCGAGGTTTAGGACCTAGCTTAAGGTCTCCGTATTCACGTTTTAAAGTATGAAACGATTTGAGACACTCGGTTCAGAGAAAAGTTTTATGAAGGATTCAGCTTTCGGATGCCGCTTTCACATCCCCTTAAGAGGATATGAAAGAGCCAGCCTATATATGTATCTGAGAAGTCAAATCGTTGGGGAAAGTATTCCCCGAATTGGGTGTACCGATTCGTTTGAAATCTAACCACGTGGATATGGAGGCAGTAAGGTCCTGAAACTCATGAAATTCCATTTTTCATGAAAAATTTATTTACTTATCATGGACTGGAGCCAACGTAGTGTGGTCCGGGCACGTGTTCGATGTTTTACGATTCTTGGAGGCTTAGAATCGAAAATAATGAGTTTCAGGACCTAGCTCGAAGAATTTAGGATTCCATAGAAATGAAAATGTATATATAATAAATAATAAATATAATAACATAAATATAAATGTTGGTAATGGGACGCGCCAGCTTATGTTCCCACTTGAGTATTCAATACGGCATTACCGCCAAAAAGGGCATAGATGAATTTTATTTTATCGACGTCGATGAAATATCTTAGCGCCTTTCATATCCTCTTAACGGGTGGACTGGACACGACGCTGCAAAAGTCACATCCGAGCGCGAACAACTACGAGACACGTGGGTGGTCGAACAATCGAAGGCTGTTCAACCTAACAATTACTTGACTCAAATCAATTGTAATAAATCGGAGCCAACGGCTCTTTCGGAATGACGACAATTCATTTGGGACCTATGAATTATTCTTCGATTTAACTGGACATTTCGTAGGGACTGGGTCGATGAAAGATTTCATTCGCTCGGTGAACTCCTTTCTTCGGGGTGTTCGTCAAATTCGTTCATCGCGACAACTCATTTGGCACGTATGAATTCACGACAATTCATTTGGGACGTATGAATTATACTTCGATTTTACTATAGTACTTTTTTTTCTTTTTTGACTTGCCAACGTGAATAGGGAGACTAGGTCCTGAAACACGTGAAATGTCAATTCTTTTCAAATTTCTTCATAGGTATTATAAAAATAGGTAATAAAAAAAAAAATGAAATTTCCCGAGTTTCATGACCTACCTTAGGGTCTCCGTATTCACGTTTTAACCCTTTGCGGACGAGTATCGGCAAATAGCCGCCCAAAAGCCTTTATAAAGGAAAAGTCGCGTCCGCAAAGGGTTAATATATGAAACTATTTGAGACACCCAATTCTATGAAAAGTTTTATGAACGATTGAGCTTTCGGATGCCACTTTGACGTCCCCTTAAGTCCAGTTATCTCTTGCAGTCCACCATGGTGTGGGATTTATGCGTCGGGACATATTTACCTTGCTATCGCGTGGTTGTATACTTTTAGTATAGTACTTTTTTTTCTTTTTTGACTTGCCAAAGTCAATAGGGACTCTATAAGGAAGGTCCTGAAACACGTGAAATTTCAATTCTTTTCAAATTTCTTCATAGGTATTATAAAAATAGCTAATAGAAAAAAAATGAAATTTCCCGAGTTTCATGACCTATCTTAGGGTCTCCGTATTCACGTTTCAATACATGAAACGATTTGAGACACTCGGTTAGTAGAATAGTTTTATGAACGATTGAGCTTTCGGATGCCACTTTGACGTCCCCTTAATTCCAGTTATCTCTTGCAGTCCACCATGGTGCGATATTTATGCGTCGGGACATTTACCTTGGTACCGCGTGGTTGTATACTTCTAATATAGTACTTTTTTCCTTTTTTCTTCTTCGATCATCCGCTCCCTAATTTTCACCCGAAGCACGGGGCTTCGTTTTGTCCTACCGTGGTATTTCACATCGCTCGTCGACGGGAGAGCCGACGAAATTCCACCGAATGCTCCGTGAGGCCACGTTTCTCCCGGCTCGGCGGGGACGGAAAGGGCCAGGGAAACGGGAAAAGGAGTGGAGGGGAAAGGTGTCGGGTCTCTCCAGGTGAGCTCTCCTCCTCGGCCCGATCCCCGGGCCCGGCCGGTACGGCAGGTAAAGTCAGTAGGCGGGCGGCAGGTTCGTTCACCTCGGCCTAGCGGCCGACCGGATAGCGGGACCCTGGCTCCGATGGACGAGCCCGATCGTGCCTCCCTGTACACGAAGAGAGCGTACGGGAGTGCCGGTGCATCTCCGGGAACCCTGGCCCCCTCGATTTCGGCGTCCCCCCCTCCGTCTTCTATCTCCTCGTCTCGAGACGCTATTACCTCGGATATAGGGGAAAACGTAACGATTTCATCAAGAAACAAGGGTCGATTCGATCGCCCAGACCGAGGAATTAAGGTTATCTCAAATCAGTCGATTCGAATAAAACACTTTTCTTTAAGGGTAATTGACCAGTGTTCGAAACGTTGACACGTGACTCGTGATCATGAATGAATTGTCCTGGTACGTTAGACATTTGAATTTTAAAAGAATTCGAGAAAAGATTTTAATCGTTAAGGTGAAGTGGAACCCACCTCAAATCAGTCGATTCGAATAAAACACTTTTTTAAGGGTAATTGACCAAAGTGTCCGAAACGTTGACACGTGACTCGTGATCATGAACGAATTGTCCTGGTACGTTAGAAATTTGAATTTTAAAAGAATTCGGGAAAAGATTTTAATCGTTAAGGTGAAGTGGAACCCACCTCAAATCAGTCGATTCGAATAAAACACTCTTTTTTAAGGGTAATTGACCAAAGTGTCCGAAACGTTGACACATGACTCGTGATCATGAATGAATTGTCTTGATACGTTAGATATTTGAATTTTAAAAGAATTCGAGAAAAGATTTTAATCGTTAAGGTGAAGTGGAACCCACCTCAAATCAGTCGATTCGAATAAAACACTTTTTTAAGGGTAATTGACCAAAGTGTCCGAAACGTTGACACGTGACTCGTGATCATGAATGAATTGTCTTGATACGTTAGACATTTGAATTTTAAAAGAATTCAAGAAAAGATTTTAATCGTTAAGGTGAAGTGAAACCCACCTCAAATCAGTCGATTCGAATAAAACACTTTTTTTTCTTAAGGGTATTGGAACTGTCCGAAACGTTGACACGTGACTCGTGATCAGGAAAGAATTGTCCTGATACGTTGGAAATTTGGAATTAAAAAAAAAAATGGTTTAACCTAACCCAGATGAGAACTAAAATGGCGTCGAGTTCTTATATTTAGATCGATATCCAATTATTGAAGGCTCTGATATGAGAAACGAAAGGGTCAGGACAATTGTACGACAATTTAGAACACTCTGGTAATCGAGAAACTCGTATTAGAACGGGATAAAGGCAAAAAAAGTGTCTTATCCGCTTCTATGCCGCTTCTATACCAGAACGATGGTAATACGAGATCTCGGAGTGAAGATTTAGTTGACATGGAAATCACAGATGGCGCAGGGGATCCCTCTGCAGTGAATTAAGGCCTCGGAAAGCATGAATCCAGAGGATTTCTAAAGTCTCACTTCAATTTCTTTATAATTATTGTACGAAAAGGATAATTAGAGTATGCCATTTAGTACAATACGCAATATAACTCGATCCAGCTGTCGATATAAAAACCAACGTCGGCAAAGATAGGCATTTAGTTAAATCATCTTTACCAACGTCGATCAAACTCCTCTACGCGTTTCACTCCACCTTAAGGTGAGATGAAACTTAAAAGAAATAGTGTTTCATTCGAATCGACTGATTTGAGGGGGAGGGATTTTCACTTCACCTTAACATTTAAAATCATATAAAAATCACCATAACATTTAAAATAAAAAAAAAATAAAAAGATGAAGCGAGGGAATACCTGTCCACACCTGGATTCCTCCACCCGCGGAGGCGTCGAGCTACGTGGAAAAGGGGGCGAATTTCGAAATCGCTGACTCGACGTTAACGGGGAAAATATCGACCTCTCGATCGACCACCACGAGCGATCGAGTCGATATCGGTAATCGACGACCCGTGGAGTATCGATTTGCCCTGCCTTGGGGGAAATCTCGGTTCCGGCCAACATTGGAGGATTAACATTAAATTCCGGATTATCGGCCGGGGTGCTTGCATACGTCCGCGTACAGTGGCGGACATGAGTGCCTTCTTGTAATTCATTGGCGCCGCTGGGTCGGCAGGGGAGGCATTCATGACCGCCAGTGTACACCTGTTCGCGCACCTGTTCGGCCCTCGCCGACTTTCATGTTTTATGGATCCATCGTCGGCCTTATCAGTGGTCACTGGGAACCCTCGATTCCGAATTCCGTCTCCGATTTTTTACATTTTTGTTTTATTTTGCTTTTCCCCCTCGGCTGGCATCTCGTTCGCTTTAAATCGAGACTCCGTAAGGTGGAGTCCCTAGTCGGCGCTATTCGGGCCAAGACCCGGTGTTGACTCGAGTCGGTCAATTACCCGACTTCCGCTCGGTGAACTGGGACACTCGAATGTCCCTCTCGATCTGGAATTAATCGACCAGACACCGTTAACGTTCGCCCGAGCGCGGCTCTGCATGCCCCGGGATTTTCTCCATTACACTTGCGAGGTGCGTTTCGATTTTCTTGCTTTCATTTTGTGTACATATATNTATATATATACGTACATCATATATATGGATATATATACACATCGGACAAGAGAAAATTCGGAGCGTGGAGTCTCTATAAACGCGTTCGATTCATGAGAATCGCGCTCAAAGATATTCTCGATACGATCGGCGTGTTTCAATTTTATTGTTTTCATTTTGTTTACACATATATGTATGTTTTATGCGATATCGGACAAGCGAAAATTCAGATAGTGGAGTCTCGATAAACATGTTCGATTCTTGAGAATCGCGCTTAAAGATGCTCTCGATGCAATCGGCGTGTTTCAATTTTATTGTTTTCATTTTGTTTACATATATATGTATGTTTTATGCAATATCGTATGAGAGAAAATTCGGAGAGTGGTCACGATAAACATGTTCGATTCTTGAGCATCGCGCTCAAAGATGCTCTCGACGCAATCGGCGCGTTTCAATTTTATTATTTTTATATTGTATACATATATGTGTATGTTTTGTATATATCGGACAAGAGGAAATTCTTGCTAAACATGTTCAATTCTTGAGAATTGTACTCGAGGATGCTCTCGGCGCGATCGGCAGTAGGACGAGACGAGAGGTACCTCTCTCCTCTGGGGGAAAATGGGAGGAAAAAAAATCCCTAGCCGAGGTCTCCGCCGACTAGTCGAGGGACCAGATCGCGTCTCGGCTCTCGGGCTCGAGGTGAAAGTTGAAGTTTCCCACGAAAGGCCCCTCCTTGGTCGTATCCTCGAATGCTCGAACGCGAGCTTAGGGATTTTCTTTGTCCGAGGTGCGGCGCACCTTGCGGTGCATTCTGCCGTTATGCAAATGCAGGCGCGTCGTAATGCCTGGATCGAATTTTTCGAGTCACGCCGTCGAAGTCGCCTGCCTTCCTTACCGCCGTTTCCCTGGGTCCCCTGAACAGGTGGGCCGGGATCGCACCTGTCGACCGATCGGGTTGACCCGGGTCAGGGTTGACCAAGGCCGCGGGGGGAATCCTCGGGGTACCCTTCCTCGAGGGGGCTCTCGAAAATCGGAAAAGGAACGTTCAGGGAATTCCTTCCATTGTTCCGACGTTGATTAAGGGGATGTGAAACACGTCGAGGAACTTGATCGACGCTGGTAAAGAAGATTTATCTAAACACGTACGTTGCCGACGTTGGTTTTTATATCGACAGCTGTGTCGAATTATATTGATTATTGTATCAAATGGCATACTCCACCTGTCGTTTTCGTACAATAATTATAAAGAAATCGAAGTGAAACTCCAGAAATCCTCTGGATTCATGCTTTCCGAGGGCCTTAACTAATTCTTCACTCCGAGACCTCGTATTACCGTCGTTTTGGCATAGAAGCGCATAAGACACTTTTTTTGCCTTCATCCCGTTCAAATACGAGTTTAGCAATTACCAGAGTGTTCTAAATTGTCGTACAATTGTCCTGACACTTTCACATCTCATATCAGGGCCTTCGATAATTGGGTATCGATCGAAATATCAGAACTCGACGTCTCTTTAGTTTTGATCTGGGTTAAGTTGAATATGTTTTTTTTTAATCCAAATTTCGAATGTGTCAGGACAATTCTTTCATGATCACGAGTCATGTGTCAACGTTTCGGACAGTTCCATAAAATACCCTTAAAAAAAAAAAATGAAAAAGTGTTTTATTCGAATCGACTGATTTGAGGGGGGTTTCACTTCACCTTAATGCTCCACTCGAAGGAACGGCACCGCGTGGGAATTCAAGTGCTTTCAAAGTGAAATCACGCCGCGGTGACGTCCGGGGATGAGCCCCTCTTTCTCTCTCTCTCTTTCTTTCTCTCTGCACTTTTAATCGAGCCGTCTCCGCCGCTCGTTAATGCTCGTCATTATTCCGAGGGAACCGAGGGAATCCTCCTTTTCTCCGTGTTTTTTTTTGTTCTTCTTCCTCTTTTCTTGTATTCTTCTTTTTGTTCCCCTTGAGTCGCAGTGAGAAAAAATTGCAGTATGCGTTATCGGTACATTTGTTACGTAGACGCCAGTCTGTACAGGTCGTATGATACAGAAGTATGGAAAGAAGACGTAACTTTACAAATTGTATATGGCAATTGTATACAGTTTTTTGTATTCTTCTTTTTGTTCCCCGTAAGTCGCAGTGAGAAAAAATTGCAGTATATGTTATCGGTATAGTTGTAACGTAGACGCCAGTCTGTACAGGTCGTATGATAGAGAAGTATGGAAAGAAGACGTAACTTTACAAATTGTATATGGCAATTGTATACGGTTTTTTGTATTCTTCTTTTTGTTCCCCGTAAGTCGCAGTGAGAAAAAATTGCAGTATGCGTTATCGGTACATTTGTAACGTAGACGCCAGTCTGTACAAGTCGTATCATACAGAAGTATGGAAAGAAGATGTAACTTTACAAATTGTATATAGCAATTGTATACGGTCTTTGGATTCTTCTTTTTGTTCCCCGTAAGTCGCAGTGAGAAAAAATTGCAGAATGCGTTATCGGTATAGTTGTAACATGTAAGGTCGTATGATACAGAACTACGGAAAGAAGACGTAACATTACAAATTGTATACGATAGCGCCTCCGATTATTTGCGTTTTATTGTTCTTTATTCCGGATCCTAATCGACCGATGTGTTGAACGGCTTCGACATCGGCTTCCGGGTGAATACACGCGCCTCCACCTACGTAATGCCGACGATCAACAGGTGGCCCTGGTCCCGGCTGCATACCGAGTACCTCGAATAATTGCACCTCCTCTTGCCGATACTCCCGGACATTTTCCTTGCACTGAGAAAAAGAAATATATTACTGCCCGAATAATACACGATCGCGAGAAACAATTATATCATTGAGAAAAGGAAAAATCAGTGTCGAATTAAACCAAAGTCTCTTTTCTCACTCAATCTGACGTTTCTTTGGACGCACTCAATTGCAGGATTTTCTCACCGGGTATTCCTTCGAGTCAATGGTTTTTTTTTTTCTCAAGGTGGAAATTCCTATGAAAATGTGAACACTCGAATTATTTTTATTTATTTTTTTTTCATAAAGTTCATCGATAGATGGACGATTTCTTTACAATTATTGTATGAATACGATAGGTAGAGTATGCCATTTAATACAATGCCCAATATTATTCGACCCAGCTGTCGATATAAAAACCAACGTCGGCAACGTATGTATTTAGAAAAAGCTGTTTTACCGACGTCGATCAAGTTCCTCGACGTGTTTCACATCACCTTAAGTTCCCGGGCTCGTTAGGTCTTCCCTCGAATTCTGCTGCACCGCCAGCTGGGCCTCTGCTCTTCATTTTTTATTTTTTTCTTTGCCTTCTCTTTATCATTCGCCTCGACTCACACACAGACACACACGTTTGTGTATGCAGTCACCGAGTGCGCACACTCGCCAAGGATGCCGTCCTCGCCTTCTGCGCCCGACGACCTCCAGGAATCCGCTGACTGGCCTCTCGTCGGGTCACTCGCCCTCCCCCTCCTTGTATGAAATATCCCCCCCCCCCTTTTTTTAATTTCCAATTTTGATTCCCCTCGAACGGCGAACATTTCCGACATCCCCGGAACACCGGGAGTGGCGCGGTTAAGAGGACTCAAAAATGTATTTGGCTCGAAACTCTACCGAGTTTCTTGATATGAAAGATATATATATATGAGAAGTCAAATTGGGAAAA
The DNA here is from genome assembly GCF_000612105.2 of Orussus abietinus. Lineage (NCBI taxonomy): Eukaryota > Metazoa > Arthropoda > Insecta > Hymenoptera > Orussidae > Orussus > Orussus abietinus. The sequence continues at coordinate 860,046 of NW_019394237.1, read as the reverse complement.
GTATTGGCCGTTTTGGGTGTACCGATTCGTTTAAAATTTTACCACGTGAATATGGAGGCCCTAAGGTAGGTCCTGAAACTCCCGAAATTTCATTTGTTATTAAAATTGTTGAAAATGGCTATAATGAAGTTATCTTAAAATAGAAATTGAATGGGTTTCAGGATCTTCTACACAGCCTCCATATTCACATTGGCAGGTTTCAGAAAATTCGGTACACCCGGTTCGGAAAAAAGTTTCATAAATGATACCTCTTTGACGTCACTTTCACATCACCTTAAGGTGATATGAAAGAGATCATATATATGTATCTGAGAAGTCAAATCGTAGGGGTATGTATTCTACAAAGTGGGTGTACCGATTTGTTTTCGATTTTCCCACGGGGATATGGAGGCCCTAAGGTAGATCCTGAAACTCATGAAATTCCATTTTTCATGAAAAATTTATTTACTTATCATGGACTGGAGCCAACGTAGTGTGGTCCGGGCACGTTCTCGATGTTTTACGCCTCTTGGAGGCTTAGAATCGAAAATGAAGAGCTTCAGGACCTAGCTCGAACAATTTACAATACCGTAGAAATGGAATATTACGGAGTCAGATGGGAAAATGTGGGAAATACTTTCACCAACGATTGCAAGAGAATGCTGGCTTGTCCCGCGGCTGACACGTGTTCTTAGAGGAAAAATTTAGTTGCAGCTAAACGTCACAGATGGCGACGTCGGTTCGTCAGAGTATAAACAATCACGAATTCATGGGATTTCGGCAGTTTTACGGCGATCTTTTTCTCATTACTTTACCGAAATGACATATAGAACCCTTCAGGTCGTATAATTCTCAACGTAGACTGTAAAAGACTTCAATATAAATATAAATGTCGGTAATGGGACGCGCCAGCTTATGTTCCCACTTGAGGATTCAAAACGGCATTACCTCCAAAAAGGGTATAGATGAATTTTATTTTATCGACGTCGATTAAATCTCTTAGCGCCTTTCATATCCTCTTAAGGGGGCGTCCACGCTGCGCGTCGAGACGATCGACGGCGACCGGCGCGCCGCCTGAGCGGAATTAGCGCGGCGCTTAGAGCGATTAGCGCGGGACGTGTGCCGATTGGCGATCGTCCTGGTCGTCGAGTGGAACACGAGGCGAGGCGAGAAAAGATTTCCTACCACAGGAAACCCTACCTGGGGGGCATCGCCGAGAGAGCCACCGGTCGTACCACTTCCGTGGTCGCGCCGAGATTCGTCTCTTTGTGTCCTGAGATAAAAAGAACTCATTGAATTCTTTCGTTTCTATGAAATGTCTCTTTGAGTGGTACCTAAGAAATATCTCGGTAATTTAAGAATATTAAAAAATATTTATTTGAATGGAATTAATTGTCGTAATTCCGATTTAATGTAGGAGCCAATTTATTCGAGTTTGAGTCGAAGTAATTACTCTTTGTATTGGGAAAATATTCCCTTGGTTCAATGACACTTTTATCTCGGAGTACGTAGGTCGGTACGTCATTTCTAAAAAATATCTCGGTAATTTAAGAAACATAATTATTTGAATCTAATAAATTGTCATTATTCCGATTTAATGTAGAAGCCAATTTATTCGAGTTTGAGTCAAAGTAATTATTCTTTGTATTGGGAAAATATTCCTTTGGTTCAATGACACTTTTATCTCGGGGTAGATAGGTACGTACGTAATTTCTAAAAATTATGTCGGTAATTTAAGATACAAAATTATTTTAATCGAATAAATTGTCATAATTCCGTTTAAACGTCACAGCCAATTTATTCCAGTTTAAGTCGAAGTAATTACTCTTTGTATTGGGAAAATATTACCTTGGTTCAATGACACTTTTATCTTGGAGTAGATAGGTACGTACGTCATTTCTAAAAAATATCTTGGTAATTTAAGATAAATAAGTATTCGAATCAAATAAATTGTCATTATTCCGATTAAACGTTGCAGCCAATTTATTAGAATTTGAGCCAAAGTAATTATTCTTTGTATTGGGAAAATGTTCCTTTATTTCAATGACACTTTTATCTCGGGGTACATAGGTACGTACGTAATTTCTAAAAAATATTTCGGTAATTTAAGAAAAAATTAACTATTCGAACCGAATAAATTGTGATAATTCCGTTTAAACGTCGCAGCCAATTTATTCCAGTTTAAGTCGAAGTAATTATCCTTTGTATTGGGAAAACGTTCCTTTGGTTCAATGACACTTTTATCTTGGAGTAGATAGGTACGTACGTCATTTCTAAAAAATATCTCGGTAATTTAAGAAAAAATTAACTATTCGAACCGAATAAAGTTTAAACGTCGCAGCCAATTTATTCCAGTTTAAGTCGAAGTAATTATCCTTTGTATTGGGAAAACGTTCCTTTGGTTCAATGACACTTTTATCTCGGGGTACGTAGGCTGCCAACCGGTCGCTTATTCGGCCGGTTAATCAACTAATTGGACAATTAGCCGTGAAATTAAGTAGTGCCCGCGGAACGGTCCGTGACGGAGCGGAACGACCCGCGAAGTCACCTCGGAACTCGGGTCGTTGAAGGCGTCGATGGCACGAAAGTTTTCCCCCAAATTCGAGGGGATTATTTTGCGACATCTCATGCCGAATGATAAAGCCGAGGTGCAGGAAGGAGGAGGGATATTATTGCCGTCGACTGTACGACCCGGTAGTTGGTTACGCGCCGCGGAACGAGAAGTCACTGATCCCTGGTAACAGAGGTGACGGAGGTCCGTACCTTAATTCAATATGGCGATTCGGCGCCGCCGAGCGGAGTCTGCGGAGCCGATAATTTGCCCTTCTAATTAACCCTTCCTGGGCGTAAATCTGAAAGCTGCACCGGCAGTGCCTCCTTCAAGACGAGGGCATACAAAGAGGCTCTCTCCCTTCCTCATTTTTTTTTTTTCAAAGTACTCAAAGGGCGCAATTCGGCCCAATTTAACCCAGCCCAGATGAGAACCAAAATGGCGTCGATCTCTCGTATTTCGATCGACATTCAATTATTAAAGGCCCTGATATGGCAAACGAAAGGGTCTGGACAGTTGTACAATTTAGAACACCTTCACCTTAACACATTCGAGATCGGAAAATTTTTCCCGTTTCAAATACTGAGTACCGGGGAAAATAATGAAATTCTGAAACTGGTTGCCGCAAACTTGTGTAGTTAAAAGACGTGAATTCACGTCAGCGGCAATCAGGAGTAGAATTTAAAATGACGTGAATTCACGTCAGCGGCAATCAGGGATAGAATTTAAAATGACGTGAATTCACGTCAGCGGCAATCAGGGATGGAATTTAAAATTACGTGAATTCACGTCAGCGCTCGCGAATGTGTTAAGGCGAAGTGAAACCCCACCTCAAATCAGTAGATGCGAATAAAACACTTTTTTCTTTAAGGGTATTGGATAGAACTGTCCAATCCGTTGACACATGACCGGTGATCATGAAAGAATTGTCCTGATACATTCGAAATTTAGATTTTGTAAAGCAACGTAGGTATGTAGATAGATCTTCTTTACCAGCGTCGATCAAGTTCCTCGACGTGTTTCACATCACCTTAAGGGCGGCGCGCCGCTTTTTAAGGGAATCTCCCGATTTTCTCGCCGGGGGAAATTTCATAAAAGACCCGAAAACGGCCCCGCGACGCAGGGCCCCGATTAACGGACGCGTCGCGTCGCCCGTGGAAAGGAGCACACCGCAAAGCTCTCCTTTTCCAGCCGGCAAATCAGGCCCGACCTAACCTCGCTCGAGATTCCGTTCCCCTCGAGCGGGCGAATCGCCTTGTAGATCGCTCGCGACTCGACCATTTGCGGCCATCTAGGCGAGCGCTCTATTCCCGGGTTATTTATAAATCCCGCTCTCAGGTGGAAGCCGACCGGCTGCGTCGAGACGACGGCCCCCGTATTCTACTTCCCCTTGAATGCCGCCGAGGGCGCCACCGGTCGAGGGATGCGCACTAGTATTAAGTACCTCATCTTACCTGGATTATATAACCGGGGATAGACCTAATGATTAAATTTCCCGCGAATTAAGGTGAAGTGAACCCCCCTCCTCAAATCAGTCGATTAAAGTACAGTACTTTTTTTTTTAAGAATATTAAATAGAACTGTCCAAAACTTTGACACATTACTCGTGAGCACCTGGGAATTATCCTGACACTTTTAAAATTTGAATTTTTTAGAAAACATTTTTTAAAGTAGCTCAGAACCATAATGGTCTTGAGTGGAGATTTAGTTGACACGGAAATCACAGATGACGCAAGGGGTCCCTCTGCAGTCAATTTGGGCCTCAGAAACGATAAATCCAGGGGATCTCTGTAACTTTACTTCGATTTCTTGATAATTATTACACGAAAACGACAGATGGAGTGTGCCATTTATTACAATACTCAACATAATTCAACCTAAGTGTCGATATAAAAACCAACGTCGGCAACGTAGGTATTTAGGAGGGCCTCTTTTACCGGCGTCGATCAAGTTCCTCAACGTGCTTCGTTTCACCTTAATGAGAATTAAATACGATTGAAATGTTATTTTTTTCCTTTTGTTTAACGTAGGGATTCTTAAATTACCGCTACGGTCTCGGTTATAGTGGCTCGAGTTTAAGCTCTCGAGGATTTGTAAAACAGTATCCCCGAGTCGAGTTTCGGCTCGACTCGGGAAAGAAAAAACTCGCGCCGACTGGAATCCCTTAAGGGCCCGCCGACGAAGAAAAGGGCCTCCACCCTGGTATACCCGGGACTCTCTCCTTCTTTCTCCGCCTCTCCCTTTCTTCCTCTCTTCCTCTGGACGCGCCTGCGCGTGTGTCGGTGCGCCGCGGAGTGGCGCGCGCGGCCGGGAGAGGGCGGAGAGAGGGGGGCGTCTCTCTTCGGTGAGTGCAGCGTTCGTGCCAGCCGGCGCGGCCTGGTACCGGCGGAACGTAGAACCGCGTAGGCACGCACAAGGGAGATGCGAGTCTCTTTGCGTACTCGGTAGGACTGTTTTCACGTCGAGAAAAGGAAAGATTAAGAGAAATACTCCGGTACATTTGATCGAAATAGCGGAAATTCATTTTTCATTAATTTGTCATTTCCTTCATTTTTTATTTCATTAATTTTACATTTCATTAATTTTACATTTCATTGATTTTACATTTCATTGATTTTACATTTCATTGATTTTACATTTCATTGATTTTACATTTCATTGATTTTACATTTCATTGATTTTACATTTCATTAATTTTACATTTCATTAATTTTACATTTCATTAATTTTACATTTCATTCATTTTACATTTCATTCATTTTACATTTCATTCATTTTACATTTCATTCATTTTACATTTCATTCATTTTACATTGCATTCATTTTACATTTCATTCATTTATCATTTCATTTGTTTTTAATTTAATTCATTTTTTCCGTTAAACATGGCGAACCATTCGACTAAACTCATTTACTTAAGAGAATGAGTTGAATTTACAGTGTTTCTTTTTTTTTATTTAAAGTACGCCTTCATCCTAACAAAATGGCACACTGAGAAAAAGATTGGTTTACCGAGATATGTATCGTTGTCTGAATTGTTATAATTGCAAGAAACAATTGTTTGCCGGAGGCGAAACATGATATCCTCGATTTAAATGAATTTACTTCGCTCTTTCTGATATTTATTGTTTCGAAGTATTTCATTTGGTAGAGAGTTTCGTTGCAGCAATGGATAATTCTTCGAGTTAAGCAAGTGTTGTTTTTTTTTCCCCTTTAATTTTAAGGCGCCATGTTTGAAAACGTCTCTTTCTTGGGTAATTTTCTGATTTCTATCTCGGGAGCGATCTGCCGCGGTAATCACGGTAAAGAAGATTTATCTAAATACCAACATTGCTGACATTGGTTTTTATATCGACAGATGTGTCGAATTGAATTGGGTATTGTACTAAATGGCGTACTCCACCTGTCGTTTCCTTACAATAATTACAAATAAATCGAAGTAAAACTCCATAAATCCTCTGGATTCACGCTTTCCGAGGCCCTAACTGACTGCAGAGGGACCCCCTGCGCCATCTGTGACTTCCATGTCAACTAAACTTTCACTCCGAGACCTCGCATTACCATCGTTTTGACACAGAAGGGCATAAGACACTCCTTTAGCCTTTATCCCCTTCAAATACCAGTTTATCCATTACCAGCGTGTTCTAAATTGCCGTACAATTGTCCTGACCCTTTCGTCTCTCATATCAGAGCCTTCAATAATTGCACATCGATCGAAGTACCAGAGCTCGACGCCATTTTGGTTCTGATCTGGATCTAAGTTGAGACATTCTTTTTTTTTTTCAAAAATTCAAATTTCGAACGTGTCAGGACAATTCCTTGATGATCAGGAGTGACTTGTAGACGTTTCGGACAGTTTGATCCAATACCCTTAAAAGAAAAGAACAGTGTTTCATTAGAATCAATTGATTTGAGTGGGGGTTTTACTCCACCTTAACGACTGTTGGCCATGAAATAATTGACAATCGACCCAGTGCTGCTAACGGTATACTGCCGCGCAGGCGCAGGAAAAACTATAATGCGTGTACTCTTACTCGTCGCGCATTCCTGCCCTGCTTTACTTTAGACGAGCGAGCGAGCGAGCGGTGTCAAGGGGAGCGGGTAATTAGACGAACGAGCGACCGGAGTTTAATCGAGCCAGGGTGAACGTTAGGAAAACGGTCCTCCAGGTGGCACTGTCCGTCATTTGCGTGGCGGTCGTTGATCTCTGAACTTGAGTCTCGGCCGCCGAGCGGTCATCCTCTTGCGCAGGCTGTCCAAGATGGCGGCGCCTCGCCTAGAGGAAACCGAGGCGATCCTAGGGCCGAATTCGTAAGTTTGTTCTCGTTCTCCACACTTTCTACCTTAGAGGGTAACGAGGGTGCTACACTTTTCTTGAAAGGTGCAGAAGGTGTAGATACAGTTTCGTCGACGTCCCGAACGCCAGAAAGCTCAAGAAAGTACAAGATGGCCGATTTAGCGGGACAGTATGCAATTTTGGAGCTGTTCGAATCGGATGATGATGAAGATGAAGATGTAATGCTTCCTTCGTTACATCTTCTAGCAAATGATGACGATAGTGATAATATATGATGCAGTAATACATAATAATTGTAAATAAATAAATTGCAAAGGAATACATCATTTGTAATAAACAATGATTGTACAATTGTTCAAAGATTACGTACAAAATTGAAACGCTAAATCGTTCTATACCCGAAGAAAGTACATTGATCATTATTTCTATTTATATTATGTGGAGATCTTGTAACAAACATTGTATTTTCCTGTTTGTTGGTCTTTTCAATTTTGAAATTTGCCGCCGAATTCACGGCCTACGTTTTTATAACATCTTGCACTAGCTCGGGATCGAGGGTAGAAAGTGTGGAGGAAGTGTACCCTCGGGGTAGATGCCCAAGACAAACAGCGACGTCTTCTTCACTTCCCCCAAAACGAACGCCAAACTTTTCGTAAAAGTGTAGAAAGTGTAGGTAAAACGAAGAAATCTCGGGTGTCGATTTCTGGGACCCTCGGACCCGTAAAAAGACGGTACAGTTACACGGAGTGACTGGGCTCTCTCGACTCGAGGTTACGTAGGTGTTTACACGGTCTGGCGTGCGCTCTTTTGTCCAGGGTGACAATAAATCGAACGTGGACGGCGCATTTGCCGAGCCGATGCGTCATCGCTCACTTTGTAAAGGGCGTTTCGCCGTCTAACTTCATATATAAGGAGAGTTCAACTCCTTGGCGATCGGGAGATCAAATGGGGTGAAATTTTAAAAATGCCTATAAACAAATTTTTAAAATATTGAAATTCCATGAGTTACAGGACCTTCCTTATAGTCTCCATATTCGCATTGTGAAGTTTGACATAATTCGGTAAACCCAATTCGGAGAAATGTTTAATAAACGAAACCTCTTCGACGCCATTTTCATATTTTCATATTCTAAATTTATAATATATATTTGAAAATATGTTACAAAATTAGTATACCATGTCTGAATGAAACTTTCTAGAAAAATGTTATAAAGTAATCATTTTTTTTTTTAACAATGCACGTTTTACGCCCCGTTGGGCCGATTAATCGACGGCCCATTATGGTTAGATTTTTCCTCTCTTCTGTATTCTTTTTTACTTTTTATCTCTCCCGTGAAACTTAATCCTGGAAAGTCGGTACAATTAAATATCATTATTGGCCCGGCCGGGAATTTCGTCTCGGCCGATCTACCCCGGAAACGCCGGGCCGAGAATTCGTTTCCCGGCTCGAAACGGTCGGTAAGGAAGGAACCCGCGGTTTATTAACCCGGTTAATCGAGGGAAGCAATGCCCGCGGATATTCCGGAAACCAGTCGGGATTGGCCCCGAGGATGATGGGGACCGAGGTGACCCGGTGCATCGGCGAACCTTTCACCTATCACGCCGCTGATTGCGAACTTCTCGGAATTGTTCCAGGAATCGAATGCCCCCTGGGAATGTTCCGATGCCCGGAGGGCAAGTGCATCCCGGCGTCTTGGGTCTGCAATTACCAGAGGGACTGCGATAACGCCGAAGATGAGTTCCAGTCCTGTCGTGAGTATATCGATTATGCGTAGGTTGGATTTATTCATCTCCTTTATCTTCGCCGACACCCCGGAAACAGAAATGTCATTAGCACTAGGTTTACGGTCGTTTCTTATATACCTATTTCTACGAGCACCCGTCAAATTGACGGGTAAACGAAAAGACGCATTTTCTTTAAAAAATCGATTTATTCAAATTAAGTCTGTATTAAACAACCCTAGGCTTTACGTTTAAATAAATGATTAATAAGTAAAAAGTCCTTTTTTAAAAATTATCACGGAAATTATTGGAATGCTCGTCCTCTCATCCTCGGAGTCGGAACTAGAAAGAATGCGCATCCTTTTCTTGCTACGACACCCTTTCAAGTAGTTTTCCTCTTCACTATTCGAAGATCATTCTATTTCTTCACTTTCAATGCAAACTTTCACTCTCATCTTCGCCTTACACTCCCTGCAACGAAGCAAATATATATGGATTGTTTATGAAATTAGCTAGTCCGTCAATTTGACTGGTTTCGTAGAGATAGGTATACTACATACAGATTTTAATAATTAGAAGGCTTAGGAAAAAATAATTGCGTACAAATTCTTTGGATGAAATAATTAATTTACGATACAAAAATGGTTAAAATTAATGCTATAATGAAGCATTTCTTTAATTGCGTGAAAATTATACTTCCTCGCTCTATTCATCCGATTACCTTTTCAGCTCCTCCGGACTGCGACGTGGGCCAGATTACCTGCAGCCAGTACATCTTCAACAAGACGTACTGCATACCGCCTCATCAGAGATGCGACATGAAGGTCGATTGCGTCGACGGGACCGACGAGGCAGGCTGCAGTGAGTGTCTGACCATAAATAATGCGGCTATCTATAAACGGAGTCGTTTTTGCATCTCTAGAGGGTCCCGGGAATAGAAATCGCCTGAGGAAATTTTTTTCCCTAAGAAGTTAATTTCTTTTATTTTTTTTTTAATTTTATTAACGCATTCACGACCGCTGACGTGAATTCACGTCATTTTAAATTCTATTCTTCATTGCCGCTGACGTGAATTCACGTCATTTTAAATTCTATTCTTCATTGCCGCTGACGTGAATTCACGTCATTTTAAATTCTATTCTTCATTGCCGCTGACGTGAATTCACGTCATTTTAAATTCTATTCTTCATTGCCGCTGACGTGAATTCACGTCATTTGAAATTTTATCCCTGATTGCCGCTGACGTGAATTCACGTCCATGACGATACACGATAGAAGTTTGCGGCAACCAGTTTAAGAATTTCATTATTTTCCCCGGTACTCGGTATTTGATACGGATAAAATTTGCCGATCGCGAAGGTGTTAAGAGAACGTAGAAACTCTTGGCTCGCCACGTGGTCGGAAAATGGCGGGACCGTACGCGACTCCACGTAAAGCGGCCGCACGCGCTCGGTCACGGGTTGGAAATCGGTCGTAGAGGGTGGACGGTACGTGCCGGTACGTACCGGTACCGGCTACGTGTTCGCGACCGGTCGGTAAAGGCGAACTCCTACGACCGATCGCTGCCGAGGCTTCAAGGTTGTCCCCCTGATGAGGAAATCGGCTCTTCTCGCGCGAGCGATCCTCGATCTTTCCTGTCGGCCTTGGTTTCCTTTCCTTTTTTCCCCTCTCCACCCTCGGGCGCGTTATCGGGAGTTAAGGTGAAGTGAAACCCCCTTCTAATCAGTCTATTTCTATTAATAAAACACGTTTTTTCTTTGAAGGGTATTGGATAGAACTGTCCGAAACGTTGACACGTGACTGGTGATCATGAAAGAATTTCCAGAAAGTCGAACTTTTCATTGATCGCGATACGCGATTGCATTCGATCTGCATCGATCGGAAGGGTACAGTGGGCGAGGTTAACGCTATCGGTACTCTACCCTCCGGAGTACAGTAGGAGGCAATCACGAGCGCACGGAGGAGGTCCTTCGAATTCCTCGATCCTTTTCTTTTTTTTTTTCTGGATCATTCGCGTCAACGAGAGGCTCTTTTAGATGGACCAGGGGGTCGCAAAACGGATCTTGCGACGGAGGAAAAGACGATACCTAGGTCTTGGACTCGGTCTCGTCACGCCGCTTTGGCCCCGGGGGAAAAAAAAAAAGAAATTCCCCAGGAACAATAAAGGCGGCCGAGCGTGATTACGCAACCTTTTATTAAAGATCGAGAATTTCAGTGCCTTTTTGCAGCGCCGACGAGACGATTGTCTCCGGATTAAAGTCCCCGCGATACGCCCACGCGGGTACTCGATTGGAATCGTTTTCCCGTTCGGTTCTCCCTTTCTCCATTTTTCCCGTTTCTCCGACCCATTCTTTCTTTTTATATATATATTCCTTTTCTTTTTTTTTTTGTTGTTATCATTCATCCGGTACCGCTTCTTCCCCCGAAGCCGCAAACAATCGGCCCATTGTCGGGTTACGAGGCAATTACTCCGGGTTTCCGGGTTACTTCCCCTTTTTCCTCGGCCTTTTTACGGACCGTGACGGTTCTGCGTGTGTGGCGCCTCTGGCGGCGGTGACGGGTAGTTTCTTTCTCCTTTCTTTCCCTCCCGGGTTTCGCGCACCTTCGGCCCTGGATCTCTAGATCCGTCTGTCGCGCCTTCCCCGGGATGATCGACGTCGATCCCGCGATCTAAAGGACGAAAGATGCGACTTGGATCTCCGCCTCTGGCGGCGATGATGGGTACTTTCTTTCTTTCCCCCCGGGTCTCTCGCACCTCGGCCCTGGATCTCTAGATCCATCTGTCGCGCCTTCCCCGGAAAGATCGACGTCGATCCCGCGATCTTATTAACCAAAGATGCGACTCGGATCTCCGCCTCTGACGGCGGTGATGGGTAGTTTCTTTCTCCTTTCTTTTCCCTCCGGGTTTCTCGCACCTTCGGCCCTGGATCTCTAGATCCATCTGTCGCGCCTTCCCCGGGAAGATCGACGTCGATCCCGCGATCTAAAGGACGAAAGATGCGACTTGGATCTCCGCCTCTGGCGGCGGTGATGGGTACTTTCTTTCTCCTTTCTTTCCCCCCGGGTATCTCGCACCTCGGCCCTGGATCTCTAGATCCATCTGCCGCGCCTTCCCCGGAAGGATCGACGTCGATCCCGCGATCTAATTAACCAAAGATGCGACTCGGATCTCCTCAGGTTACAGGAAGTGCCAACGAGACGACTTCAGGTGCGGCGGCACCACCCCGGAGCTCTGTTTGCCGAAGGAGAAGAGGTGCGACGGGTACCTGGACTGCAGGAACGGCAAGGACGAGGAGAAGTGCGTCACCCTTTACCCCCCCTGCAGGTTAGACCAGTTCAGGTGCAACGTCACCAAGAGATGCGTCGAGCAGAGTGCCAGGTGCAACCACAAGGACGACTGCGGGGACAATAGCGACGAGGAGCACTGCAGTGAGTGCCAGACTAAGAAAAAAAATAAATAAATAAAAATGTCACTTAACCGAAGCAAATATATATCCTTGCCTGAATCATGGATAACTGCGAGAAACATTTTTTTCCTTACAAAGAAAAATGATATCCTCAATTTAAGTGCATTTCCTTGGAGGTAGTGGATCGAAGCATTTTCCTGCAACGACGCATGGTTTTTTTGAGGCATCCAATTTTATTTATTCTTTTTTCTCTCGGTGCAGGACTTCGAGAGAAATTATTTCAACTTTCGAGAGGTCCTGCTTGAATATCCTTACGTCCTTATTTTCCAGGCTTTCCGCCGTGCACCAGCGACCAGTTCCGCTGCGCCAACGCACTCTGCATCCCGGTGGGGTACCAGTGCGACGGGTACAAGGACTGCGACGACGGGTCCGACGAGAAGTCCTGCACGGCGACGGTGTGTCCTGGGAATAAATTCATGTGTCCGCAAGGAGCGCCCGGAGGGAAGCCGCTCTGCATAAATCGGTCCCAGCTCTGCGACGGCAAGGAGGACTGCGAGGACAGCGCCGACGAGGAGGCCGCTTGCTGTAAGGACTCGTACAGGGGAGGAGCCTGTCCAAGGACCTGGTAAAGGAAGTCGAGTAATCTGCCTTTTAACTTCCAGCCTCGGATATGTGCCCGCTGCTGAGCTGCCAGTACAACTGCCAGTCCTCCCCTGCAGGAGGGGTGTGCATCTGCCCCGAGGGCCAGGTCCTCGCCAACGACACCAGGACGTGTACAGGTAAGGGGAGGAAAGGTCCTCGAGAGTGGTGCGGGACTTCGGAGTAAAGAGAGTTCATTGTTGTAATATACGTAAGAAAGAGTACGTTGGAAGTAAAGAGGGAACTCTTCAGACAGGAACGAGTGCGCCGAGTGGGGCTTCTGCGAGCAGCTCTGCACGAACACCGAAGGCTCCTACGACTGCAGCTGCGCCCCAGGATACGTGCTGCACGGGGACAACAAGTGTCGGGCCCAGAACGGGAGCCTGGAACTGCTGGTGGCCCAGGAACGAGCGATCTGGCGGATGGGAGCCACCGGCGGGGACCAGAAGCTGGTGGCCAATACTACCGGGGCCAGCGGCGTCGATTTCCTCTACTCCAAGAACCTCCTCTTCTGGAGCGATCTCAAGACCCACAAGGTCCTCTCGCAGCCCCTGAACGAGAATCCGGACAACGCGGTCAACATGGATATCTACTTACCGGGGTCCTGGTCGCCGGTCGCCCTGGCGGTCGACTGGGTCGGCGAGAAGCTCTACGTGGTCGACTCGATCGTCCAGAAGATCGACGTCTTCGAGCTGGACGGCCGTTTCCACGGGGTGGCCCTAGGCTCCAACCTGACGAGCCCCAACGACATCGCCTTGGACCCCACCGTGGGTATCATGTTCATCGCCGACAGCAAACAGGTCCTTAGAGCCAACATGGACGGCACGTCCTCCTTCCCCGTCGTCTCCGAGGCGGCCTACAAGGTGTCCGGGGTCGCCGCCGACATCATCGCCAAGAGGATCTTCTGGTGCGACTCCCAGTTGGATTATATAGAGACCGCGGACTACATGGGTCGCGGGAGGACGATGATCATCCGCGGCTCCCACGTCCCGTCCCCGGTGAGGCTCACCCTCTTCGAGAACAGGATCTACTGGACCGACAATACGAAGCAGGCGGTGACGAGCGTGGACAAGACTCAGGGGGTGTACTCCATCCAGACCATCTTCAAGACCAGCGACGCCAAGGCCATCAAGGCCCTCCACGCCCTGGCCCAGCCCCCGGTGTCGAACCCCTGCGGGAACAACAACGGAGGGTGTCAGCACATGTGCATCGTCACCGCGGCAGGTGGGAGGGAATCCGGACTGGCCTACAGGTGCGCCTGCGACATCGGCTGGCGACTCTCGGCCGACCTCAGGTTCTGCAACCTGGTCGAGGAGTTCCTCATGTATTCCCAGCAGAGGTTCATCAAGGGCCGGGTCCTGGACCCGGTGATGGAGGGCTTCAGCGACGCCATCCTGCCCGTCGTCTCGAGGAGGGCCCGATTCGTGGGCCTCGACTACGACGCCCATGATCAGTACATCTACTACAGCGACGTTCTCCAGGACGTCATCTACAGGGTCCATCAGAACGGCACCGGCAGGGAGATCGTCCTGGCCAGCCAGAACGAGGGCGTGGAGGGACTGGCCGTCGACTGGGCCGCGAAGAACCTCTACTACATCGACTCGAGGAAGGGTACCCTGAACGTCCTCAGCACCAGGAACGTCACCTACCGCAGGACCTTGCTGAAGAACCTGAAGAGACCGCGCGCCATCGTGGTCCACCCGAACCACGGGTTCATCTTCTTCTCCGAGTGGGACCGACCGGCGAACATCAGTAGGGCCCACGCGGACGGGTCCAACCTGATGGTCTTCAAGAACCTCACCCTGGGCTGGCCCAACGGCCTCGCGATAGACTTCACCAAAGACAGACTGTATTGGTGCGACGCCCTTCTGGACCACGTGGAGCACTCCAACCTGGACGGGAGCGACGTCAGGACCGTCAACTCCAGGCTCATCAGGCATCCCTTCTCCATAGCGATCCACAAGCAGTGGATGTACATCACGGATTGGCGACTGGACGCCATAATCAGGCTCCACAAGGAAACCGGCGAGCAGGAGGCCATCCTGGTCCGGGAACCGGCTACGAATCGACTCTACGGGGTGAAGGTGTTCAGTCGCGACGTCCAGAGCCCTAGTGCGGGCCATCCCTGTCAGATAAACAACGGAGGCTGCGAGAAACTCTGTTTCGCCGTCCCCACGAACAACAGCGAGCACCCGACCAGGTTGACCAGCGTCTGCGGGTGTCCTTACGGGGAGAGGCTGAGGAGCGACGCTCGCACCTGCACGGCCGACCCCGAGGCCGAGCCTCCACTTCAGGCCTGCCCCAACAGCTGGGACTTCACCTGCGCGAACCAACGCTGCGTCCCCCAGTCCTGGGTCTGCGACGGCGACGACGACTGCCTGGACAAGAGCGACGAGATGCAGAACTGCACCAAGCCCACCTGCGGGCCCAACGAGTTCCAGTGCCAGAACGGCAGGTGCGTGCCCCTCAGCTTCAGGTGCGACTCCGGGAACGACTGCGGGGACTACAGCGACGAGATGGCCTGCCCGAACGTGACCTGCAGCGCGAATCAGTTCACCTGCGAGAACAACCGGTGCATCCCGGCGACCTGGAAGTGCGACTTGGAGAACGACTGCGGGGACAGCTCGGACGAAGGTGCCTTCTGCGCTGCCAAGACCTGCTCCTACTTCCAGTTCACCTGCCCCAGGTCGGGCCACTGCATCCCCCAGTCCTGGGTCTGCGACGGGGACAACGACTGCTTCGACCAGCAGGACGAGATGGACTGTCCGCCCGTCACCTGCCTCAGCACCCAGTTCACCTGCGCCGACCAGAAGATGTGCGTCCTCGAGTCCTACAAGTGCGACGGGATCTCCGACTGCAACGACGGCAGCGACGAGCTCGGCTGTCCTTCTCTAGCCCCAGATCAGTGTAATCCTGAGAAGCAGTTCCAGTGCGCCAGCTCCGTCATCTGCATCCCTCGCAGCTGGTACTGCGACGGGACCGTCGACTGCCAGGACAAGTCGGACGAGCCAGACACCTGTCGGCAGTCCGAGTGCCAGCCCGGGTATCATCGGTGCCAGAACGGTAAGTGTGTCTTCAAGGCCTACATCTGCGACGGCAAGGACGACTGCGGGGACGGCTCCGACGAGGACACCCGACTCCATGCCTGCGGACCCCCCGAGTTCAAGTGCGAGTCCCACGAGTGGAAGTGCCCCAATGTGACGAATCGCTGCGTCAACGTCACCAGCGTCTGCGACGGCAAGCCGGACTGCCCCAACGGCGCCGACGAGGGCATCGGATGCGACCTTGCCGAGTGCCGGTTGCAGGGAGGATTCTGCAGCAACGGCTGCCTGCAGACCCCCCTCGGAGCCCAGTGCACCTGCCCCATCGGTGAAGAACTGGGCCCCGATGAATTCACCTGCCAGGACCTGAACGAGTGCGACCCTCCCGGTCGGTGCTCCCAGATCTGCGTCAACACCAAGGGCAGCTACTTCTGCAACTGCGTGGACGGCTACGTCCTAGAGAGGGACCGGCACACCTGCAAGGCCTTCAACCAGAGTGCGGCTTTCCTCATCATCTCCAACAGGCACACCATCCTGGTGGCTGATCTGAAGGACCAGGCTCTGGAGAGGGTCCCGATCAACGTGGAGAACGTGGTCGCTACCGCGAGTAACATGCACACCGGCACGATCTTCTGGTCGGACATGAAGCTGAAGAAGATCTCCAGGCTGGACAGGGGCAGCGACCCCCAGGACGTCATCTCCACTGGACTCGATCTCGTCGAAGGCCTGGCCTACGACTGGATTGGGCAGAACCTCTACTGGCTGGATTCTAAGCTCAACACCATCGAGGTCGCCAAGGAGACCGGGACCAACAGGATGGTCCTCGTCAAGGAGAACATCACTCAGCCCAGGGGCATGTGCCTGGACCCCAGCCCTGGCGCCAGGTGGCTCTTCTGGACCGACTGGGGCGAGAACCCCCGCATCGAGAGGATCGGCATGGACGGGACCAATCGGTCCGTCATCGTCAACACCAAGATCTACTGGCCCAACGGCCTGGCCCTCGACATCGCCACGAAGAGGATCTACTTCGCCGACAGCAAGCTGGACTTCATCGACACCTGTCTCTACGACGGCACCGGGAGGCAGCAGGTGCTGGGAGGGTCCCACTATTTGTTGCATCCCCACTCGCTGACCCTCTTCGAGGACACCATGTACTGGACCGACCGGCAGCTCAACAGGGTGCTCTCGGCCCACAAGTTCATGGGGTCGAACCAGACGGTGGTGTCGCACCTGATCTCCCAGCCCCTGTCGATCCACGTCCACCACCCGGTCCTGCAGCCCATTACCCCGAATCCTTGCGCCAACGCCACCTGCGCCCACCTGTGTCTACTCTCTCCCAGCAGCTCCACCGGCTACACCTGCAGGTGTCAGGTAGGCTTCAGGCTGCAGCCGGACGGTCGCTGTACCGAGGAGGAGACCCCCTACCTGATGATCCTACGCGGATCCCAGATCGTCGACGTCTCCCTCGTCGCCGGCGACTCCAAGACGGGATACATCACCCCCGTGGTCGGGGTCGAGGGCGGCAAGTTCATCGACTACGACCGCAGGGATCGCGTCATTTACTGGCTACAGGGTAAGGACGGCGACGACGAGAACGGCACCATCTACACGATTCCCTACGGCGGAGGAAACCGCACCGAGTTCCCCAATCCTGGGGGAGACAGCGGTATCGTCGGGTCCCCGTCCACCATGGCGCTCGACTGGCTCGGCAGGAACCTCTTCATCGGGAATCGCTTTGCCTCGAACATCGAGGCGATCAAGATCGACGGGAAGAACCGATACAGGACCATCGTCCTGGCCAACGACGGGAACAGGACCTCGGTGGCCAAGCCTAGGTCCATGTGCGTGGACCCGCTCGAGGGCCACGTCTTCTGGGTGGACGACGGCGACTTCGGGGTGCCCATGAAGATCGGCCGAGTCAACATGGACGGTACCAACCCCCTGGTCCTGGTGGAGAACGCCACTAGGCTCGAGGCCATCGCCATCGACATCCCGACGAGGACCATCTACTTCAGCCAGCAGCACCCCACCTTCGTCAAGGCCATGTCTACGGACGGCGGGAACGTCAGGACCATCTTGTCGGCGGTGAACAATATCGCCCTGCCGAAGGCCTTGGCCGTTCACGAGTCCAGGTTGTACTACCTGGACCCGCTCTACGACAAGGTGGAGAAGGTGGACCTACCGGGCGGGAACAATCCGCAGACAATCATCCAGAACGACTCCGAGCTGAGGACCCTGACCATCTACAAGAAGAGGGCCACCGGGACCCATCCCTGTCTGGTCAGCAACGGAGGCTGCGAGCAGATCTGCCTGCCCTCTTCAGGGGGCACCAGGGTATGCGCCTGTGGCCTGGAGTACCGCAAGGTCGACGAGACCAGGTGCGAGCCCTTCAAGACCTTCGCCGTGGTGACCCAGCTGGACGTGGCTCGGGGATACAGCTTGAAGGACGCGAAAGAGGCCATGGTCCCCATAGCAGGGGTCGGGCATCACATCCTACACGTAGACGTCCACTACGCGGCCAACTGGATCTACTGGGTGGAGTTCAACCGCGGGATCTGGAACGGCATCTTCAGGGTCAGACCGAATGGCACGGAGATGCAACAGGTGATCAAGGAGGGCATAGGCTCCAACGGCATCCGGGGCCTGACCATCGACTGGATCGCCGGGAACCTGTACTTTGCGAACGTCTTCCCCCACGACAACTACGTCGAGGTCTGCTGGCTGGACGGGTCCAACCGGAAGGTGCTGGTGAAGACCACGACGGACTCGCCCAGGGAGCTGGCCGTCAACCCCATCAAGAGGATCCTGTACTGGATAGACTATGGACAGTACCCCAGGATAGGCAAGGCGAATCTGGACGGCAGCAACTGGACCGAGATCGTCACCACCGGGATTAGCACTCCTCGGGACCTGACCATCGATCCCATGACCCACGACGTTTACTGGGTCGACTCCACCCTGGACACCATCCAAAAGGTCTCGTTCACTGGGAGCAATCAACAGGTGATCAGGCGGAACCTGCCCAACCCCATGGGGGTCGCCATCTACGGCATGGAGGTCTTCTGGGTCGACAGGAACCTGGCGACCGTCTTCAAGGCCAGCAAGCAGCCCAGTCTCGGCGTTCCCACCCTGCCGACCCCGCTCAGGACCAACCTGCAGAAGCTCCGGGACATTGCCATCTTCGACGAGAGCAGCCAGCCCATGGACGGCACGAACCCCTGCATCGCGACCCCCAACGGCGGCTGCCAGCAGCTCTGCTTCGCCTTCCCCCCGAGCTATCCCCAGTCCTACAGGTGCGACTGCGCCACCGGGAAGCTGGCGAAGGGCGGCAAGACCTGCGAGACCATCGACGAGTTCCTGGTGTTCGCCACCAGGACCGAGATCCGCGGGATCAACCTCGACCCTCGGGCGACGAACGTCCCGTTCAAGCCCGTGGGGAACCTCACCAACGTCGTCGGGGTGGACTTCGACTACGAGGACAAGAAGCTCCTCTTCACCCAGATCAGACCCTGGGCGAAGATCGCCTGGATGCAGGCGGAGAGCCCCTCCTCGAGCGACATCCACACCCTGATCAGTAAGGGCATCAACCCCGAGGGCATCTCCTACGACTGGACCCAGAAGAAGGTCTACTGGACGGATTCCTCCAACAACAGCATCTACGCGATGAACATCGACGGGTCCGACCTCGTCATGATCGCCAGGGTCGACAGGCCCAGGGCCATCGTCGTCGACCCCTGCAACGGGACCCTGTACTTCACCGACTGGGGCCGCTTCGGGACATCCGGGAAGATCTTCCGCACCACGATGGCCGGCTCCCTGAAGAGGACCATCATCGAGAAGGACCTCTCCCAGCCGAGTGGCCTGGCCATCGACTACGACGACCGGATGCTCTACTGGACCGACGCCGTCAGGGAGAAGATCGAGAGGTCCGACCTGGACGGCAAAAATCGACAGGTCCTGGTCTCCGCCACCATCTACCCCTTCGCCATCACCGTCTTCAGGGAGCACATCTACTGGACGGATCTCCAGCTTAGGGGCGTCTATCGCGCCGAGAAGCACACCGGCGCCGACAAGGTCGAGCTCGTCAAGAGGCTCGAGGACTCCCCCAGGGATCTCCACGTCTATTCACCTGCCAGGCAGCTCTGCAAGGTGAACCCTTGCAACATCAACAAGGGTGGCTGCGACCAGTCCTGCCATCCTGGGATAAATGGATCAGCCGAGTGCAAGTGCGACGACGGCAGCAGACTCGTCAACGAGGGCAGGATGTGCGTCCCTAAGAACGTCACCTGCGACGAGAGCAAATTCGCCTGCAGGAACGGCAGGTGTTTGTCCAGGATGTGGGCCTGCGACGGGGACGACGACTGCGGGGACGGCTCCGACGAGGACACGGTTTACTGCTGTAAGGACTAATTCATTTTCTCGCTCGTCGACTTTTTGTTTTCCCGAGCAAGCTTGAGAGGCATTTCATAATGAAAGTCTGAAACTCAGGAAATTTCATTTTTCGAAAAAAAAAAGAAAAATTATTTCTTTGCTCCTTGTCCGGAATAAATACATAATTTTTCTTGAAAAATGAAATCTCGCGAATTTCAGGACCTCCGTGGTTACGTGTCAAGGTTTCATAATTATTTGGTGCTCTCAGGGTGGAGGGGAATTTCATAAATATCTTCCACCTTTTCATGGTGGACTTTTCAGCTCACCACTCGTGCAGCCCGAACGAGTTCAGGTGCAGGAACGGCAGGTGCATCTTCAAGTCGTGGAAGTGCGACCACGAGAACGACTGCCGGGACGGCAGCGACGAGGAGGGCTGCGTGTACCCGCCCTGCGCCGCAGGTGAGTTCACCTGCGCGAACCACAGGTGCATCCCGCAGTCGCAGGTATGCAACGGAGTGAACGACTGCAAGGACAACGCCACCTCGGACGAGACGCACGAGCGGTGTCCCCAGAACACGACCTGCCCCCTGAACCACCTGAAGTGCGAGAAGACGAACATCTGCGTGGAGCCCTACTGGCTGTGCGACGGCGACAACGACTGCGGGGACAACAGCGACGAGAACCCCCTGCACTGCGCCCAGCGCACCTGTCCCCAGAACAGCTTCAGGTGCCCGAACCACAGGTGCATCCCAGCGACCTGGTACTGCGACGGGGACGACGACTGCCTCGACGGAAGCGACGAGCCCCCTGGCTACTGCCAATCGGAGGGCCGCACCTGCTTCGGCGACCTGTTCACCTGCGACAACGGGAACTGCATCCCCAGGATCTACATCTGCGACGGGGACAACGATTGCCTGGACAACTCGGACGAGGACGACCGGCACCAGTGCAGTGAGTGGAATGCGTTAGCTCGTCATCTCCTGGTCCTCCTGGTGGTCCAGAAGGTGATCGGTGGGTCTCTCATTCCTTTTCAGACGACAGGAAGTGCGACGAGGAGACGGAGTTCACCTGCACGGCGAACAAGGTCTGGAACCGGGCGCAGTGCATCCCTAAAAAGTGGCTCTGCGACGGAGACCCCGACTGCGTGGACGGCGCCGACGAGAACGTCACCTTGCACCACTGCCCGGAGCCTACACCTTGTGCGGAGAACCAGTTCACCTGCGACAATGGCCGGTGTCTTAATCGAAACTGGCTCTGCGACCACGACAACGACTGCGGGGACGGCAGCGACGAGGGCAAGTTCTGCAACACCCAGTACAAGAAGTGCACCACCCTGGAGTACACCTGCCAGAACTTCAAGTGCATCAGGAGGCAGTTCCGCTGCGACGGGCAAGATGACTGTGGGGACCGCTCGGACGAAGTCGGGTGTCGTGAGTATTGTTAAGAAAATAGTCTTTTATCGCTAATCGATGGGTGGTGGACGGTCGATCGATGGACACTAATGTCGCCCTTCGATTCAGCTACCAAGGGGAAGAACAATACCTGCGCCCAGCAGGGCGAGTTCATGTGCGCCAGCGGAAGCTGCATCGACCAGAGGCTCGTCTGCAACAAGGAGCCCGACTGCGCCGACGAGAGCGACGAGCCTGCCCACTGCAACGTCGACGAGTGCGCCAGGGTGGAGTTGAACCAGTGCGGGCACTACTGCGTGGATACGCCCACGAGTTACTACTGCGAGTGCAATCCTGGATACAAGCTCCTGGAGGACGGGAAGGCCTGCGCGGACGTCGACGAGTGCATAGAGACTCCCCAGGTGTGCAGCCAGCAGTGCGAGAACACCCCTGGAGGGTTCTACTGCAAGTGCAACGAGAAATGGTACGAGAGGGCCGCCGACGAGCACACCTGCAAACGCAGGGACAACTCCGAGCCATGGCTCATCTTCACCAACAAGTACTACGTCAGGAACATGTCCATCGACGCCACCAGGTATAGCCTGATGCACCAGGACCTGATCAACGTGGTCGCCCTGGACGCCGATTACGCGAACGAGATGCTCTACTTCTGCGACGTCACGGCTAAGACGATATACAGGTACGAGGAGGAAGCGCCAGGTTAATGAACCTGGTGGTAAGAAGGTAGTCGGTACCGAGGTATCCGTTCTTGCAGAGCTCCACTTAACGGAGGCGAGAAGGAGCCCATCATCCGGCACGACAGTCACGGATTGGAGGGCATCGCCATAGATTGGGTCGGTAGGAAGATCTACTGGCTGGATAGGCACTCGAAACACCTGGACGTGGCCGAGCTGGACGGGACCAACCGGAAGACCCTCAAGTCCGAGATCGCGGACCCTAGGGCCATCGTGGTGCATCCCGGCACCGGGTACCTCTACTTTACCTCCTGGCACTTGCAGGTACCCCACTGGATTTCCCAGATTTTCCTCGGGACTTTCAAGGATAAGGAGACTAGATTCTAGGGACTACCTCGTGTTACTTCCTTCCCAGGCGTACATCGGGAAGATGGGGATGGACGGCAGCAACTTCACGACGATCCTGACCTGGGAGGACGACATCGCCTGGCCGAACGCCCTGACGATCGACTACTTCACCGACCGGATCTTCTGGGCGGATGCTCACCTGGATTACATAGCTTTCGCGGACCTGGATGGTCATCATCGTCGCATCGTCCTGTCGGGTCCGAAGGTGCCGCACATCTTCGCCCTGACCGTCTTCGACGACTTCATATACTGGACCGACTGGAACCTGAAGGCGATAAGCAGGGCGGAGAAGTTCTCCGGGGCGCAGTTGAGGCTCCTCAGGAACACCACTCATAGGCCCTACGACATCCACGTGTACCATCCGCTTCGCCAGCTCCCTTACAACAACCCCTGTGCCCAAAACAACGGAGGGTGCTCTCACCTGTGCCTGATCTCTCCCCCTGCCAGCTCCTATCTCCTGGAAGGGTACGGCCAGCCCGGCATCACCTCCTACAAGTGCAAGTGCCCCAACCAGTTCGTCCTGGACAAGGACGGGAAGACCTGCATCGCCAACTGCACCGCTGGCCAGCACCACTGCGGTCCACCTGACGAGAAGTGCATCCCCTGGTTCTGGAAGTGAGTCCTGGTAAATGATTCGGGACCGCGGACTGTCGTTCTATATGTCGGATTTCCCGCAGATGCGACGGCGAGCAGGACTGCAAGGATGGATCCGACGAGCCCATCAGCTGCCACCCTCGCAACTGCAGGCCCGGGGTGTTCCAATGCACCAATGGAAACTGCACGTCCAGTGCCACGGTTTGCGACGGAGCCGACGACTGCGGGGACAGGAGCGACGAGGCCAACTGCTCGGCCGACTGTCCGGAGCTGGAGTTCAAGTGCAAGTCCAACGGCAGGTGCATCCACGACTCGTGGAAGTGCGACGGGGACGCGGACTGCAAGGACGGCAGCGACGAGGACCCCGCGATCTGTCGTGCGTGTACTCTCTCTTCCCGGTTTGACGAAGAGAGGCCCTTCCTCTAGCCATTTTCTTCTTTCTTATCGATAGATAACAGAGAGTGCGACCCCAACACCGAGTTCAAGTGCAAGAACGGCAAGTGCATCCCGAAGCTCTGGATGTGCGACTTCGACAACGACTGCGGGGACGACAGCGACGAGCCCGCCTACATGTGTCGGCAGAAGAACTGCACCACCGGGTGGCAGCGTTGTCCAGGTCACGCGAATTACAGGTGCATCCCGAAATGGCTGTTCTGCGACGGGAAGGACGACTGCAGGGACGGGTCCGACGAACGACCCGAGAGCTGCCCCAAGTGCGACCCTGAGTCCGACTTCAAGTGCGCCAATAATCGCTGCGTCCCGAAACAATGGCTCTGCGACTTTGCCGACGACTGCGGCGATGGGAGCGACGAGGCCGAGGCGATCTGCAAGTCCAAGTACAGGAGCTGCTCCGAGTCGGAGTTCAGGTGCAACAACGGGAAGTGCATCGCCTCGAGGTGGAGGTGCGACATGGAGGACGACTGCGGGGACAACAGCGACGAGATCGAGTGCACGACCTTCGTCTGCATGGTGGGTTCCTATATCCGGGGCTAGGGACGTCGCCGAGGACTCCTCGAAGGAGCTCCTTGTGATCATTCTTCTTCCTTTGCAGTCCTTGTCCTTCCAATGCAGCAGCGGACACTGCATCCCCGAGTACCTGACCTGTGACGGGACGCGGGATTGTCGGGACATGAGCGACGAGGTCGGCTGCTCCCCCAGGTACCCGAACGGGAGGTACTGTCCCGAGTCGAGGTTCCAGTGCGCCAACAACCTCTGCGTCTCCCTCTCGGACAGGTGCGACGGCACCGACGACTGCGGCGACGCCTCCGACGAGACTCTCGCGATGTGCGGTAAGTGGAGGGTCCGGTACCTCGAAGAAGGCGAGGAAGATGAGCGGAAGTAATAAGAAATGTCTTTCTCGTCACAGCGAACTTCGTCTGCGACACCAAGAAGCGGTTCCAGTGCAACAACCACAAGTGCATCGCCCGGTACCAGCTCTGCGACGGCATCGACAACTGCGGGGACGGCTCCGACGAGAACAACATGACGATGTGCGCGACCAGGGTGCGACCTTGCGACATCATCACGGAGTACCAGTGCGCGAATAAGAAGTGCATAGACCGGCACAAGGTCTGCGACTATGCCGACGACTGCGGGGACTCCTCCGACGAGCTGGGCTGCCGTAAGTGGTCCTTGAAGTCGTGGAGGACGTGTCCTGGACGACGAGTCATCGAGGTGTCCCTTTTCTAATCTTTCAGACCCGAACAAGCATTGCGGCGAGGGCAACAAGGGTGGGTGCGCCCACTATTGTCACAACATCACCGAGGGCGGGTACATCTGCGCCTGCTACCCTGGGTACATCATCTCCCAGGACAACCGGAAGCAGTGCGAGGACATCGACGAGTGCAAGACCGGGCAGCACCACTGCTCGCAGCTCTGCGCTAACCTGAACGGCACGTACTCCTGCTCCTGTCGGCAAGGATTCCGTCTGACCGACAACCAGAGCGGCGTCTGCAGGGCCGACGACGAGGACTCCGTGCTGGTCTTCGGGGACGGATCAGAGATCCGAGCCTACAACCTGCACAAACGCGAGGTCACCGACGTCCTGACCCAGGAGAAGAGGGTCCAGTCCATCGACTTCGATCCGAGGGCTGAGTACATATACTGGATCGACTCCTACGACAAGACGATCAAGAGGTCGTACATGATCAACGCGAGGTACGGCGAGGTGAAGAAGGGCTACGCGCAGGATCTGAAGACGAAGTGTAGGTCTCCAGGGTGTTGTATTGAAATTTCATAGGGTAGGAAGTATAGTTAGGTCTCACTATGTACTTGGAATTGCAGCGAAGGCCTGGCCTACCAGTATAGCTGTGGACTGGGTGGCCGAGAACCTGTACTGGACCGAGGTGGACAACTCCGGCGCCCTGCCAAAGGGTCGCATCGTGGTGGCCAAGTCGGACAGCAGGTACAGGAGGAGCCTCATCACCGAGGGCATCGAGACGCCGACGTCGATCGCGGTGGACCCCGAGAAGGGGATGCTGTACTGGGCGAACACTGGAGCGGAGCCGATGATCGAGGCTGCCTGGATGGACGGGATGAGCGACCGGAAGCCGCTCGTCGGCGACAAGATCGCCTCCCCCAGGGCCCTGACCATCGACTACGCCATGGACCACACCATCTACTGGGCGGACGAGAAGCTGAACACCATAGAGTCCATCAGGCCCGATGGCACGAACCGCAGGATCGTTATGTCGAAGGAAAATGCGAAACACCCTGGCTTCCTGGACGTCT
This sequence comes from Orussus abietinus, assembly GCF_000612105.2. Lineage (NCBI taxonomy): Eukaryota > Metazoa > Arthropoda > Insecta > Hymenoptera > Orussidae > Orussus > Orussus abietinus. The sequence goes on along the minus strand of NW_019394237.1, from coordinate 834,224 downwards.
TCGAGAGCAGCCTCTACTGGGTGACGATGGAGGGCGAGCTCTATCGGCAGGACAAGTTCGGCAGGGGCGTCAAGGAGCTCCTGATCGAGGACATCTTGACGCAGAGCGACCTGAAGGTGTACCACCCGCTCAGGTACAACACCACCTTGAGGAACCCTTGCTCCGGGTACCCGTGCTCCCACCTCTGCGTCATCAAGCCCAGGGGCTACACCTGTCTGTGCCCCGACAACACGAGGACGAAGCAACCGGGCTTCGTCGGCGAGAGGGTCTGCGACGCCCCGGCCGAGAGGCCCAGGCCCGCACCCAGGGTATGCCCCTGCCAGAACGGGGTCTGCACAGAGGCCAGCGAGGATGAGATGCTCTGCCTCTGTCCCCACAACTTCCAGGGGAGGTACTGCGAGATCGGCCTGGTCGCCGCCAGGGCCGGGGGCTCCACAGCCGCCATCGTGGTGCCGATCGTCGTCGCCATCCTGATGCTCCTCGGCGCCGCGGCGGTCATCTTGGTGCTGAAGAAACGGCCCTTGTAAGCGTTCCTCCTTGTCCTCTTCTCCTGGGAGATTCGGGATCGTGGTTAACCCTTTACCTGATTCTACAGCGGAAAACCCGGAGGTCTAGGGGGATTGACCGGTGCCCAGAGCGTGTCCTTCAGGCAAGGCAGCAACGTGGAGTTCGGAGGATCTTCTAACGAGAGGATGGTAGGCTTCTTCAGGGGTGACCGTCGGAGTCAAGTCTACGTCGGGATACTGACGAAGCGTTCTCCCGGGTTTCAGGAACCGCTGGACGTGGAGTACAACCTGAGCGACGTGAGCAACAAGAACCGCGACTTCAGCAACCCCATGTACGACGCGGTCAACATGGAGACCGGTGGTACCAACGGTACCGGGGCCAGCAGCATTTACGAGGTCCCAGCCGAGGTCAAGCCCTCCAGCGTGCAGCACAAAGAGCCCCCCCAGCTGCACCTGAAGAGGCGCGAGCTCGACCCCACGCCCATCGACCTGGGCAAGGACACCCAGCAGCTGGTCGAGGAGGACAAGTCCGAGTGCTAGGTGGAAAGGAGACCTCGAAGAGCAGCCCGAGTGCGTAGAGACGTTTGGAATCGATTCGAAAGAACCTCGAGGCTCCTTCACCCTGAAGAGGACCCTGAAGAGGACTCTGAAGAGCCGCCTTCCTCTTGCGCGATCCCCCCGAGACTCGGCACGTGGATTCGCTCTCGAGGTAGGCTTTCGAGAAGGTAAACGAAGGTATCTTAGATCTTAACCACTAGGTTCTCGAGTCCTCGAGGAAGAGCCTGCGCGTTTCGATGGGCAGCTAGAATGAGAGCCTCGAAGTTCGACCCTCGGTATGGATTTCGACTATTAATTTAACCCCCGGGACCGGGGTGGAGGGAAATCGCGACCCCTGCCTCCCTGAATTCATTCCCCAGGTGTCAAGGTCTCTCTTCGGCGTTTCCGTCCAATCTCCCTCATTCTTTTTTTTTTTTCTCGCTCGTCTTCCCGGAGAGGCTTCATCGTTCTCCATCATCGATTGGCGGACCACAAGAGATGAGAGAAAAGGGAAATAAAAAAATATAAATAGGAAATAGAGTCGCATGTCCCCCGCGTCCCGTGGGCGTGATCTGTAAGTCTTGTAAATATATAAAGGTAACCGCGAACGGTGGGTTCCCCAAGTGTTGTATGACGTGTACCATAATTATGCAAACACATTCCATTCCCTATCGGCCTCGGGACGGCCCGAGGCGGGCAGTGATAACGCGAGGAAATATTTTTTATTAATATCGCGGAGCAAAGTGTACGTGTGTGTATAGAAGATATATATATATATATATATAAAGTTATATATGTATATGGTCGCGGGCCCCGCGCGACTCCCGGGACCAGTTTTATAAGTAGATACGTTAATAAACAAATAGGTTTATTGAGCGACGTCGCCCAGGTTGGATTTTCGGGTTCGTCCTCGGCTCGAGGGGAGGATCGGCCAATGTTGCTGGGAACTTTCTATTTGCAATATATATATTTTTTTATCTTTTTTTTATTGACGCTTAACCCTTTGTACCCGGAGCCATTTCGACATACGGGCGAAATTCGTCTGACCGTGCACGCAATATTCGACCAAACGTCGGGCGCCTTTAGGCGCTCTTACTAGCCAAAGGGTTAACGTGAATTCGTTTGATTATTTATCCACCTTGTTGAATCGGTAGTTGTTAATCGTCTCCAGGTGAGAAACCACCAAAGGGTCGTTGAATATCTGAATTGCAAAAGGAAAGTTCCGAAGAAACGCTCCGTGTACCAAGATGGAGGCCTGGTCTTCTCGATTGTTTGTTCGTTTTTTTTCTTTTTTTTAATGGTGAATGGACTCCTGCAATGCGAACCAATCGGCGCGCGTCCGCGCCCTGTTAAGCATTATTAATTATTATAGGTGTTATAACGACCAATAGTTCTATATATATATATATACATACAAATGTCTCCTCCTTAAGTGTCAACAACGCTCAGCACGTTTGATCGGCCGTACCGACGGTACTGTACATTCTTTATTTTTCTCTAGGCTAAAACGACGAGGCCATCGAAGCTTCGACTTTCCGCCGAGATAGCGAAATTTCGAGGGAAAGGGATTAATTAATTATAAAAAAAGGGAGGAAATTTTCGGTCCTAAATGGAGGCAAAGTTGTCCCGAGTTTCGATACTCGATATCGGAGCAAGTTTGCGTCCCGGACGGCGCTCTTCGGCGGCCGCCATTTTGGAGAACGCGGAGGGACGACGCTTCGGCTCGCCTCGGTGCCCAAATAATTATAAAGAAAGTTCTATAAATAAATAAATAAATATATATTTCACGTTGCAATTGACTTCGACCTGGGCAGGGCTCCAGAGCGTCGGAACGATTATTATAATAATATATATATATATAAATATACATATGTCAGTATTTTGTGTATTTTTTATCGAGCTGACTAAAGGAGAGCAACCGATTGTTAATATATATATGTATACACGTATGTGTGTGTGTATATATATATACACAGATTGTGCAAATATCAAACTGATCCCGTCCAAGAAATAAATTTTAAGGCTAACGAATAAGAGTTCCCTATACCCGTGTGTACATACGTAGACGTAGACGCGAGCTCTAAATTGGAAACAAGATGGCGGCCGCTCGCGCGTGCGTCTCTTGCTATATATATATTATTATTAACCATTTAAACTAGAGGTTGGTCAGGTTATTAAAGGCAATGCGACGGAATAAAAACAAGTAGTTTCTTTAATGCAATAAACGCTTCCAGGCCTTTTTGTTCTTCCAGGCCACAGATATACGAGTAAATGGGGCACTCGATGGGTTTCTTCTTTCGGGAGATGTTTCGCCAGCTTCCCACCAGATGGAGCCGGAGTAGGCGAATCCATAGAGCGGGAAAAATATTAAAAGGATATGAAAGGCGCTACGAAATTACATCAATGTCGATAAAGTATAATTCATTTATACCCTTTTTGGAGGGAATGCCGTTTTGAATACTCAAGTGGTCTTTCATTCTTCGATTCGTTTCAGATTTCACCACGGGAATATGGAGGCCCTAAGGTAGGTCCTGAAACTCATGAAATTTCATTTTTTATCAAAGATTTATTTACTTATGGACTAGAACCAACGTGGCATGGTCCGGGTACGTTTTCGATGGTTTTGCGCCTCTTGGAGGCTTAGAATAAATATGAAAGAGTTTTAGGACTTAGCTCGAACAATTTAGAATACCGTAGAAATAGAATATTACAGAGTCAGACGGGAAAACGTGGAAAATACTTTCACCAACGATTGCAAGATAATGCTGGCTTGTCCGGGGGTTAACACGTGTTTTTAGAGGAAAAATTTAGTTGCAGCTAAACGTCACAGATGGCGACGTCGGTCATAATATAAACAGTCTTTCATATTCTTTTAGACTCTTTCCTCTCAGCCTCTAGTGACTCTTTCATATCCTCTTAATCGAGGGGCGAAGTTGAAATTACCGCCTGGGGAGGGACCAATGAAATCGATCTTCGCGCCTCTCTGGCTCCTCGGCGACTTCGAGAAGCGGAGGGGCTATATATTGTCGAGATGTAAGTATGTAAATAAGCGGCAAGATGTCACACGGCCAGACAAGTTCGTGGACGCGAACCGGTCGAACGCAACCCCGTGGTTGCAGCGAATACGAGGAAGCTGCAAAGAAAAAAAGAAATAACCGCGTCGGTGTTTTTCTAGTGGCGGCCTCATCGTCATTACGGAGCACTAACAGGTACCATTATTATCACAGACAAAGTAACTTTCCCATGTAATTAATCTCGATCGAGGGTTTCTTTGCGCGTTGGCAGGGATATAATTTATATAATATATAAATAATTTATACATTTTAATAAAGGGTAACTTCGAAGGTTTTCCCGAGGAACGGGCGGAGTCTTCTTCGTGAGAATTTACATAATCCGTGGAGCTGTTCGTTACATAATTTCGGCTCGCTGAAAATAAAACTCCTCGAATTTCGGGACCATTGTTCCCGGGAAGGGCTTTGAAATAATTAAAATTCGGGGACGCACATTGTTGGGATTAAAAATCCGCTTTGCTTTCTGACAATAGTGGACATTAGCTCGGCTGATTTTTCTTCGGATTTTTTCTTTTTTTGTTGACATTCCTCCGAGCAGAAACCGGGAAAACTCTCGAGGAAGGTCTTGGCATAGTGCCAGGGAACAAAACACTCGCTTTTGTAGTATTTATGGAGTAATTTAGGTCGATACCGGTAAAGTGTTATTAGAAAATCATGGATTTGCCGCACAGATCGCGCCTTGTGGAAATGTATACGGAGAATATGTGTCCCTTTGAATATGGAGCCATTCCGACATATGGGCGAAATTCGTATGACCGGGCAGGCAATATTGGACCTAACGTCGCGCGCCTTTAGGCGCTCTTAATACCCAGTGGGTTAGAGGGGGCGATCAGCTGAGCGCCGAAAAGCACTGACCTTACGCAAGACTCGAGGTATCTGGCACTTTTCCTTCAGAGAATCAAAGACAAGGCGAACTATTAATAAATTCCGGTCAACCGAGGTCGATTGTTGAAAAATCTCCCTCTCTCTCTTCCACGACGATTCGCCATCTGGCTCATTATCGCCAGCGTTAATTTTCCGGGATTTCGGGATCTTCTGATATTTCCCGAATGAGAATTCATTCTCTTTTCCTTATGGGTCTATTCTTGAGTTGAGGTGGAGTCGAAAGAAATATATATACGAGGGAAAAATGTGACGTTATCGCGAGGGATCCGATAAAAAATTCGGTATTAGTAGTTCGGCCTCTATCGTTATCGATTCTCCGTCCGTGATTACTCGACGGCTCGACTGACCCGTGCCAGTTTTAAATTTAATAAATATCCAGCAGAGTACAACGGTCATGCAGGTCCAAGGCCCTACGTCATGAACACAGGGGCCAGGAACTCAAGGCTTAATTTCCACTAAGAAAAAAGTATCTCTATTGCGAAGCGCCTCGAAATGCAGCGACGGCGTTATCGTCATGGCGTAATACCTTCCGTAAACAGAGATTAATACAATTCATTCCTACCAACACTGATGCATTTAATACTGTGTGGATTTATCGCGGAAAGACCCCTCTTTGTATCGGACTATATCTCCAAACAAGTATAAATGACATTTCGTAAGTTCGAAACTCCCGCCCGCGCAGTGCCATCTATCGGACGACCGCTGAACCCTGCCGTCACTTATAAGCCTAACCGGATCCAGTAGAAATCCGCTAAAAAGATCCTCCCCAAGGTGTGAAAACTCTAATTGTGGGGAAATCTGAAATTTCCCGATAATTATTAGGATATAATTGCGGTTAGAGTTAGAAAGTAAGAGTAATTTTAAATAATCCGTCCGAGTCTCTTTCGACAGGAGTGACAGCCGCCATCTTCCTTCTGTTTGCAGGACCTGCCGGTGGCGCCACCACCGCGCGCGACGGCGACGCGGCGAACCACCGCGGGCCGGAATATCAGAACGAGGGGACGAGCGTCGCGACGCCAGGTCGCACGTGCGCGCGCGCGTCACTCCGCCAAGAGCACTCACGGGGTATTCCGGAGATTGAAGGGACCGCGCAGAGTCGCGGCGGCCATTTTGCATCGAGCTCGACTCTCCGGGTGATCGGAGAGGACCGCGAACGAGGGAAGACAAAACCGTTACGCGGAAACCGCGATGTCGCACACGCGTCTCGGGGGCCTCGCGATCGCGACTCGGCCGCGGGTCTGGAAGCGCGGTGGGAGGTTAGGGGCGGGCGCGGGGGCAGGGGCGAGCCAGGCCAGGGAAACCGCGACAGCGGTAGGTGCGCCCGACCACGGTCGTCGACTAGTGCAGGCTAAGCCGACCGAGCCGAACGCTGGCCGCGCCATGGCGAGTACAGAGGCCAAGAGGAAGCGGGTGCTCTGCGAGGACAACGTCTTCTCCAACCTGCGGCGCATGGAGTACGCAGTGCGCGGGCCGCTGCTCATCCGCGCCCTGGAGATCGAAAAGGAGCTCGAGAAGGTAAGTGACCGCTGCGACTCGCCGCCATGACAGTCGCCGAGCGCTCTGATTGGTCGGCCGGCTCAACGCCGCGCGCTGATTGGCTGCCGCGACTGTCATGGCCGCCGCCGCTTTCGAACACCGGTTCACTTGACGGACTCCGTATGAACGCTTTCCCTTTCTCTCTCCAAGTCCACTTAATCGTGAAACTAACCACACTCGTGATAGTAATTATTAGGATATCGAGAGATAAGTTCCTAGAGGGTATAGGAGTATTGACGTTTCGGTATTTCCTTGGTTGCGATTTTTTCGTGCGGAAGTTAGGCCGAGTCGCGTCTAGGTGCAGTCATTACCTCATGCATTACGCGTTATCGGGTGACCGGGGATAAGTCAATGACGAGTAATGTTGAGTATGCTCTTAATCGGGCCGACTTGTTGTACTTCACGTCGAATTATCTTACAACACTGTGTTAATTACTTTATCGACGCTCGTTGGGGGAATTACTTAAACTTACAATTTAGACGCGTTTGTTAGACACCTGGGTAACGAGAGTATCAGTACCTTGCATTATCAGTCGCTGTACTGTGCTTTGATAGTATTGAGATAGAAGTATTGAACGGCTTACCGAGGCTTCATTCCTATATTCGTCACAATATTGACCGTACAGTCACCGACGACAGTGAATTTATTCCCCCGACACCGCGACTCGCAATTAATCGTCGTGTACCGCGCTTTAACGAGTTCACCTGCGTCATAGGGATCAAATTTCAAGGTCGAGTTCAGCCCTTTAAGAGGATATGAATGGCGCCAAGAAATTTCATCGACGTCGATAAAATAAAATTCATCTATACCCTTTTTGGGAGTAATGCCGTTTTGAATACTCAAGTGGGAACATAAGCTGGCGCGTCCCATTACCGACACTTATATTTATGTTGAAATCTTTTATAGTCTATGTCGAGAATTATACGATCTGAAGGGTTCCATATGTCATTTCGGTAAAGTAATGACAAAAAAATCGATGTAAAACTGCCGAAATCCCATGAATTCAAGACTGTTTATATTTTGACGAACCGACATCGCCATCTATGACGTTTAGCTGCAACTAAATTTTTTCTCTAAAAACACGTGGTAGTCGCGGGACAAGCCAGCATTATCTTGCAATCGTTGGTGAAAGTATTTACCAGATTTTCCCATCTGACTCCGTAATATTCCATTTCTACGGTATTCTAAATTGTTCAAACTAGGTCCTGAAACTCTTTCATTTTTTATTCTAAGCCTCCAAGAAGAGTAAAAACATCGAAAACGTGCCCGGACCACGCAACGTTGGTTCTAGTCCATGATAAGTAAATACATTTGTCATGAAAAATGAAATTTATATAGGCTGACTCTCTCGAATTAGGCAAAATTTCTAAACTCCGGGAAATTTATTTTCCCACGACTCGTGACGGTAGAAAAAATTCGAGGAACGTCCCGAACAACGTTCCAGTCTTTATTCGACGGATATGTAATCTCCTGATGCACATGCGAGATATTAACCGGTCAGTTATGTCATCTCTTCCTCTGGTTCGGAGCCTAACTTTTACGCGCCTCGTCCAAAGTCCATTTACTGACGGATGGCGATGAAATTTTTGAAAAACATTGACTGTGCACCGAGATATTGTACCTGGGGAAAGCTGATAAGGGAAATACGATTAAGAAACTCAGACCCAGTCATTATCTGCAATGTTCAGCTTGGCGCGTCAAATGAATGTCGTTTTCTGAATCTCTTGAATGAGTAAAGTCAACTTTAACAATGCCATCGAGATTGGACGATTTTTCTCAGTTTTTTTAAGCTATGAACGAAACCGATTGGCCCAATTAATACAGAGATATGCATTTTTTAATATTTCGGATCCAACCAATAGTCTATACCTTTATATGCTACGAACAACAGAAAAAGAGAACGTTCTCATGGTTTTTCATTTGTATTTCATTATTCTCTCGGAAATTTCCCGAGAATAATTTGGATGTTTTCTTCAGGGTGCCCAGAAACCATTCAAGGAGGTGATCAAGGCGAATGTAGGCGACGCCCATGCGATGGGACAGAAGCCCATAACGTTCCTGCGCCAAGTCATGACCCTGACCTTATCCCCGGACCTGCTGAACGACCCGAAGTTCCCCGAGGATGCCAAGACAAGAGCCAGGGATATTCTTAAGGGGTGCAAAGGCGGGAGTGTCGGCTCCTATTCCGAGTCGGCCGGTATCGAGATCATTCGCAAGCACGTGGCTCAGTACATCCAAGAGCGCGACGGCTTACCCTGCAATTACACCAACATCATCCTCTCGAATGGCGCCTCCGATGGGATCAAAGTACCGATTAATTGATATCCTTACGTATGCGTATGTACTGTAAGTTGCGTCCCTATTAACACGGAGAACCACCTTGCAGTCCGTCCTGAAGCTGTTCAACGAGCCTCTGGGTGGGAAGCCATCGGGCGTGATGATCCCGATTCCGCAGTATCCCCTGTATTCGGCTTCCCTGGCTGAATTCGGCCTGGCTCAGGTCGGTTATTACTTGAACGAGGAGAATAAATGGTCGCTGGACGTCCCCGAACTGGAGCGCTCCTTGGCGGAGGCCAAGAAGACCTGCAACCCGAGGGCCCTCGTCGTCATCAACCCCGGGAACCCTACGGGCCAGGTTCTGACCAGGGCCAACATCGAAGACATCATCAAGTTCGCTTACAAGAACAATCTCTTCATCCTCGCGGACGAGGTCTACCAGGACAATATCTACGACAAGGACAGCTCCTTCCATGCCGTGAAGAAGGTCATGACCGAGATGGGCGAGCCCTACTCCGGCATGGAGCTCGCCTCCTTCATGTCCATCTCTAAGGGTGCGACCAGACTTGATTCGCTTAAATATACTCAGTAGCAAACTGGGGAAGAACTAAGTAATTCCCGTGTTGTACTTCTCGATAGGTAATCCTTTGTTAATTCCAGGGTACATGGGCGAGTGCGGTATTCGCGGAGGCTACACTGAGATCATCAACGTTGATCCGGCTGTCCTGGCGATACTCCACAAGTCGATCTCTGCGATGCTCTGCCCCACGGTGGTGGGCCAAGTCGCCATGGACGTAGTCGTTAACTCCCCGAAGAAGGGCGAGCCCTCGTACGAGCAGTTCCTGAAGGAAAAGACCTCCGTCCTGGAGTCGCTGGCCGAGAGGTCGCGCCTGGTCGTAGATACATTGAACAGTATTCCCAATATCAAGGTATGATCGGAGAGAATGGCTCCGTATTGCATTTGCTTCCTGCAATTATTCAGTATTCATGTTAAGAAGCGCATCGATTGACTCCCACTTTTCAGGCGAATCCGGCCATGGGAGCCATGTACGTCTTTCCTCGCGTCACCCTGCCCGAAAAAGCGATCCAAGCTGCGAAAGCCGCTGGCCAGCAGCCAGACGTTTTCTATGCCTTCAAGTTACTAGAGAGCACCGGCATCTGCGTCATCGCCGGCTCGGGTTTCGGACAGAAACCCGGGACCTATCACTTCAGGACGACCATTCTCCCCCAGAAGGACAAGATCAAGACCATGCTCGACAGCTTGAAGCGGTTCCACGTCAAGTTCCTCGAGGAGTACAGCTAAGGACGCAAACTGGAGCCGAGAAAGGATGACCGCGTACCCTATGGTACGCGAGATAATCAAACCCAGGTTAGACCTGGGGCGAGAAGGGCATCTTCGAGGCGCGATTTCGCCCGGAGCTGGGACCCTGAAGAAACCTCGTCGAGGGACTGCCCGGATCGCTAAGTCGACTGCCGGTCTATATAGTGATCTATTGAGATTCTGTAAATAAAGATCCGTTCGATCGTCCTGCCAACATCCTGGCAGGGCGATAATCGGTCGTCGATCGACCCGCAACATTTGGCTAATCAAATAAATCATGTTAATACTCTGGGAAGAAGGTTGTCCGCAAAGCGACTAGTTTCTTTTAGAAAATTCACGTGTAATAGAATATTCCGACTATGTTGTCTCATGTGAAACTCGGGACGCGAAGGTACGTTAATTGTCGACGTCGTCGGCAAACGAGAATTTCCTCGTCTTCTGGGTATTTCTTATTACCCTAGCGCCCTTCGCGGAACTACGCAATTTCAATTTCCCTTGCGTCAGCTAGTCGTTAATATGCGGAATCGTTGCGGAGACGGGCAAACCCGTGACCGGGATTTTTCAACCGATTCTTCACACTTTAAGGTGAAGTGGAACCCCCTTCAAGTCAGTCGATTCTAATACAATTTTCTTTTAAGGGTATTAGACCAAATTGTCCGAAACTTTGACACATCACTCCTGATCATCTAAGAATTGTCCTGACACATTGAAAATTTGAATTTTTTAGCCAAATTTTTTAACTCGGCCCAGACCAGAAGCAAAATGGCGTCGAGCTCTCATATTTCGATCGATATCCAATTATCGAAGGCTCTGATATGAGAAACGAAAGGGTCAGGACAATTTTACGACAATTTAGAACACTCTGGTAGTCGATAAACTCGCATTTGAACGAGTTAAAGGCAAAAAAAGTGTTTTATGCGCTTCTATGCTAAAACGATGGTAATACGAGGTCTCGGAGTGAAAATTTAATTGACCTGGAAATCACAGATGGCGCAGGGGGTCCCTCTGCAGTCAATTAGGGCCCCAGAAAGCACGAATCCAGAGGATTTCTGGAGTTTTACTTCGATTTCTTTATAATTATTGTACGAAAACGACAGGTGGAGTATGCCATTTGGTACAATACCCAATATAATTCGACCCAGCTGTCGATATAAAAACCAACGTCGGAAACGTAGGCATTTAGAAAAATCTTCTTTATCAACGTCGATCAAGTTCCTCCACGTGTTTCACTCCACCTTAACTGATTTCCTTTTCTCTTGTCCAAATGTCCTAAATGAGTGAGAATTCTCGTTGACGCGAAATGGTAGGACAAAGTCAAGAATTCCCGCGCATGATTAATTTCGACCGAGTTAACTAAGGCGTGTCAAACAAGGGGATAATTGTAAGTTGCGCAATTGTACGAAACGACAGGTGGAGTATGCCATTTGGTACAATACCCAATATAATTCGACCCAGCTGTCGATATAAAAACCAACGTCGGAAACGTAGGCATTTAGAAAAATCTTCTTTATCAACGTCGATCAAGTTCCTCCACGTGTTTCACTCCACCTTAACTGATTTCCTTTTCTCTTGTCCAAATGTCCTAAATGAGTGAGAATTCTCGTTGACGCGAAATGGTAGGACAAAGTCAAGAATTCCCGCGCATGATTAATTTCGACCGAGTTAACTAAGGCGTGTCAAACAAGGGGATAATTGTAAGTTGCGCAAAAAATCTTTACCACATCTGGTAGTTGGTACCAACCGGTAATCGATTAGCTTCCATGATCCGGGACATTGATGTTGATGTCGCAAGTAGATCCTACATATCGAAGGAGACATTAATGCTTGGCGCTACTTAGTAGACTTTACATCTAATTAATTTCGACATCCTTGTGTTGAAACTGTAATATAGTAGCGTTCAAACGAAAACTCGTCCCATAAATTTCGGGAAAGTAATAATTACACGCCTCGGCTGACACGCTATCTATCTACCTATATCATTTACTAACCAACAAAGCGTAAAACTCAAAGCCAATCATTTAATCACTCATATGTCACATGTCAAGACGCTACATACGACACCGTGTACATACAGAGACCGATAAGTGAGACGGTGTACAGACTGTTAGAAGAAAAAAAGGAAAAAAGAAGAGAAGAAAGCTCGACAGGGATTTTTTACCGGATCGATCGAGATATAACGTTCCCCGGGTATTAATCATGGTAATTGGTGTAATCCAAAACCCTGTTTCTGAGCAAAGAGAGGATAAAAGTGTCAACGAGTTATCGTTAATGCATTTATTAACTCGCACGTTTAAGGCGATTACATTGACGGGTTAATCCGACATGGACTACCCTTGAGTGCTAAACTAGACGCAATATGTACACGGAGAAGACTGCAGGATCCGCAGCTCGTCTCAGAGATCACTTCCGAGCCTCTCGAACTCCTCTACGAAGAAGGTCATGTCCGCCTCGGTGAGGGCCGAGTTCTGGAGGACGAGCCTGAAGAAGTTGGGCTCCCCGCGAATGGGCTGGTAAGTGACCAGCATCGTGCCCTTCTTGACCATCCTCTCTTTCAGGATCGGCGCGACCATGTGGAGGGCTTTGGCGAGGTCGGAAGGCTTGAGCTTCCTCATGGACGGCGGGGTGTACCTGAAGCAGACGTTGGTGCACTCTGGCTCGAGCAGGAGCCTCCAGCCCTCTCTGAAGCGGATCAGGTTGGTGAAGTATCTGGACAACTCGAAGACCCGGTCGACGTGGGTCTCGAGGCCCTTGGTGCCCTTGGCCTTCCACATGAACCAGAACTTGAGGACGTCGGCCCTGCGGCCGCACTGGATGTGCTTGTCCCCGGAGTCGTATGCCGTGTCGTAGAACTTGTCCTTCTGGAAGAGATACGTCGCCTGCATCCCGTGGGCGGCCTGGAGGAGACCCTGGTGTCGCAGCAGCAGGGTGGAGCACTGCTGAGGCGCCGCCAACAGCTTGTGGGGGTTCCAAGTGACGGAGTCGGCGAGTTCAACGCCCTCCAGGAGATGCCGGTGCCTGGAGGACATCAAGGCGCCCCCGCCCCAGGCGGCGTCGACGTGGAGCCACATCCTGTACTTGGCGCAGGTCGCCGCGATCTCCCTGAGGGGATCGAAGGCCCCCAGGACGGTGGTCCCGGCGGTGGCGGACACCATCAGCGGCACCGCCCCCTCTGCCATCGCCCTGGCCACCTGCTCCTCCAGATCCCTCGGGCACATCTTCCCTCGGTGGTCCACCTTGACCGAGTAGACGTTCCTCGTGCCCAGGCCCAGGAAAGCGGCCAGCTTCTTCACGGAGTAGTGGGCGTCCTCGGAGGTGAAGACCACTGGACGACCAACCCCTACCAGCCCGGTCTCCTTCGACTCGGGGAACCTGAAGCGGTTAATAACAGACCTTGGATCACCTGGCTTAGACGATGATGGACCTCTTGGCCAATACAGGACACGCCAGGGCGCGAACGGGAATTATTCCTGTGGAAGTCACGAGGATAGGCTAAACGGACCCGTTCGATTATAAGTAAGGCCGACCTGTGGTGGCGGGCGAGGTTGATGGCGTAGCCATTTGCCATGGACCCTCCTGGACAGAAGATCCCGTCACCCCGGCCGTCCTTCCAGCCGACTATCTTCCGCATCTCCCGCAACACCTCCTCCTCCATCAGGGAGAACACCGGGGAGACCTCGTAGGTGTAGACCGAGGGGTTGAGCGAGTCCGTCAGCCATTGGCCCACCAGTCCGTAGGGGTCCACGCTGGAGAACAGCTGATTGACGAACCGAGGGTGCCCGGTCTTCACGCTGTACCTTATCACCTGGCTTATCAGCCGGAGGAGCTCGTCGTGGGACACCCCGTTCACCGGGAGTTTCAGGTCCAGGATGGACCGCAGCAGCCCTGGCTCCATCCACTCCACCACTCGGCCCTGTCTGGAGGTACCCTGAAAATCAAATTTCTCCAGGTTAACCCGGATTATTCCCGCTAGTGCAATCCAAGGCTAGGGTTGAAACGTTGAATGACCTGCCTCGCAATGCACAAGAATGGATGACGAAAAAAAAAAAAACTAGGCGCAAAAAGTCAATCAGTAGTCTAGGCGAGTCGAACGCGGCGCCTCCACCTCCGCGGCTAGCTGGATGCATTTTTAATGCACCGTTAATGCATATGCCAGATGCATTTATTAATTGCTAAAGGGCGCCGGATGGCGCAATTAAATCAACAGAGGCATTCCTGGTACTGTTGATTTAATTAATTCATTAAAAATTATGCCGAACACTGGCCGCGTCGATCTCTACCGCCTTACGGTAACGCCGTAACGCAACGCGTACACGTCATTTTCCATTCTTTTTATTTTTTCTTTTGCCCCCTTTCCTCCCTGTATCCTTTTCAAACTTTTACGCAAGTCGAGAACCCGGCTCGACGGCGCATTATCCTAGCCTCGGTTTGTCGTCCCCTTCACATTCTCTTGCTCTCCATGAACGGGGAGAAAAATCCGGAAAAAATCCCTCCGACTGGTACACTTCCGCTTAGATCGTACCTATTAGAAATTTTCTATATTTCTTTTTTCTTTTACTTCTACTCCGTTCCCGGTAATATTGGGTCGGTGCATAAGTGATTGCGGAATTTTTTTCAAATATAAAAATGCGCGCATAAATTAAATGTTTTAACGTTATGTTATATGTCATTTTGAAGAGAAATTTTTGCTACGCAACGATAAACTATCTGATTTTACTTAAAGACAATTAGGATTTCACTCGACTAGCAAACAATGACTGATAATGTATATGCGCGTATGAATTAGTCACATTTTTTCATACGAGTAGTAAACAAAACATGACATATATTAATCTTATGACATTTGACGATGAATTATGACAATGACGATGACGACGATGTAATAAAATAAATGACAGCACCCATGTAGTTCGGTTTTGTTACAAATATGTGCTGCATATACACAGTAATATCAGGACAGTAACATAATGTAAGATGAGAGTAACAAAGTTATGTTACATTTATATGGATATGATAGTAACAAATGTTATCTAACCTGTTAGCTCCATGTCAGATAACTGTTAAGTTACTGCATTGTAACAAATGTCACGTAACTGTTAGGTTATTACATTGTAACAAACGTTATGTTATTTGTTAGTTTTAAATTATGTAACTGTTAGGTTTAGTGTTCAGTGGGTAACCGCGAAGAGCCATGCCGGCGAAGTTGTATGTATATCTAGTAAGTTATTATCCCTTGATAAGGTCGATTTACCGACCTCGAAGACAGCCTTCTCGAGGATGAGGTCCAGGGAGTCCCTCAGGAAGCGCTCGTGGGCTTCTCGGAGGGGCAGACTGCGGCGCGCTCTGTCGGGGCTCGGCTCGCGGCTCGACTCCTTCGGGAGGGCCTCGCCAGAGGGCGGCACTGCCGCGCCCTTCGTGGGGCCCGATACGCACACCGGCTCCGCTGTCTCGGTCGTCCCGTAGCCCACGGTCTCCCCCATGGGTTCCCCCAGAGCACCCTCGTTGGCCGGCATCTTCGGGGCTAGTCACTGCGCGGCGTTCGGGAGCTTTCTGCCCGCGCCGGCCGCGTCTCTCTCCACCTTTATAAGGTATAGGTTATGGACCAAGGCCGAGCTCCGTGTCCTCCTGTACACGCGGGCCCCACCGCGCATGCGCCGGCGACGACCTCGCCTGCGCGGAGATCTCGACGAGTTCCTTCCTTCCTTCCTTCGCTTTTTTTACCGTCTCTCGGTGGTCCTTTTCGCTTGTTACTAATAAAAAACATTTTCCCCTGTCCCAAGAAACGTGGACGCTTCAAAATTAACCGCCGGAAGCTTCGTTCAGATACATTTTTACCATTTTCGTACATTAGGTTTGTTCCTTTTTCATAAACTTTTTACACTTTTGCGAAAAATGTACACAAAAGTGTGACGTAGATGGCGCTAGTCGTTTTGCGGGGGCATCTACCCCGAGGGTACACTTTCTCTACACTTTCTACCCTCGATCCCGAGCTAGTGCAAGATGTTATAATAGGCCGGGAATACGGCGGGAAATTTCAAAATTGAAAAGACCAACAAACGGTAAATACAATGTTTGTCCCAAGATCTCCACGTAATATAAATGGAAATAATGATTAATACACTTTCTTCGTGTATAGAACGATTTAGCGTTTTAACTTTGTACGTAATCTTTGAATAATCGTACAATCATAATTTCTTACAAATTACGTATTGATTTGCAAATTATTTATTTACAATTATTGAGCTTCCTAGCGATCGGGACGTCGACGAAAGTGTATCTACACCTTCGGCACCTTTCAAGAAAAGTGTAGTATCCTCGTTACCCTTGAGGGTAGAAAGTGACAACGCAAACAAACCTATTGACAACAAAAAAGCGATATCTTCACCGGGGCAACAGAAATTCTATTTGTTGTTGCAATACCCTTTTCTAGCAACGAATAAATTGTATATCCCTCGTTTGTTTGAATAGGGACGAGAAATTCATTTGCCACTTTGGCAAGGATTTCTTATGAAAATTCACGTGTCTATTTTTCCGGGTGACGTAGTCGGGGTGATGAAAATTTCACTTTACGCGGTCAATGAACGCCCTCGAGCTTCGTCATGGGGGAAAGTCCTCGTCCAGGATGGAGGAAGGGGAAATTCCGTCATTTCTGGTATTCCCTGGGAGGGTTCGTCGACTTCCAGTGCGTCAGAAGTTGCGGGAAAGGCCGAATCTCCTCCTATTTCTTTCTCCACGAAAAAAGGCTCGTGACGTCGTCCTGCATATCTCCGAGCGCGTCACCTCTGATTTCGTCAGTCCACTTTATCCTGCTTTTGGGTACGGACATGACATTGAAGTTTTATATCCTTTTCTTTAAAGTTTCATATCTTTCCCTTTAAGAGGATATGAAAGAGTCTATATATGTATATATATTATATATAAGAGCCTATATATATCTGAGAAGTCAAATCGTTGGGGAAAGCATTCTCTGAATTGAGTATACCGATTCGTTTCAAATTTCACCACGGGAATATGGAGACCCTAAGGTAGGTCCTGAAACTCGTGAAATTTCATTTTTCATCGAAAATTTATTTACTTATCAGGTAAATCAGGGTCAGATGGGAAAATGTGGTAAATACTTTCGCCAAAGATTGCAAGAGAAGGCTGGCTGGTTTTCAGAGCGAAAATTTAGTTGCAGGTAAACGTCACAGATGGCGACGCCGGTTCGTCAAAATGTAAAGAGTCATGAATTCATGGGGTTTCGGCAGTTTTATATTCATCCTTTTTGTCATTACTTTACCGAAATGGCATGTAGAATCCTTCAGTTCCTATAATTCCCAACGTAGACTGTAAAAGACTTCAAGTTGAATGTAAATGTCGGTAATGGGACGCGCCAGCTTATGTTACCACTTGAGTATTCAAAACGGCATTCCCCCTAAAAAGGGTACAGATGGCTTTCACTTTGTCGAGGTCGATTAGATATCTTAGCGCCTTTAATATCCTCTTAATGTTCTACATCCCTTTTAGTTCCAGTTAATCGCCAGAACGCCGTTTCCGTTCGCGCCGAAGAAGAGCGAGGAGATCCAAGATGGCGGCGACGCGGCGAGGCTACGCAACGGTTCGGCTCGCGAGGATGCGACGAACTTTCCTTCAAGAATCGGCGCGGACAAGAGGTAAAGGGTAACGACAAACGTGGAGGGAAATGCGAGGAGACTCGCCGGCCAAGTAAAGCGGCATTGCAGAAAACCTTCGGGCCATTAAACGCTCCCGTACGTCGGTAATTGCCGCTCGTTTGCGCTTTTTTACGCCGCCTCCAGGGGCGTATCGCGCCGTCCTTGTCTGCGGCGTGATTTCTGTCCGATTCTAAACTCTGCATAAATACCGAGCGGCCATTTCCGCACGCAAGGTGAACTTTCGAGAGTTTTTACTAGGGTCTGAGTTTCCGGCTTTTCTGGCCTAGGTTTTGCCAAGGAAGGTCCCAGGGTTACAGATGCAGGGACGCCACGGCGGCCATCTTGAATTTCTCGCGACCCGAGAAATCCACCAGAAGACACGCGGAAAGGCGATTAAAGATGGTACTAGGCCTTAGGAAAAGGCCGAAATCCAACGAAAATAGATAAAGGTAAGGATAAAGAAAGCCGATGAATTTATATCGTCACCGGTTTCGCTTTCGGTGTGGACGCAATCGACGCCACCTATGCTACGGCGTCCCTCCGATTCTTGTTACTTCATCAGCAATTAATGGCACCTTGTTAAAGGTTAACCCCTGTCGACGTATATCATATTAATATACATTTACTGATTTTAGCCGATAATCCGGAGACTCCAGGGAGGAGGATTGCGAGATCCTTAATTCAGGAGTCCTGGGCAACCAATAATTATAACTAAATCCGCGAGATTGACTCGTTGGTTGCGCATCTCCTAGGTGAGTCATACGAAAGTCGACCGACCGTGGTTTCACCTTTGTTGATTGACCGATCGGCCATTGTCCAGGGTCGTTCCAATGGAAGGAAAGCTATTGGGAAACAAAGGAGCCACTTTGCGGCAATTCGGCATGGGGACGCTGTTCTCGCTGTGCAGTGCGACGCTAATCCTCATCGCGGGATGACCTGGCGGAAAACGCGAGGAAAGAGGAATCGGCACCTTGCGGAAATTCAGCGGTTACGGTTAATGTAATAATTAAGGCCTATGTAATCCACGAGGATGACGTAAATCCTTCACGGCTGGTTTCCTCGACAAGGTCGGCGAGCGCTCGTACGTCGTTCCATTCAAGAAACGTAAAAACGAGGTCCTTTGTAGACCGAGGATTTCTTTTCTTTTTTTTTTTCCTTTTCTTTACGGTCGCACCGAGTTAGAAGCAGTTAAGAGGATATAAAAAAGTCAGCCTATGTATATCTGAGAAGTCAAATCGTGGGGGAAAGTATTCTATAAAGTGGCTGTACCGATTCGTTTTCAATTTTACCACGTGGATATGGAGGCCCTAAGGTACGTCCTGAAACTCGTGAAATTTCATTTTTCATGAAATATTTATTTACTTATCATGGACTAGAACCAACGTGGCGTGGTCCGGGCACGTTTTCGCTGTTTTACGCTTCTTGGAGGCTTAGAATCGATAATGAAAGAGTTTCAGGACCTAGCTCGAACAATTTAGAATACCGTAGAAATTAAATATTATAGAGTCAGATGGGAAAATGTGGTTAATACTTTCACCAACTATTGCAAAAGAATGCTGGCTTGTCCTGCAGCTAACGCAGGTTTTTAGAGGAAAAAGTTAGTTGCAGGTAAACGTCAAAGATGGCGACGTCGGTTCGTCAAAATATAAACAGTCATGAATTCATGGGATTTCGACAGTTTGACATCGATCTTTTTATCATTACTTCACCGAAGTGACATATAGAACCCTTTAATTTGTATAATTCTCAGCGTAGACTGTAAAAGACTTCAACATAAATATAAATGTTGCTAATAGGACGCGCCAGGTTATGTTACCTCTTGAGTATTCAAAACGGCATTCCTCCCAAAAAGGGTATAGATGAAATTCCTTAGCGCCTTTCGTATCCTAAGATTCTAGAAGAGGGAAACACAAACGTTCAGAGCTTATCGTTAAAAATATATATTCAACAATTCTGCGGAATTTACGTACAATGTATACAGTACCTACGCGTGGGAAGGCGCGTACGCCGCGACTTGTTTCCAAGGAACGGTAGCCTAATTACAATTAAGATCATTTCCTTTTTCCCTTTGTAGGCGTTCAGGAATCGGAACCACCGGTTCTACTTCCGTCTCCATCGATGGGAGCTGATTCCGCATGGAGATTGTACCTGAGATTTGTTCAACGAGGTTACTGCGAAGCAGTCAACTAGGCCTACCTTGCATTGCGTCGCAAGGGAAGATAGTACGTATTAAACTCTAGCTTAAGGTCTAGTTTTCCATTCGGCAATGTCGTAAGGAAGCGCACGGTAGTCCTGCGAGATTGCCGATGAATTAATTATATTAACATTAAAGGGGTACTTTGTATCCTTCCTTTGTTCTTAGAGTAACTATTACCTGACCATTATTTTTTCCAGGTCTTTGACTTATTAGCTAGCAGTCGAGCTTTTGCATCGACTGCAGGATTTATCGCTTGGAGAGAGGGACGATGCCGATTAGTGCAGCAAGTACAAAATTGGAAGGACAGCGCAATATCTTATAAATACTAAATTCTGGATCATAGCATCCTGGGTTGCCTGAGGTTCTAAGGGCGTTCCAACAACTCGGAATATTTCCGTTCGATCGTCCCTCCCACGGTATTGCTTCGATAGCATCATGAACGATCAGCCAAAGTACGCTCCGCAGTTAGAACATCGTCGGTTCTTCATCAGTAGGCAGCAAAGTATTCCCAGGGGAAAGAAGAAGATTGCACAGAGCAGACCCAGACAAGTGTAGTCGTCCTCTAGTATGCCGACCTGGAATGAAATTAGTTATTATTTCAAGAATATCTTATATTGGTGATAATAACCGGTCACGAGTCAATTGTTTCAACATTATACCCCCTGCGCTCTATGTAACCACACGAGTACAATGCACTTGGCTGATAAGACTGCGATTCGCTGGAGTAAGACAGGGTTAATATGAAAGTAAAACAAAGTCCAGCCTCCCAAAGATTAAATGCAGATCCGAGACATCGAGCGGCAAGTTTTTCATAAATTAATTACTTCAATCCACCGAAAGCACAGACTGTCGCAATATTTAAACGCGTCTCGAAGTATCCCATTTATTTTCACCAACTAACGATTCGCTTACTCGACATGCCGGACAGGTGCCAATGACGATGATCTCCGGCATGATGACGGTGGTCGAAGGAGCGGCGCCATAGCCCTGCGAGTTAGTAACTCCGGTGTTGGGATAGTAGCCTGGCGGTGGATGCAAGGTAACGCATTCTAAACAAACGTCCAAAACATTTATTATCATCGATTGCGATTAGATAAGCCCCGTACACTTGTACGGAGTAATTGCACCCATTACGTAAGCAAACTTCACCGCACTTTTGAGATTGCCTGTTAAACGGTATCAAGGAGGAGTGCCGGGGGTAATTATAACCTCAAATCAAGTGTGTATCATCATGTAGGTCATATTAATAACATTTCTTCTTACCCTGGGGATTAATTATGGAGGAATAAGGCGGCGGCTTGTCGGAGCCCTTGGTTAACGGTTGGCTTTCCATAATCTCGATATTTGTGACAGACTACGTAGCTGGTAACTGCGAACAGCTGATCAAGAAACTGAGAAGTCAGCGCGCATCCTTATCCGTGGTCTGACAATTGGATGGCGCATTATCTAAGAGAGGAGTCCAAGAACGTGTCCGATCTGTTCCCCTGTTCACTTCATGAGAGACCAGGCTGTCTCTCTCGCACCCGCTAAGTATCAACGAGTGCAACAAGGACAAACTTATCTAGGATGCTGCACTGCCTCGAGGCAGCACACTCACGTCACGTCGCAACGAAGCAGGAGTAGATGCTCGGAAATTCCTGATGATCCCAAGCAGAAGAGGAAAAAGAAGCTGCTGACAAGATCGGCCAATATACTATTAATTTTTAAGACGCGTTTGTGAATGGATGTACCCACGCTATTGAGCAACTATACTGTAATCTGTCTTTACGAATAAATAAAGGGTCGACATGTAGCAATGAGTGCATTTAATTAGAGTTATAAGTCTTGAGAACCTGGTAATCGCATCTTACTGAGTCTTAATAATCGCCCATACACCTAAGTTAATATTCATTTCTGAAACAACGCGGAAAAACGAAGGAAGTCGGGAAAAGACGTGAGAAGACGTGTGAAGATTTTTGCGTGCCACCTCCTTAGTCATTCTATGATCCTGTTACAAAGTCAGATTATCGGCTTCGAGTTTTTGCCGCGGTGAAATAATCGTGCTACCTCCTCGGTTGTCCTATGATCCTGTTACAAAGTCGGATTCTCGCCTTCGACATTTTTTCCGCGGTGAAATGGTCGTGCCACCTCCTCGATTGTTCTATGATCCTGTTACAAAGTCGAATTCTCGCTCTCAAAAATTTTCCCTGGTTCAAATGGTCGTGCTACCTCCTCGGTTGTCCTATGATCCTGTTACAACGTCGGATCCTCGCCTTCCAAATTTGTGCCGCGGTGAAATGGTCGTGCCACCTCCTCGGCTATCCTATGATCCTGTTCCATCTCTGGCGATTTGTAACAGGAACATAGGACAACCAAGGAGGTGGCACGGAGTTTTCCCGGGCCCAAATTTTAGGGGTTGAAATTTCCGATTTCTAACAGGAACATAGGATAACCGAGGAGGTGGCACGGTGTTTCCCACGGTCAAAAATTTTAGGGGTTGAAATTTCCGATTTCTAACAGGAACATAGGATAACCGAGGAGGTGGCACCGAGTTTCGTGCCACCTCCTCGGTTGTCCTATGATCCTGTTACAGAGCTACATTTCTCACCCCGAAAATCTCACTTTTTGCCAAAAGACCAGTAGAGTCATTTCCTAGCCTATCGACGGGTTCAATAGGAGCTAGAAATCAGAGGAACGACAGATACTAAGGCTTACAAAAAATATCCTGTACAGCAAATTAATTTCTTTATTATACATCCTCTAGTACATCGTACAGAGAAGAGAAATACTATGTTTAAACAATGTAAACGGAGTATAATTAAAAATAACCCCGACGCAATGTTGAACATCCACAGTCGATACTTTCTGCAGTCGATCAGTCCTCGAGTGAGTTCCTCTTCGCTCTGCTATGCGGCGCCACCATTGATATTCCTCAGTATATCTAAAATGAGATACACGATTTAAATTTGCCACGACTTCGCGGCCGACATTAGACCGAGGAGCGGAAGTGACTTTTCAAAGATGCATGCACAGACGACAAAGAAACGCATCTTCGATATTAATGACATTTGCCGTCCGAGCGACGCGTCAATATCAATTGCTTCTTATATTCCCTTATATTTGGAGCCGTCGACGGGAAAATTTAATGCCACGATGTCTACCTTTCCTCGGACAGATTTCTTCGCCGAGGGCCCCCTCCGAGACGTTCATAAATTGACGTTCGTCATTTACGCCGCGTTTCCGAGAGGGGCTTGATAAGGGAACAAAGCCGCCACCTGTCGGGATAGCCGACAGGTAGCGCGTCGCTCGGTCGGCACGGCCGATTCCCCATCTGTGGGATTTTTATGATTTCTATGATTTCCATCCCATTGACGCGCTCATTTGCATTCGGCCTCGAGAAATCCAGCGCTCTCACCTCCGATTTTTCCAGCACGGCTACTCTCAATGGCCGACGTAGAGTCGTGGAACAATTTTTCCAAACGGTCGCGACTTCACGGCGAACGATTTGAAAATGGACCTTCTTGTCGACGCGAGCGACGTCGAAATCTGTAAATTTCAAAGGACGCATTAAAAATAACAGAAGAGAGGCGAGCAAACGTTCAAATGACGCTTACTTCCCTAAAAATCTCTGTAGTAAATATCCGCCACGTCTTCGCGGCACCAAAATGGCGGCTACCCTGTCGCGGTATGAAATGGGACTGGACTTCCCATCGACGCGAGGGACGTCGAAATGTGTAAATTTCAAAAGATGCATTAAAAATAACAGAAGAGAGGCGAGCAAACGTTCAAATGACTCTTACTTCCCTAAAACTCTCTGTAATAAATATCCGCCACGTCTTCACGGCACCAAAATGGCGGCCGCCGGTCGCGGTATACAAACACGAGGCGACGTCGAGTGTTTGTCCTTTCAATCGAGGACAGTTTAGCGAGCCCGAGGCCTTTCTCTTCTACGGTAATACAGGAGAAAACGCGAGGCTGGCCACTTATCAATCCTCTATCAGTTATTCTTTCCACCGGCGGCCATTTGCGACGCCCTCGAGTGGCCGCTCTTCGGACGTGACCGCCTCTCGATTTCCTTCCCGGGTATTTTTCCAGCCTGAGTGCGTTTAGACGCGGCGAGACGCGTTAGCGATTTCAAAGCGTGCCGATAAGAACGAGCTCTGCAAGGCGGAATGAAATCTCTCGGGGTTAATGGCGGCGTATTTCCGCGTCCCGGCGCCAGAGGTCGTCGTTAACGCTCTTTCGAGCCGAAACGAGAGAACGCCGGAATCCGCGTTGTCCTCCGCACTCGTTTCCGCGGTAGCGTTATCGCCAAGGTATACAAAAGAAGCCGAGTCGCGCATATTTCTCGGCCTAATGTCCGTTATCGGTTTCTACGTGTCAATAAGAGATAACGTCACCGCCGTTTCGCGGAGTCGTTTGCGCTCTCCGCGGCGATTCGTGCCAGAGGCTATCTCGACTTGCGGCGGCCATTTTGGAGAACGCCGGATGCTAAATCGCGCGTTACTTAATCGGGTTCTCTTAATTGCTGCCACGCTACCTATGATAGCGGGGCCCCTTTATCAAATCTGGCTATTTCCGGCCCGTCAGCCGTGATACCAATCCGATTAGCGCGGAAATAACCGCTACTAGGATTGACAGGACCTAAGGAATTATGCAGACGTAAATAAATAAAATACGCCCGAAGGAGGCTATTCTTTTTAATCAATCGCACGACATTCTGTCTCGAAGAAACTACGAAAAACAATATAAATATACTAGTCTCGGCGGCGCCATTTTGGATCCACAGTGAAGGGACGCGGAGTTCGATGGAAAAGGAGAACTTACTTACCGAAAAAGACCCTCTAGGAAACCGGAAACATTCGCACCACTACAATCGTGGGGTCCTTTTATCAAATCTGGGTATTTTCGACCCCTCAGCCTTGAAGAAGCTTCAAGGAAAAATATAAATACACTAGACTCGGCGGCGCCATTTTGGATCCACAGCGAAAAGACGCGGAGTTCGATGGAAAAGGAGAACTTACTTACCGAAAAAGACCCTCTAGGAAACCGGAAGCATTCGCGTCACTACAATCGTGGGGTCCTTTTATCAAATATGGGTATTTTCGACCCTTCAGCCTTGAAGAAGCTTCGAAGAAAAATATAAATACACTAGACTCGGCGGCGCCATTTTGGATCCACAGCGAAAAGACGCGGAGTTCGATGGAAAAGGAGAACTTACTTACCGAAAAAGACCCTCTAGGAAACCGGAAACATTCGCGTCACTACAGTAGCGGGGTCCTTTTATCAAATCTGGTTATTTTCGACCCTTCAGCCGCGATGGCAGTCTGATTACCACGGAAATAGCCACGACTAGGACTGACAGGACCTAAGGAATTACGCAGACGTAAATAAATAAAATACTCCCGAGGGAGGGCGATTCATTCTAATCGATCCCGCGAAGTTCTGGCTCGAAGAAGCTTCGAAGAAAAATTATAAATACACTAGACTCGCCGGCGCCATTTTGGATCCACTCGGAAAGGAGAGCTTACTTACTGAAGAAGACCCTCTCGAAAACCGGGGTATGGCCGAAGGAAGATGGACGCCTTGCTTGTTGGTGAACTTCCTAGACGATTTTATCGCGGCTTGGTAGTCCCGGGATAACCGATGGCTTCATGGAGTTCGACTTTGTTTACGAGTGAAAACGGCAAACACGGCCCGGAAGAGAACCCGGGAAGGGGGAAAAGCGAAGGAAGAGGGACAGGGGGAAACTTGCCCGGAAAATCTTAGGTCCCTCCACCCCGTCTCTCGCATCTTCGTTGTCCGTCCTTCGATAAGGGAAAATTTAATAAACGTTTAATAAAAGTTTAATAAACAAAACCTTTTCGGTGCCACTTTCACATCACCTTAAGGGAACCAAAGTGGAAACTCTCGATAAGCCGGACAGGCGAGGACGTATCTCTTTTTATGCAAGAGTCGCAGGAGATACGGACACATTAGGTCAGCCCGACCGAAGGGGAAGTTGGAGCCATCCCCATTGTTGACTCCACCAGGAGGAATGGAGTTATCGTTATTTTTACGAGGACAACTTTTCCCCCGGTAAGCAGTAATCCATATCGGGGAGGGCGGAAAGAAGACACGAAACTCGAAAACCTCGTCAAACGTCGCGAAGGGCTCGCCGTTAAGGCTGATTTACGAGGTGCTCGGCGTAACCCGCGCCCTCCCTCTCCCTCCCTTTCAATTTCCTCCCTTTTTTCACCGCGGAATAGAAAACCGCGTAATCCGGATGTCGGCGTTCTCGTCGACTTCCGATCCCCGATAACGACGCCGAGCGTCTCTTCGACGGCAAGTCGTTCACCATTAACCCTTTCGCTACTAACTGCGACTACCCTAGTAGCATAGAATAATTTCTAAATATTTCTTTTTGCAATCTTTACTTAATATCTCAAGCGACAGATTTTTTAACATCTCTGGTAGATTTAATTCGAAGATATNCTCTTTGATGATCACGAGTCACGTGTCAACGTTTGGTCCAATACCCTTAAAAAAATGTGTTTTTATTCTAATAGACTGATTTGAGAGGGGTTTCACTTCACCTTGAGTTTTGCCTCGCTTTCCTAGGAATCCTCCCCCCTGCTCTTTGGGGGGGATTTGTTAAGGTGGGTCGATCATTCCAGCGGTATCGTGCGACCTTAGGAAGCCGAGTTCAACACCGGGGCGTCCACAATGGGACGTTGCCCGGCCGATAAGGCAGAAATTTACAGAGCCCCAGATAGAAGGGGCCCGGCGATAGCTTCCCTCGATTTTTCTCCCCGGCTGATAGGAGTCGAGATTGCGCCGGAAGGTCCGAAATCTTCCCTCCGAAATTGCGAGGAACGCCGACGTATATCTGAAACAATGCGATTAATCGCGACCCTGAGCCGCCATCTTGGTTTAGGAAAGACGCTCAAAATTCACCGTCCTCCGGCTTTCTCGATTTTATTTCGTACAAGAACGCGTGCTCGAGAACACTATTTACAGCATGTCCAAAAATAACGGTATATATATATGCGTATTTATATATTTATATATGTATAGGTATGTGTACCGTAGAATATATATTACGAATTTATGCGCATATAAAAACACCGCGAACGTCCAATAATATTCTAAAGTAAACGTTTTGCAAATATTTCAAATGTCTGCTAAATATTTACAAGATGTACGATATTCGTTAAATATATAGAAAATATAGGACAAATATTTTGTGCTACTAGGGTCGGTTCGCTAGTTTTTCTTTTTTCTGAAACTTGGCAGCCAATTTGAATAATGTAGTTTTGAGGTAAAAACGCGCTTGAGAGTTCAAGTACGCATTGCACGGAGATCATTTTGACTCAGGATTAAGGGACAAAGGGAACCGCCGCGTGTCCGCCTCGACGTCGGCGTGCGGCCGATTGGCGGCCGTTCCGGCGCGGATATGCCGGACACGCGGTTACGTTAGAGGGATCGAAACGGCCAGGCCGTCAACCCGAGGGACGTTCTGCTCGAGACGGGGGACATGTCGCGGACACCTGTAAGTACCAGGAGGCGAGACGACGTCGGCCAACGAGACGAGCGCGACGCGGTCCCCGATCGAGAGGAGTTCCACTTTCCCTTTTCCCTTCCGGACGCCTTCCGATAAGAACTGGAGGGTCGAAAATGCCTCGGCGATCGAAGACTCGGGTTCCTGGATGTGTCCATCCCCCTCGGCGCCGCTTCCTCCGGGTTTCCTCCTCCCTCCGCCCTCTTTTGCATTTTCTAATCTGGCCCCACTTTGCACAGGAGAGGGCCGGCTTTACTCGGGCCATCCTCGAAAAGCCTTCGTTCGCCGGTCCCGAAGAAAGGACGCGCGTCCATGGAGACGCCAGGTCGTAAAGTTTCGGATTAATAACCAGGACGTTGTCGCCTTTTCCCTCCCCCGTTTCCTCGGTCGCGTTTCCGGCTCCGAGGAGTGGAGCCTCGTAAAACACAATAACGCCCCCCCCCCACGGCGGATCCTCCGCAAACATTTCCCCACCACCTGCGCACCTGGCCCTTTGATGCCGGCCCTCGTAAATAAGGCTTAAACCTTCGAGGCGCTGCACTTCCGATGCACTTCCGCCAGGAGGGAGGGCCGAGTTTCCCGGAATGCCGGAAAATTGCGGCGGGACTTTTCCCCTCCTACGAAGATATCGGCGGCTCTCCCGGAGAAGAGAGATCCCGGATTTATCGAGGATATCGTAACCTGAGGATGGAACCTCCTCCACGAGGAAGAGTATATGTATATGTACTTCCTTGTCGACGGAGCAGGATGCAGGATTTTCCCGATGCATGCATTCGTTGAAACAAACTACCCGACTTAAGGAGGCATTTTCCTTTTTTTTTTTCCGTTAATCTACCCCGCTTTTTTAATTTTCTGGTGAAGAAACTACTAAAACGGATCGATGTGAAATTTAGCATGTAGATTTGTTGATACGTCATATATGTGCAAAAAATTTTCTTCACTAAGTTTACCGCTTTTTTCTAATTTTCTGACGAAGAAACTGCTATAACGGATCGATGTGAAATTTAGCATGTAGATTTATTGATATGTTACATATACACATTTTTTGTACATATGTAACATATCAATAAATCCACATGCCGAATTTCACATTGATCCGTTGCAGTAGTTTCTTCGCGAGAAAAAGAGAAAAAAAGGGGTAGATTTAGCAGGAAAAAAAATAAAATGTCCCCTTAAGCGGGAGAGGAACGGCCAGGGACCAAAATGGCGGACCCAGAGACGGTCATCAAGGACGGCCGGGACGCGTCGTCCATAATAAATCCCGCAATTTGGAGCACTCTTAATCTCGCGGCTGTCTAATTAAAGCGAGGCCACTCTTCTGAATGTTTTATCCTCCCTCCACCGATGTCCGTCCCGGGGAGGCATCAATCTTTCAGGGTCCTCGAAAGAGAGGCCCTGGGCGCTCCGAATCCTCTTCCTCCCAGGGATCGGCGACCACGCGGATGCAAAGAACTCGATTCCCGAAATTCCTCCTCGAACTCCCTCCACCTGTTTGGCTTTTTAAGGTGAAGTGAAACACGTCGAGGAACTTGATCGACGTCGGTAAAACAGCTTTTTCTAAATACATACGTTCCCGACGTTGGTTTTTACATCGAAAGCTGTACCGAATTATATTGGGTATTGTACTAAATGGCATACTCCACCTGTCGTTTTCGTACAATAATTTGTTAAGATACTTTTTTATATATAATAATTCAAAAATCCAAGTTAAATAATTTCTTTTCAAAATCCAAACTTTGAATGTGTCAGGACAANAATAATAAATCGCCAATAAATCGCGACCCTTGCCGGGAAAATTCGCCCCCCCAAAACGGTTCGGGCTTTTCCAAATTAATGTTTATACAAAATTAGGCTCACCCACGACACACGCAGTCTGTGTGTACATAGTAATACCTTCCCACGCCTTTAACGATCGGAGTAAATATGCGCGTTTAATTAAAATTAAAGAAAAGGACAAGAAAAACAGAACGAAACAATGAGGAAATTAAGAAGTTAAGAACATTGCACGATTCCCTAGCTTTTGATTTTGCCCCTATTTCTTTTTTTTCTTTTTCTTTCTTCTTTTCCTTGCAAAGCGTCGTGTCCTCGATCGAAAAGTGCACGTTCTCGGAGGGTCAATCGATAGGAGGGTGCCCTTGATTTTCATCTAAAATTAAATCTCACGACGCAGCATCTTGTCCACTTATGAAAAATCCCGAGTGGACGGGAGAAGAAAAAAAGGAAATGTCCAATGACGGCGAAAACCCGCGAAAATAAATTGTGTACCTTAGACTTAAAGAGTAAAATATATTTCGCCGCCCCCCCTTCTTTTTTCTTTTTTTTCGAAAATGGAAAGAAAGAAAAAATAATAAAAATTTTAATTAATTTTACAAGACGAACCCATCGTAGGAACAAACTCACGTCACGTCTTGTTTCTTTTTAATCTTTAAGCGAGTACTATACGCAGCCTTAGAAAACAAACGAAATACCTATCTAAAAACAAAAAGGGGAAAAAATTAAAAAAAAAAAAGAGTAAAGAAAAGGGAGAAAGAAGCAGCATGCACTTTTCTCCCGTTCGCCCGGAAAATTCCCCGGGGAGCCGAAACTTTCTCGCTGACGAGATTTCCGTATTTTTCCTCCCTATTTTTTTAAACATCCCCGCTACGTTTTTTTTTTCCCTCATTGCTAATTAATACACCGAAGCAAAGGTCTAATTAAGGCCGCCCGAGGTAACTTCCGGGGAAAGTCTTCTGTAAAAATCTCTCACAACAGGCTGGGGCGCCTGAAAAAAAATAGTCAACAAATTATGAGATAATTCCCTAGGAGATAGCAGATCATATTCTGCAGGTTTCTTATCATTTTTCATCCTTTGTTACAAATTTCACCTTTCCTTACGCGAGAGCATTGTACACTGTACACCTTGTCTATACGTCTGTACAGTTCTATCCCCGAGATATATATATCCGTATATGTAAATGTATACCTATATGTACACAGCTCGTGTTGCAGTCCTCCACGTGACTTCCGACGAATTTACATAATTTACAAAGAATTTTTACGGAACTCGAGACCTCCTGATAAGCTGTAAAAAACCGAGAATTCCTCCCGGATTAACGTCCGATTTTATTGAAGAACGATACTCGTTAACCCTTTGAGGCACGGAATTTAAGAAAATAAAAAAGATCCCATGTTCCAAAGAAATTTTATTGTTAACGTTGTAAGGTAAAACACGCATTAAAAAGGTGGGACACTTTTGATACCACGTGCCTCAAAGAGTTAAGGGGTCAACACCTCATTAGGGTTTCCGAAATTGACGGAACTCCAAAGGGAAAAAAAAAAAGAAAAATGTCCCAGGAATTTTCGACGGCCCTATCGGATCGCTATCGAATGTTTAGACATTGTTAACAGGCACTCGTCACAGCCTCTCGGGTGTTTCGAAATCCAGCCTTGGCTGGGCCGCTGGCCAAAAGTCATGAATCACTTGGCAGCCCCAATAAGCCACGTTCGATTAATTTCCATTTAATCGACCACCTAATTCAATCTCCCGAAACACGAGCCGAGCGAGTCCCCCACTATTAAATCTCGCCTTCCGCGGAAGAGAAACAGGAAAAAGGGTGCTCGCCCTCCTCCGACGCCTGCGTCCCGACGGCCTCCTTTTCTCTGGCCAAGTGAACGAAATAAATCACCTGGCAAACGGGAGCAACAATCCGCCGACAGCCGTTTAGCGGCGATATCTCACGTCTCGATGCAAAGCATTCAGAAGTGTCCATAGAAGCCCAGAAGGATATGGACGTTTGCTGCGCGACAAATAGTACGTTAATCAGCGGATGGCGGCGCTGCGATCATCTCTTCGTCTCTCTCGATCTTACTAATAAATCAACTGGCAAACGGGAGCAACAATCCACCGACAATCGTTTAGCGCCCTGATTCCATATCTCCATGTCTCGATGCAAAGAATTAAGAAGTGTTTATAGTGCTGCTTGACAAATAGTACGCTAGCCAGCGAATGGCGGCGCTATGGTCATTTCTTCGTTTCTCTTGATCTTACTAATAAATCACCTGGCGAACGGGAGCAACAATCCGCCGATAACCGTTTAGCGCTCTGATTCAATATTTCCACGGTTCGATGCAAAGAATTAAGAAGTGTTTATAGTGCTGCTTGACAAATGGTACGTTAGCCAGCGAATGGCGGCGCTGCGATCATCTTTTCGTCTCTCTTGATCTTACTAATAAATCACCTGGCGAACGGGA
Source organism: Orussus abietinus (assembly GCF_000612105.2). NCBI lineage: Eukaryota > Metazoa > Arthropoda > Insecta > Hymenoptera > Orussidae > Orussus > Orussus abietinus. The sequence continues at coordinate 802,495 of NW_019394237.1, read as the reverse complement.
GCAACAATCCGCCGATAACCGTTTAGCGCCCTGATTCAATATTTCCACGTTTCGATGCAAAAAACTCAGAAGTGTCCATAGTACTGCTTGACAAATGGTACGCTAGCCAGCGAATGGCGGCGCTGCGATCATCTCTCCGTCTCTCTTGATCTTACTAATAAATCACCTGGCAAACGGGAGCAACAATCCGCCGACAACCGTTTAGCGCCCTGATTCCATATCTCCATGTCTCGATGCAAAGAATTAAGAAGTGTCCATAGAAGCCCTAAAGGATATGGACGTTTGCTGCGCGACAAATAATACATTAGCCAGCCGATGGCGGCGCTGTGATCATCTCTTCGTCTCTCTTAATCTTATGGCGATATATAGCAAATTGCATTCTTCCTCTATCTCACCGCCAGTTTCCTTTCAATATGCATCTCTTTTCCTCTCGTATATAAAATACTAACACATGGGATCTCTTTTTTTACCCCCACTCCTGGTTTGTTAGTCAATTTTTAGAGCATCAAGCGCTGACATGGGATCTGGGCCTCTGTGGAACTTCTGAATTCTTTGCCCGAGGTCCGCTAATTCTCGCGAGCCGAGAGTCCTTATTCCCTAGGATGGACGCATGAAAAAAAAATAAGGTAAAATAAAATAAGGACACCTCGAGGAATTCCTCGCAACTCTCGATACTTATGCAGGGTGTCGGGAAGAGGTCCAGGAACATATGGCGAGCCGCTCAGAAGTCGTTCCTCGGCTAGGAGTTGCCGCTCCCGGCGCTGGCTTCCCTCGGGAGAGCGTCCTGCTGGAGGCTGCGGTCCACGCAGTCCCGGACGGCTTGGAGGATCAGGACCACCCGGCGATCCAGGGCGGCCAGGTGGGGTTCCCACAGGACAGGAGACACGGGGTCCTTCGCCATGCTCTCCTTCATGGCGGCGCTGAGACGCACGGGCCCGTTGTGGAATCTGCAAAAATAAAAAAATATCCCATCGCTTTATCTTTCTCCCCCTTGGAAAATTTCCCTCTTTCTTCGTACTTTCCATCGCGACTTCAGAGGGTATGAAAGGCGCCGAGAAATTAGATTTACATCGATTAAGTAAAATTCATCTATACCCTTTTTTGCGGCAATGCCGTTTTGAGTACTCAAGTGATAACATAAAGGACCCAGGACCCTGGAGGAGGAAAGGGTTGATTTAAATCACATTTAAACGAGAAGTTTATTAAAATCATTGCGATATTAACACATTCGCAACCGCTGACGTGAATTCACGTCTTTTTAAAATCAGCTGATTGCCGCCGACGTGAATCACGTCCATAACGATACACGATACAAGTTTGCGGCAACCAGTTTAAGAATTTCATTATTTTCCCCGGTACTCGGTATTAGAAACGAAAAAATTTACCGGTCGCGAGTGTGTTAAAAGGAAATCCTGATTTAAGGGAAGTCAGCGATTTTGGATTTTCTCGAAGAAATCAGGATTTCCATCGATCTTGCCAGGGTGAGTTTATTCAATCATACGAGAGGAAGAAAGGGGGATTCCTATCGAGGCCAACGGAGGGAGTATCTGGAATAATTAGCCAGGTAGAGTTGACGAGCACCTGTCAAGGGGAGAGGATAGGAGGACAATCGGAGCAGTGATCACGCGGATGCGACGACGAAGCGTCGCATCCGTCGTCTCTGACGAGCTCGACGTCGGTGACTGACGTCGCCGGTGCCTGGAGGGGTGGTGGAGGAAATACCTGGAAAATCGTAGAAAATCCTGGAACCGAGCTCGCTCCTCGGGGCCGTGAACTATTCGACGTGGCGTGTCGAAGGACACCGAGGAAGCCGCTAAGAGCCAATAAGAGGACCTGGGGCTCGCCCTCGAGGGCGATGAATAAAGTATCGCGTTAAATAGATACGAAGTGGGCGAATCGACGAGTCGGACCGACGCGCCTCCACCTAGAGAGGTACTCCACCAGGGCGAGCACTATGGTGGCTCCACTCGAGAGAGAGAAAACCCGGGACCACACTTACGCGGGGGCGGCTTCGATTCCCTCCACCCCCGGCGTAGATTTTTGCACCCCTTCGCCTTCCCTTCCTCTCTTACAAGGAAGGTGCCCCAGGTCGATCCCTCCAGTTTCATTTCTTTTATAATATGTTATAGAAGACTAAAAACTAAAGGACACGTATTTTTTTTTATCTGCCATTAAACACCTTAAGGGGGTGAAACCACCATCCACAGTAAGGCATGTCAAGGGGCGATTTTTTTTCACCCATAAGAACATAATATTTTTTAACCAATCCACCTGGAAAAGCTTTCTCATAACGAGAAATGAAAAATATAATTTTCTCAATGAAGAAAATGATGCACTGAGGAAAAGAAAAATATTCATCGAACCAGGGAAGAACAATTCCAGACTATTATAAAACTATTCTATATAATTAGTACCGAAGGAATATATTTTTAACCCCTTAAGGGGATGTCAAAGTGGCATCCGAAAGCTCAATCGTTCATAAAACTGGGTGTCTTAAATCGTTTCATACTTCAAAACATGAATATGGAGACCCCTAAGGTAGGTCCTGAAACTCGGGAAATTTCATTTCTTTATAAACTATTTTTAAAACACCTATAAACAAATTTGAGAAGAATTGAAATTTCATGAGTTTCAGGACCTTCCTTATAGTCTCCCTATTCACGTTGTAAAGTTTCAAGCTATTCGGTAAATCGAGTTGGGAGAAAAGTTTTATAAACAAAACCTTTTCGACGCCACTTTCCCATCACCTTAAGTAAAAATGACAAGTGTCGTCCACATACATTTTCTGTGCCGAATTCGACATTGACAGGTTATTTTATCAATCTATTTTGTCCCTAATGAAATACACTCGATATATTTTTAAATATATTCATTAAAATTAACTAGTCCGCACCCGTTAATTTGAAATTAAATCTTAAGACAAAGGGTTAAACAAAGAATATCGGCTCGAAAAAGTTGGGACCATTCTAAGGAAACGTTCCATCCGATTTATTGGATTTGATTTCAGTAAAATCATTATTCTTTGGGTGGATAGATTTTTTTTTCCCTCAGGGCGGGGAAGAGGGTCTTGAGAGGAACGGGTTAGAGGGGCAATTATCGCGTCTCATCTCGCCAGGATGTCGCGTTAGGTGTGAGCGGCCTCTTCGCGGTGTACCGCGGATGCGACCACCTGCACCCCCGGGTCACGTCATCCCCTGGGAGTGCCCTGTCGCGGGTAATCTCACGACCGACCACGAGATGTCCTAGCAGGATACCCTGGAATATGTCGGCTGCATCCTGACTCCACGGTTCCAGGACTCGTGACTACGTTACGTCAGCTAATAAACTAGGATACCGTCCGGGATCACCACAGAGATCCACTTAGAAGCGTCTGGAGGAGCGACGTCCTCCCTAGGTGTCCCTTAAATTATTAGTTTGTCCCATAAGTTCCTTCCCTTTTTTCATAGGACATGAATACACGATGCGGAAGGAGCTTATGGGACACCCTAATAAATCGGATCGAACTAATCATTAGGGTGATGGGCCACTCACTTGAGCAGCGTGGCCAGGGTGGACTGCCTGATCATGCAGCACTGGAGGAGCGGGGCCAGGATGGACGTTTCGTCGTGGAAGGGCCTGCCAAACCCGCGACCGTGGTCCAGGTGGAGGGTGAAGGTGTCGTTCCCGAAGATGGTGAAGGTCTCGTAATGGTGGCGGTCCATGTTGCCGGTCAGGAAGTCGAACACCGCCATGTCCATCAGGTCGAGGAGCCTGCGACCCTCGTCGTAAGGTGGGATCTCCTTAACCAGGGAGCAGTAATCGGAGTCTGCGAGTATATAAGAAGAAAAGAAAAGAGAAAATCAAGCTCCCAGTCTCGTTCCCAAGGTCCTACCGGGTTTCGTCCAGGAAAAAGAGGGATGGACGGAGAAGCAGGACCCACCTTGCTCCCACTGGGCCTTTCTGCGCTTGTGGTAGCTCCTCCTCCATGGGTGCCTCCATACCTTCCTGCGACCCAGCTCCTTCCCCGGGAGGAACGCCGCGAAGCTGCCCTCCAGGTTGTCGGGACTCCCGCAGATCGCGTGGGCGGTGTCGCAGTAGTAGCTGCACTTCCCGTGGAAGCAGAGGTTCCCGACGGGGCTGACGAAGAAGGTCTTCAGGAGCTCCCCATCGGCGATCCGGTAGATCTCCGTGGTCATGTTGAGGACCCTGCCGGTGGTGGGCATAGCTCTCCTGAAGCCGAGGAGCCTGGAACGGATGTCAACCCTTCATCCCGAGGATTCCGCGGCCCTGAAAATTCTCATAGTCCCCGTACTCACCTGTCCAGGTGGAAGGCCGCGATCTCGGCAGTGTGGCGCTCGAAGTCGGTGAAGTAAAAATGGTTCGGCAGGGTCTGCTGCTCCCGTGGAAACCTGCCAGAAGAGGGTGGAAAAAAAAAAGGAGCGGCCTTAGTAGCTCCTAGGTGGTCGATCGAGGCTCCACTTCCGAGTCCTTAGGCCCTATCGAGGAATTCCCTGCGTAACTGCCCCCTTATATCATCCCGGATTTGCCTCCGGGGATTTAAGGCCCCGTTAAACCCGGACTCTCCTCCCCGGAGGAAAAAAAAAATAGGAGAGCCTCCTCTATCCCGTCGGAGGAATTTCCAAGGAGAAGGAAAAGCCGCAGGACCTCCGGACCCCGGAAAAAAAATCCAGGGGCCCGGGGCTCCTTTTTCAAAGGGATTCCCTTCCTCGGGTGAAATTCTCCCGGGCGATTCCCGCGAATGAGAAGCCTTTCCTAGGGATTCTGAATCACCCCCTGCACCGTGGGGGGTCTCGAGGAGCCGGAGAATATAAAATAGTAAAGCCTAATACGAAATCCCGAGTTTTATCGGTCCCAGGACGTCGAACCGGGAAAAGGAAACGGCCTCGTACGTGTCCCACCCCCCCCTCGCCGTGTACAGGGAAAGTACGGGAAGGAGAAAGAAAGTGAGATACGGAGTCTGGAGGGAGAAAAAGGACCGGCAAGGGTGAGAACGCGAGAAGGCGGAAAAAGGAGCGAGACACCGCGAGGTCCTGCAGGACTCGGTCTGAAATATTTACTCAATAAGGCCTCGAGTCGGTGTCGCGCCCGGCGGGCATTAGGGGTTTATGGACCACCCTGTACAGCGTACATAGGCATACGCGCACGTACGTGTACCTACTGTCAGGGCACAATGACTGTCCGAGGTGATGGCACATTCATCACTCCCCGCTGACGGGAAAACCCTGGCCGGCCCTTGCCGAGTGGGAAGGCAGACGTCATCCCGAAAAGATAAATCGCCAGTTGTTACGTCTCGACCGCTGATAGAGAATTCCCGGATTTCCCTCTTTTTCCCCATTTTTCAAGGTATCCGCCAGGGGAGGAAAAAAAAAAATAGGAAAAACCCCGTCCATTAGCGCGGTCGGGACGTCTCCGAAAAGAACTGTCAGGCGAAGTCCATCGAGGATCCGAAAATACACCGAGGTCCTAATCTAATGAAAATTCCCCGGAAAATCGGGGGAAAACGGAACGACGTACCGAGATTGGACCGCGGAAAAAGAAAGAAAAGCCGCGGAAAAGCGTCAACGGAGGAAGAGAAACGCGATCTCCCTCTCGATCCGTCCATCGAGGAAACTCGAGGAAAGGGAGGCGAATTAGGCAATTCGAAAGACCGAAAAAAAAAGAAAAAGAGAGAAGAAAAAATGAGAAAATTCCCCGATTCCCGGTGGACTGAAGAAAAATAAACGGGGGGGGAAATGGGGGAAGTAGGTAGAACAAATTAAAACACTTTCGAGACTCCGAGAAAGTTTCACGGGGAGGACCGCTCGCGGGGCGAGAAGGACAAGGGAAGGTAATGGAAAGATAAGGGGGCAGAACCAAGGGGAGTAATATCATCTTCAATAATCCGGAAGAAAAGAGGGGGACGCCGCGGCGTTCCTTATTGCGCCCCCTCCCACTGGGGGGGGAGGTTCCGGGTTTGAAAGTTCCGGGGGCCGAAAGCTTTGGGACAAGTGGCGGCGATGCCATTGTCGCGTGAGGAGGGGGGCCGTGGGGGGTCTGAAACACGCGAGGGGGGCTTAAACTCGTAATAAGTTCGGCAATAAGTTCCCCGAGGAGGGGGGGCTAGTTTCGCCCGGGAACGGAACACGTCCGAGATTGCCGGGACGATTCCGCCCCCGTTTCTTCGTTAAACGGCCGCTGCGGAATTCTGCCGTCCGGATGAAATTCAGCTCTTTATGCCGGCTCCGAAAAATCCACCCGAAAATTCCATACCCCCACCCCCAGGATGTTTGAGGATTCTTCCATGGTAGGTACTCCTCGGGGGGTAAGTTTAATCGTATGGCTCGTTTGATAAGGAGAATCTCCGAGGCTTGATTGCCGGGAGGAATCGAGCAAACCGTGCTCTCGAGTTAACCCCCCGGTGTACCGAGATCAAACAGAGCGAGTCGGGGGCGCGAGGGGATTTATCCGGCACTAAGTTACCCGGTTTTTGGGGTTAAAGGGTTAACGTAACGCCCCCTTGGCGGAAAATTAAGGGAGGGGGATCCTCCGGATGCGGAATAGGAGACTCGCGGGCGGACGGAGGACCTGGGGATATAAACCGGAAAGTCCTTCCCAAGAAGTTGCCGGGACGGGGCCTGCGGCACTCCTGGGAGGCTTTGCTCTGGGGGGAAAATAAATCCGATTTCGAGGGGGAAACGAGGAAACTACCTCCCCCCTCACTCACCCCTTGGACGTCGCGCCAAAAAATGAGTTCCCTTCCCGCCTCGGCCTTTCCAATTATCTCCCGCCATTGTCGGCGCGATCAATTAGCGTTTTTCCACCTCGAGGCTTGGTCGAATCGTTGGGGTAGGTTAGGGGCCGAAAATCGACGCGCGGCGGGGGGAGTTCCCCTCGCGGGAGTACACGACGCCAGGTACGCGCCGGGTATGTACACGGTGTGTACTCTGCGTAATCACCCTCCGAGGGCGGAACCACGTGCCGATACCCCGAGATAAAAAATTTCATCGAACCATAGAAATGCCTCTTTGAATGTTACCGAAGATAAATATCTCGTTAATTCGAAGAACCATTAATTTGCCTGAAATAAGCTAAAATAAATTGTATGCAACGTTTCCCCGGAATTATCACGATTTGAGTCATCAAATTATTTTCGTAATGTACAAAATACTTTTTAGGTTCAATGACATTATTTTTCTCGGCGTACGTAGGTGTTCGTAATCAAAGGGGTTAAAAGCCAGAGGCAACTCGCCGACCCCCCGCGACGCTCCTCGAGTCAGAGGCCATTTTCCTTAGAGGGAGGTCAGTTAAATGAAATTAAGGCCGTTTTCCTTGGAGGGAAGTTGGTTAAATGAAATTACTTTCGGAATGTACAAAATACTTTTTTGGTTCAATGACATTGTTTTTCTCAGTGTACGTAGGTGTCTGTAATCAAAGGGGTTAAAAGCTAGAGGCAACTCGCGGACCCCCCGCGACGGTCCTCGCGCCAAAAACCGTTTCCCTCGAAGGGAGGTCGGTTAAATGAAATTATTTTCGGAACGTACAAAATACTTTTTTGGCGCAATGACATTGATTATAGACACCTACGTGCACTGAGAAAAACAAACGGGTTAAAAGCCAGAGGCAACTCGCGGACCCCCCGCGACGGTCCTCGCGCCAAAAACCGTTTCCCTCGAAGGGAGTTCGGTTAAATGAAATTATTTTCGGAACGTACAAAATACTTTTTTGGCTCAATGACATTGATTATAGACACCTACGTGCGCTGAGAAAAACAAAGGGGTTAAAAGCCAGAAGCAACTCGCCGAACCCCCGAGACGGTCCTCACGACAAAAGCCGTTTCCCTCGAAGGGAGTTCGGTTAAATGAAATTATTTTCGGAACGTACAAAATACTTTTTTGGCTCAATGACATTGATTATAGACACCTACGTGTATTGAGAAAAACAAAGGGGTTAAAAGCCAGAGGCACCTCGCGGACCCCCCGCCACGCTCCTCGCGACAAGGGCCGTTTTCCTCGGAGGGAGGTCGTTTAAATCACGGGGAAAGCTCGCCGGAGGGGTATCTTCGTTTCCTCCCTTCCGTAGGAAAAATTCGGAAGAAGAGGTCGCTCCTCTCAAGACCGGGGGCACTCTCGGGGTCGAGGGGCGGCGGGGGCGGCGAGCGCAATTGCATAAGTGCCTCGTGCCGTGAGACCCACTCGAGCCGGCCTTGCGTCGTCCCGCCACTCAATTATCATTGTCCGCCCCAAGTAGATGATACGTCACATCCGCCATTCCTCGAATTCCATCCGAGTGGGCCGACGAGCCCTCGAGGTCCGCTGATCTCGCAAAGACTCTCGCTCGACTTCTGACGGGAGGACCCCCCGCGAGGCGGCTCGCACTCCTGCACGCGCGAGCCCGAGGGATCCTGAACAGAAGACAAAGGGAAAGGGCGATCCCCGGACTCACCTCATTGGCTTGAAGAGGGCTTGCATGCCGTTAGAGTAGTCGATTACGAGCTTCAATTGCGTGCCTCCGTCTTTCTGGACTGAAAGAAGAAGAAAAAAAAGAGACGTTCGTTATTAAAGGGACATTAAAGGCGCTAAGAACATTTGTGCCCATAATTATGAAAGTGGTCTAAGTCATATATCTTTTGTTTCGAAATTACATTGAAGTAATTTCGTTTGAAATAATATGGCGTGAAATAACTGATAAACTCATTTTTTTTTTCATTTTGACTCAGATCACTTTCATAATTATGGGCACATTTAATCGACGTCGATTAAGGGAAATTCATCTACACCCTTTTTGGTGGTAATGCCGTTTTGAATACTCAAGTGGGAACAAGCGCGTCCCATTAACGACATTTATATTTATATCGAAGTCCTTTACAGTCTACGCTGAGAATTTTACGAATTGAGGGGTTCTATATGTCATTTCGGGAAAGTAATGACAAAAAGATCGATGTCAAACTGTCGAAATCCCATCCCACACAATTAACCCCTTAACTTGTGCGCTCGAATTAATTCCAGTGCACTAAACAGGCCAAACTGTGCACACTCGAGATAATTCGAACGGCGTTGCATTTAATGCTACTATAATTTTCCACCCTCGAATATAATTAAGAATTTTATTTTTTTGCCAAGACAATGTTCGTGTTTTTTTTTTTCATTAAAAAAATTGATTTTTTTGGGAGGTCCAATGCGAGGTTTATATATACATGGTTTAAGGATCGCACTTCACCGTGCTTTTTTTCCCAATTGCGAATTCCCGCCTGTGGGGAGGGGGGAGGGGGGTAATTCCCACGAGTAGACCCCGTGGACGTAGTCAATATTGTCGCGGCTGAGCAAATGAGCCCTAACAGAGGAGAGAGGACCGGTGTTGGGATATTCAGGAGGGCCGGGGGGCGCATTGTCCCGGAAAAACCTGGCCCTCCCGAAAATCTCCCGGTTTTCCCCTCCTGGATGAAATTTCCAAAGAATTCGACCCACCTACGTGGACGATGGACTTGGTGGCCATCTCGTGGAGCAGCTGGCCGACGTACTTCGAGCTCCGAGGGTACATCTCCATCCTGGCGATGTCTAGGTGGAACCTCTCGAGCGTCGTCAGGTTCCTCCTGGAAGAGGACGAGTGAATTCGTGAGAAATAGGGGAATTAATTCCCCCGACGGGCGGGAGGGAGGGAGGAACGAGGGAAATAAACTCCCGTCGCGGCTACGTGGGGGGGGTCAGGTAACGATCCTCTCAAAATGCAAACCTCCCCCCCGGCCCTCCTGGGGAGGACCTCCCGGGTGCGAATCCACGTTCCTAGGGTTCCAGCTCCCGATTAGCGCGACCCCTGCTCGATCGAGGGGACCGGAGGAAAAAGAACCCCTCGCGAAATCCCGACCGGAAGTTCCCGTCTGGGCTGCTCGGGATGCATAGGGCGACGGCGGTCCCATCCGGGACGCCCTCCGTTTAATTAACCCCGCTCCCATAACTAATTCCCATCCCTAGGTCCGTCTCCCGCACCCCGTAAAACCCCTCCGCGAGATTTTTCGAAACCTACAGGAACCTTGACCCAGGTCGCGAGTCCCCGTCAAAGGCGACAGGTATTTCCCGACTTACCCCCTACTTAAGAGGATACAAAAGGCGCTGACATTTTTCATCGACGTCGATAAAGTGACATTCATCTATCATCTAATATCCCCTTAATAATTGCAAGTATTAAAATCCATATACATGAATTTTAATACATGAAACCACTGTATCCGTGGTATGTGCGTACGTGCCACCTCGACGCAGACTTAAAGTACTCGAAGCTATTAACCCTTTGGCTACTAAGAGCGACGACGTTCGGTTCAATATTGCCTGCACGGTTAAACAAATTTCGCCCATATGTCGAAGTAGCTCCGCGTTCAAAGGGTTAAAATACCTTATTAAAATTCATACGTGACAGTTTCAAAAATGACTGTTCATATATGACAGTCCATATGTGACCATTTATATATGACAGTTCATATATGACCATTCATATATGACAGTTCATATATGACAATTCATATATGACAGTTTCATAACACCTTAAAGGACTCGCCTACCCTCCCCAGTCCGGGGTGCATATCCCGACCTCTTCACGGGGCGGTACTAAATCTTGGCGAATTATCCGGAAGGGGTCCGCCACCCCTTCGGACGGAAGGTAAGTCCGCGGGGGTGGCTCGACGGGGGCGGCAAGCCCCTTGTCTCCTGCGAGGTCTGGTGTCGGATTCCGCGGAGATATATCGCGGCCTTTGCCCCCGGGCGGGGGGGGGGGAGGCCCCCTAGAAATCGTCCTCCTCTTCCTCCCTTTTCCCAAAGCTCGGGCCGAAATTCGGGGGGGAGTGCGAATGCCGCCCCCGAAGTGCAATTTCGCTGATCGACTCGTCGGCTCCCGATGTTTGTCGCCAGTTCATGCGGTAACGCACCCCCCTGCACCTGCATTTATCCCCGGAGGTGGTACCCCCCTACGTACTCCAGGGTACTTGCGTATGCGTGCGTAAACCGACCCCCCGACCCCCCCTACGTGCTCGTCGCGGTGCACCCACGCATCCCTGTCCCCGTGCACTTATGCACCCACGCACCCTTGCCATCGTGCACCTATGCACCCCTGCACCTGCGTGCAAGTGCGCGCCGCATACCGGGGATTAAACTCGCGGCTAAACTGCGGGATTAGTCCCAAAATTATGCCTTGTGTGCAAGCCGGTGACGTCGGCTTTTGCCAAACAGTTGTGCAAATTAGTCGAGGCACCACCCTCCACCGCTGCACCCTTCCTCACCCCCCCCCCCCCCTGTGCGCACGGGGATGCGTTTACCCTCACTCGCAGTTTTCCCCGCACTCCGTCGAATCTACCCATCCTGATCCACTCGGGGAAATTTTCTTTGTGATTAAGGTGAAGTTAAACCACCCTCAAATCAGTCGATTCGAATGAAACCCTGTTTTTTTTAACCCTTTGAACACAGAGCCAATTCGACATATGGACGAAATTCGTCTGACCGTGCAGGCAATATTGGACCAAACGTCGGGCGCCTTTAGGGGCTCTTAGTAGCCAAAGGGTTAAGGGTATTGCACCGTAGTGGTGGAGGGTGAAGTTAAACCACCCTCAAATTAGTCGATTTGAAGGAAATGCTTTTTTTTTAACCCTTTGAACACGGAGCCATTTCGACATATGGACGAAATTCCTCTGACCGTGCAGGCAATATTGGACCAAACGTCGGGCGCCTTTAGGAGCTCTTAGTAGCCATAGGGTTAAGGGTATTGCACCGAACTGTCCGAAACGTTGACACGTGACTCGTGATCATCAAAGAATTGTCCTGACAGATTGAAAATTTGGATTTTGAGAAAAAATTGCTTAATTCAGACCAGATCAGAACCTAAATGGCGTCGAGCTCTCATATTTCGATCGATATCCAATTATTGAAGGCTCTGATATGAGAAACGAAAGGGTCGGGACAATTGTACGACAATTTAGAACACTCTGGTAATCGATAAACTGGTATTTGAACAGGATAAAGAGTAAAAAAGTGTCTTATGCGCTTCTGTGCGAAAACGATGGTAATACGAGGTCTCGGAGTGGAAATTTAGTTGACATGGAAATCACAGATGGCGCAGGGGGTCCCTCTGCAGTCAATTAGGGCCTCGGAAAGCACGAATCCAGAGGGTTTCTGGAGTTTTACCTCGATTTCTTTATAATTACTCTACGCCTTTCATATCCTCTTAACCCAGGGAAATATTAATTATCGAGTCCCCGTTGAAGGATCGATCAATCGATCCGATCGGACGAGTACTAGGAGTCCGCCGACCGTGAAAGGGTCCTCTAAAGGGCCGACAATAAATGGAACAAAGTGGTAGAGGTTAAAAAGTGAATAAAGGACGAGTAAACACGGAGCAAGGGAAAATGGCTCATCCTCGACTCGGCCGTCTCCCTCGGGAGTTTCGGTGAAATGTAATAATGTATACCTTTAGGCGGTTCGTCGCGTCGTTCCACCTGTCGATGCGGATTCCGTCGATCGGCCTGATCGAATCGACGGAAGGTATCGAAACGCATGATTTGATTAAATCGACTGGCCCGATGGGGGCCAACCCTTCTCTCGCTCTTCCTCCCCCGCGAGCAAATGGAATGAAATTGCTCTCGCCTCTCTTTCAAATATGGAGTCCCGAAGGAGTCCGGCCAATCTACTGGATTGTGCTTGATTGAGTGGAGCATCCCCGAAGGGAGGGGTCGTAGTATTGGATCGTCTGATTTCAAGTTGCGCAAACACCTAGGTCGACAATTTATTTAAAACACCCTCCCCTTTCCGCGGGAAAAATGAAAAAAAAAAACCCGCGGCCTAACAATTTTAGGTTCAATTAAGAATCCCCCACCCCCCCTGGAAATTGCAAATCCCGGAAAAAGCGGGGCACTTCCCGCTCTCTCTTTCTCTTTCTTTCTTTCGCGCAATCGAGACCGGGTTTAATATCCGAAAAATGGATGGCTAGAATTTTTCCATTTAAAAAAATTTGTTTTTTCCCGTGGGGCGGGGGATTGGGGGGGTCCTCGATCTCGGTGCGGTAACGAGATGTAACGGGTCTATTTAGAAACGACGGGGATTTCATCGGAAACACGTCGTTTGGGTATCGACACGTACCGGGAATGACGCTCAACCGTGGACGGGAAGCAATCCCGGGGAACGGTGACAATTTTGAAGGGACCACCGGAAGTCCCGTCGCAACAACCGGAACCAGCCAATCTCGGAAGTGACACTAGCAATCACGTGCCCATTCTCGATGCGACCCACGGATGCGCCGCGGGACGGAAGCGATATTTTTCAATATACCCTTCCGAATACCCGAAAGGAGTACCACGGGAAACTAGACGCTTAAATATGTATACGAATTATAGAGATTTATTCCGACACACGCCGAGTGGACGGTCGAAGTTCAAAGGCCACCCTCGAGAGGGCAGGGAGCACTCAGCGTGTACGACCTTAATTCAAGGCGGCCCGAATTAAGGCGAGGCCGAAAGCGGAAGGTGCACTTGCGATCCGGCATAAATCTCGGACATACCCGGGACATTGAAATTCCCGGTGGGTCCCTTGAAAGAAAAGAACAAAAGGAAAGAAAAAAGTAAACGACATCGAAAAGGCGCAAAGTCGCGGTAGAAAAATCGGGGAAACGAGGAAAAGGGACAAAAGGGTGGAGGGCTCTTCACCGTGGACATAACACCGGCCGATAGGAGATTTCTCGGCGGTGTTATTACCGATGGAGGATTTTTTTACGAGGCCATCCAATCCGAGGTCGAGAAGCGGGCGACGATACGATCCCGCTTAAGGGTGGAAAAGGCCCCCTTTTTCTCGTGGAGGGCCTCGAGTGCGCCAAGAGGCCTAGAGAAAGGGAGAAACGCGCCGACGGGGAGGAGGGGGCCGGTCAAAGGGCAGAAAAGATCGCCTCTTTTTTCCTCCTCTCCTCCTTCCCCCCTGCCGAAGTCACTCCACGGTCGAATCGGATCGCGTCGCCCTTTCGGAGGCACGTACTCCTCCTCGTCTTCTCGGCGGGAATGAAGACCAACGAAAAGGGGGGAGCGAGTCTTTTCCCCGTGATTATAGAGACGGAGGGATTTCCCGGGTCGCGGCGGGGTGCATGGTTTCGACCTACCCCACGTGAACCATGCCCTACCCCAAGGAACCCCGTCTTAGCCTGTATAATCCCGACCTACCTCATGGGAACGTGCCCTACCTCACGGCGTTCTACCTCAACCCCGTGCACCTCACGGCCCGCGCAACGGCGATCTGCCTCCCTGTCCGCATCGTCCCGACCTACCCCACGTGAACCATGCCCTACCTCAAGGAACCCCGTCTTAGTCCGTATAATCCCGACCTACCTCACGGCGTTCTACCTCAACCCCGTGTACATCACGGCCCGCGCAACGGCAACCAGCCTCCCTGTCAAAATCGTCCCGACCTACCCCACGTGAACCATGCCCTACCTCAAGGAACTCCGTCTTAGTCTGTATAATCCCGACCTACCTCACGGGAACATGCCCTACCTCACGGCGTACTACCTCAACCCCGTGCACCTCATAGCCCGCGGAACGGTGATCTGCCTCCGTGTCCGCATCGTCTCGACCTACCCCACGTGAACCTGACCAAGCCCGCACAACCGCGATATGCCTCCCTGCCCGCATCGTCCCGACCTACCCCACGTGAACCATGCCCTACCTCAAGGAACCCCGTCTTAGCCCGCATAATCTTGACCTACCCCACGTGCACCTGACCAAGCCCGCACAACCGCGACCTGCCTCCCTGCCCGCATCGTCCCGACCTACCCCACGTGAACCATGCCCTACCTCAAGGAACCCCGTCTCAGCCCGCATAATCTTGACCTACCCCACGTGCACCTGACCAAGCCCGCGCAACCGTGACCTGTCTCCCGCGACCTCTCTGTTCTATCTTCGTCCCGGTACTTGAAAAAATTCCGATAAAATTAGGCCCTGTAGATTTCGAGGTTATCGTAAATGTATGACGTACGAAATCCGTCTTTACACGGTACGGCAGAAGGACGGGTATGTATGTATGTACATGAGGGGGTCGGAGATTGCCCTCATCGGCGTAAACGGAGCCGCCTCCTCCGCCCCACCTCGAGGAGCGGATATTCCGCGCCTCCGGGTCCTCGGCGGGGAATCCGTTCTTTTAAATTTCCCGGAGATCGCCTCAATTTCTCCATCTGCATTTTATTACGGGCCGTTGCGCCTCCACCTAACCTACGCCTACAGCCCCCGTCTCTCGCCTCTCCTCGGCCAATTTCCGGAAGAAAGGATTCCCGAGGGCGTAGGAGGTCTCCCGGGAGCGCCGGCCAGGATATCTCCCGGGTCGAGCCCCGGTACTCGGAAATGAACCTGGTCTGATTAGGGAGTCGCGTGTTTGCCCCAGGACCTCCTTCGAGGTACACGTCAGCTCGCGAGGTAACTCGCGAGATGTGCCTCGGGAAGAAGGGAAATCCTCCCGGAGGTCCTCCGACCCTCCCCCCCTGGTCCTGGAGATTTTTCCCTCAATTTTCCCGGCTCGCTCGAATTGGGGGGAGAAAAACGCGACGAGTAAAACCCTTCCCTCCCGAGGGACCTCTCGGGGGAGGGACGGACGTCTCGCAATTTTCGGGCCCGAGGCGTTCCGATTCCGCGCGAGTCGCCGCATCCTTTCCGTCGCGGCGCCGGCTCCAGGGTGCGCCTCGACGCAAATTCCCGGATTCGCGGAAAGAGAGATAGAGAGGGAGAGAGGGGGAGAGGGAGGGCTTCCTCGGGAATATTAGGCAAGATATCTCTCTAGTCAGCCGGGTGCTCGGCAAATGAAGTTGGCCTGATTAGGGAATTGTCTGATTAGCCCAGGCCCCCTCTCCCCCCGATGGACGAGCCGCCGATATACCCCGCGGCGCGTACAAACTTGAAGCCGTGCCCCCGGCGTCGCGACGGTGATCTCCCCTAAAATACCAGGTAGGGTGAAAATCCCACCGATATGGAAACCCCTCCCCCGGTAGATTCAAATCCCGCGCCACCCCGTTTACCGAGTGGCGGCCATCTTGGTCCACGCGGCCCGGAAGAGAAAGAGAAAAGTAGAACCGCCGGGAAATTAAACGTCGCCGTTAAACTCCTCGGCGGAAAAACGGACGGGCGCGGGATCGAGAGGTTAAACGGGCCGGAGGAAAAACCGCTCGCCGGCGATCCCGAGGTTTTCCGGAGGGCGGCCATCTTGATTAACCCCCGACGCGGCAACAATCGGCCGGCGGCCCCGCGGGCCTCGAGCAATTTGGCCGCGGCAAATTGCACGCGGCCACAATGGCGGCCCTCCCTCTTAGCACGCGGCCACTCGATCGTAAATCTCGGCGGGATTAAACGATCGTCACTTTCCGGCCGAAATCTAATTCCGAGGGCCACCGGATTAAGGCCGCGATACACACCTCGCGCGTATCGACCGGCCCCGAAGCGCGTCCACCCCCATCGAATACCGCGGTAGATCCGCGTCCTTTCGACGACTCGCGGAACCCCTGCGGACCCCCTGCGGCCAGTCGACGGCGTCCCAGACCTCGCCAAAGGCCGAAAGACCGCAATTCCTCCGAGCAAATACGCCTTTTCTCGCCGAGACGTCTTCGCCCTGGACCGCTCCTCCTCTCCCCTTCTTGCGGCCGAGACGCCGCGGCCTCCGCTCGATCCGTACCCCGAAAGACCGACCTTAAGGTGAAGTGAAACCTCCCCTCAAATCAGTCGATTCGAATAAAACACCTTCTTTTTACACCTTTGAACACCGAGCCATACCGACATTTGGGCGAAACTCGTCTGACCGTGCAGGCGATATTGGACCAAACGTCGGGCGCCTTTAGGGGCTCTTAGTCGCCAAAAGGTTAGCTTCGAGTACTTTGTCCGCGTCGAGGGGGCACGTGCGCATGTACCACGGATATAATAGTTTCAAGTACAAAAAGATGGTATTAAAATTCATATACATGGATTTTAATACTTTCAATTATTAAGGTGATATTAAAGAGTCAGCCTATATATATATATATATCTGAGAAGTCAAATCGTTGGGGAAAGTATCCTCCGAATAGGGTGTACCGATTCGTTTGAAATTTCACCACGTGGATACGGAATCCCTAAGGTAGGTCTTGAAACTTATGAAATTTCATTTTTCATGAAAAATGTATTTACTTATCACGAACTGGAACAAGTCCGTCCACGTTTTCGATGTTTTACACTTCTTGGAGGCTTAGAACGGAAGAATGACCGGAAAGGGCGAAAAGGCAGACCGAGGCGTCGCTAAAAGGGCGACGGAGGGGGAACTTTCCGCGCGGCCGCTAATTGCCTCCCCCGGAACTTTCAGCGGTACAGGGGGGGGGGGGGATAAATATGCGTCCGTATATGCGTACATAGACGCTCCCTTATCCAGGGCGTCGGGGATGCGCCGGGAAGTTTGGCCCGAAGCTTTCGTCAGCGTCGGCGTCGTCGGCTGACGTCACAGGCGACAATGGCCGCGAAGATAACGCGGGGGGGGAGGCGGAATTTTAACGGCGGAATCCCGTCGACGCGACGCGCCTCGCTTCTCGCGGATGGGACGAAGTTCCGTAGGGCCCCCACCCACCACCCACCACCCACCGCCAGGTGGGCTAATTGCGACAACCTAAATGCAACGCGCCTTAATGGGGACTTCGAACGGCGCGGCTCTTTCGTCGGAGTTTCCCCGACAAGATGGCGCCGCGGCTGCGGCAAGGAAGGGCGGAGAAGAACTTCCGGATGCTCTGGGATGCTGATCTTCCGGGGGGACCCGGACACCCCGCGCGCATATGGATTCTCTCACCTGGGAGGGGACCTAGAGGGAGGAATCTTCGAGTTTGCGAGTACAGGGACGAATCGTTAGGGCGGAGGTTCGCGCGGAATTTTTAGCAGCGGTTATCCCGTCACGTACGGCGGAGAGGGGAGATAAAAAAATCGGGGGAGGGAAAAATGCCGGGGAACGAGACGGGGGGGAGGGAGAGAAAGGAAGAGGGAAAAGTGTATTACATCATAGGCAGGTTTTCCAGGTTCTTCCTGGCGCGTTCATCCGTTATTCATAGGGTCGCCATAACCTCGTAGCCCGACGCGAGAGCTAAGGAGGAAGGCGGTTACCTTCAAATTGAGGCAAACCCCGGCCACGCGCGTATATACTCGCGTATATCGAGAAAAAGATAAAGATTTGTCGAATTATATATCGGTGCCTGAGCCAGGTGCAATTGCGAGAAACAATTGTTTCCTTGAGGGGAGAAAATACATCCTTGATTGAAATGAACTTCTCTCCGTTCTTCCTGACATTTCTTTCGACGTATTCGGTCGGAGGATTTTGTTGCATTGCGTACATCGAGAGAAAAGGATTAGTAGAATTATATATCAGTACTTGCACCATGTGCAATTGCGAGAAACAATTGTTTCCTTGAGAAGAGAAATTATATCCTTGATTAAAATGAATTTCTCTTCGCTCTTCCTGGCATTTCTCTCGACGTATTCCATCGGAGGATTTTGTTGCATTGCACGTTTTACTACCTTAAAAAAAAAAAACTAATTCACGAAACCAAAGAAATATTTCTTTGAAAAGATATATAGGTTGTTAATTCAATAAATAATTATCTGGCTCAAATGAGTCATATTTATTGAGAAAAAAAATCATGATGATCGTGAATATACCGAATTTCGACGTGGTGGCGGTCGACTCGGGAAATTGACGGAAAATTCGACATGACGGCCGCGTCCGGCCAGTGGTGCGTTTCCTCCGCTTCCGTCGGGCGCCGACGAGCTCTTCCCGGGACGAAGGGAAATCGTGCGTGCACGTACAATGAATATTGTCTGCATGTGCACATACGTGCCGTTCCATACCTCCTCCTCTTCCCCTCTTTGCTCTCTGCATACGTAGCCGCGTATTTGCCAGCTACCAGCTGTTTGCTTATTCTCGCGCGAAGGGGACGTACGCGCGGGGTGTAACGAGCCCCGGTCGAGTACCGGCAAAGTCGACCACGACCGGGGTTCAGATTCGACATTAAGAGGATATAAAAGGCGCCAAGAAATTAAATCGACTTTGACAAAATAAAATTCATCTATACCCTTTTTGGGGGGAACGCCATTTTGAGTACTCAAGTGATGACATAAGCTGGCGCGTCTCGTTACCGACATTTATATTTATGTTGATATCTTTTACAGTCTACGTCGAGAATTATACGAACTGAAGGGCTCTACATATTATTTCGGTAAAGTAATGGTAAAAAAATCGACGTAAAACTGCCGAAATCCCATTAATTCATGACTCTTTATATTCTGACTAATACTCAAGTTGCCTTTCATTCTTCGATTCGTTTCAAATTTTATCACAGGAATATGGAGGCCCTAAGGTAGGCCCTGAAACTCATGAAATTTCATTTTTCATCGAAAATTTATTTTATAGTATTTAAAATTATAGTATTTACTCATCATGGCCTAGAACCAACGTGGCGTGGTCCGGGCACGTTTTCGCTTGTTTTACTCCTCTTGGAGGCTTAGAATAAAAAATGAAAGAGTTTCAGGACCTACCTCGAACAATTTAGAATACCGTAGAAATGGAATATTATAGAGTCAGATGGGAAAATCTGGTAAATACATTCACCGACAATTGCAAGAGAATGCTGGCTTGTCCGGGGGCTAACACGTGCTTTTAGAGGAAAAATTTAGTTGCAGCTAAACGTCACAGATGGCGGCGTAGGTTCGTCAGGATATAAAGAGTCATGAATTCATGGGATTTCGGCAATTTGACATGGATCTTTTTATCGTTACTTTACCGAAATGGTTACAATAGTTTCACCACGTGGTACACGGTACAGCAGTAGTACCACGGATACAATAGTTTCATGTATTAAAATAGAGTATTAAAATTCATGTATATGGATTTTAATACTTGCAATTATTAAGGTGATATTGGATGATAGATGAATTTGACTTTATCGACGTCGATTAAATGTTCTTAGCGCCTTTCATATCCCCGCAAGTCCAAGAGGATCCCTTCTTCGGGACGCGGAATTTACCCAGGGACGCATCGAGTGGCTAATTTCCCGGCGATCGTCGTTAACGAGGTCCACTTCCGGATTCGAGCCGAAGAGTCGCGTCGCGACTTCCGGTCGGTTTCCGCGTCGGATCGGCGCGTCGATCGCTTTGTGTCCCCTGGTGCGCTAATTGGCTCGTGGCGGAGTTACCCCACACTAAATGCCCGGTAATACCGAGTACTTGCGGCAAACTTCCCGTAGGAGAGGGCCAGGCCTCCCGAAGGAAGAGTGGACGCGCTCGGTCTAATTTCCACCTGTCCTCCGCGCGGCCGACGGTCTCTTTGCGGCGCCCCGCTAATTGGCGTCGCGGCGCCCCCCGTAACGAGCCCCATTTAGACTTGGCCGGGTGACTTCGAGGACTTCCACGAGGAGGGAGGCGTCCCGAAAACTTGTCCCGAGGAACCCCAGGTACCCCAGGAAGCGCCGAGGACTCCGACCTCGACGCCGATTGCGAAACGACGGATTACGGCAATCGGCACGCGGAATACGTACCAGAGCGCCGTGAATGTTAATAAATAAATAAATAAATACATAAGTATCCGAAACAAAGGAGAAATTTCGACGGAGCGGTTAAGGTGAAGTGAAACGTACCACAGCGCCGTGAATGTTAATAAATAAATAAATAAATAAATACATAAATATCCGAAACACAGGAGAAATTTCGACGATCGAATCAGTCGATTGGAATTAAACACTTTTTTTTAAGGGTATTGGAACAAACTATCCGAAACTTTGACACGTGACTCGTGATGATAAAGGAATTGCCCTGACAGATTCAAAATATGAATTATGACGAAAAAATTGGTTAACTTAGCCTAGATCAGAACGAAAATGGTGTAGAGCTCTCGTATTTCGATCGATATACAATTATTGAAGGCTTTGATATGAGAAGCGAAAGGGTCAGGACAATTGTACGACAATTTAGAACACTCTGGTAATCGATAAACTGGTATTTGAACGGGATAAAGGGAAAAAAAGTGTCTTATCCGCATCTATGCCAAAGCGATGGGAATACGAGGTCTCGGAGTGAAGATTTAGTTGACATGAAAATCACAGATGGCGCAGGGGGTCCTTTGCAGTCAATTAGGGCCTCGGAAAACATGAATCCTGGGGATTTCTGACGTTTTACTTGGATTTCTTAATAATTATTGTACGAAATCGACAGGTGGAGTATGCCAATTAGTACAATACTATTTAGATAAATCTTCTTTACCAACGTCGATCAAGTTCCCCGAGGTGTTTCACGTCACCTTAATCGGCGGAGGTCGGAGGGCCCTGGAATCGTTACACCCTTCGGGAAAGTCCTGATCGTTCGTAACGAGGATCTCTCGCAGTAAAAACCGGAAGTCCCGTCCTCCCGGGGAGGGAAAAGAAACTGCGGCAGTCGTAAAGCGGCGGAGAGCGCCGGGGATTGAATCGGAACCCGATCGCGACATAATCCAAGCGCGAGAGGTTCCGCTCTCAGTCGTCCTCGACAGGAAGAGCCATCTTTAACGACAGTAATTTCCGGCTGAGCTCGGACGCCTCCGCGACCCGCGGAGGGCCAAAGTCGAGGCTCGACAAATCGAGTCGTTCCGTCGCGACGCCCGGGCTACGTTTCCCTTCCGTCGCCTCGACTCCCGGTTGTCGCACGTAAGGTGATCTTCGGTGAGAAAAAAAAAAAAAATTCTACACCGTGGGAAACAAATTCATCGAACCAGAGAAATATTTCATTAACGCAAAGAATATTTCATTAATGCGAAAAATATCTCACTGGAATAAATTGTGACGATTCGCTTAGAAAAGAAATTCTACACCGAGGGAAAAAAATTCATCGAACCAGAGAAATATTTCATTAACGCGAAAAATATCTCACTGGAATAAATTGTCACGACTCGCTGAGAATAAAAATTCCACATCGAGGGAAAAAAATTCATTGAACCAAAGAAGAATTTCATTAACGCAAAGAACATGTCACTTTAATATCAAGTCAAATTCTTTTAATTAACAAGATATCTCTTTACTTCAATGAAATTTCCATTTCTCAGTCTACGGGAAAATCCTGCGAATACGCGAAAGAAAATATCTGAGCAATGAACACATTCGTTTAAATCGAGGATATCATTTTTCCTCTCAACGAAACCATTGTATCCCGCAATTATGCATGATTAAGGGAACGGCATTTAACCCTTTCGACATATGGGCGAAATTCGTCTGACCGTGCAGGCAATATTGGACCAAATGTCGCGCGCCTTTAGACGCTCTTAGTAGCCAAAGGGATACGTCTTACAGTCAGGAAATATTTTTTTTCTCACCGTAAGTTTCTCTCGAATATCTATGCAATCGAATCGGACCGCGGCGAATTTCGGTGGCCGGAGGGGATTGAGAAAAATCCCAAGAATCGAAACGTCGCTTCGGGTCGATCGAGTCCGCGGGTCCATTGGCATATTCCCGGATGCCGCGTCCTGGGGATCAGGGGGGAAAGTAACGACGAAATATGCATTATGCATGCCCGTCGCCTCTGACGAGTCCAAAAGGGCCTTTGGGACACCTAAGAGGCAAAACTTAGTCGCGACTTCCGGGGCCCCGACTTTTATCCCCGCCCTGGAGCACCTTGTACCGAGGAAAACTTGTCGCTTACGCTCACTCCCTCTATTTACATTAACCCTTTGCGGTCGATGCCGCCATAGTGGCGGCATGACGTCATTAATCCCTCAAATGCCGAAGAAAATTACTTTTTTGGGTCATGAAGATGTGCATCATGTGGTAAATTTCCTCCGACAAGCTGGAACTCCCATCAGTGAAATTTGCCGAAAGGGTTAGTGCCCCATCCCTTTTAATCCGAAAAAAAAAAAAATGGAAACCAATCCGATGGGGCGGAATCGCGCCTCGTGGACCGATCGTTCGCCATTCGCTCGGTTTATCGCGGATTGACGGGATATTTTCAATGTTATTTATCGGGTATAAATCTACGGCGCGTCGGACCGAGAAACGTCACGAATCGACAGCCCGATGAGAGCGCTCCGTTTTAATGGCGGTTAATTATACCCGACGCGAGTGTCGACGAATGGAAGGGGGGAAAAAAAAAAGAAAGAAAAAAGTAAATAAATAAAGCGACACGAGGAAGGAGAGACAGAGGGAAAAGAGAAATAGTGCCCAGCGAAGGGAAAATTCAATTCCCGCCCCGTCTTTGTTGGGCGCGCTCTCGCCGTTAATTATCCCTGTTAAAATTCGAGGGGACCCGAGCACGCCATTTTTTACCTCCCCCCCCGGGGGGGATAATTCCCGTTTACACCGAGGGAAAATCCATATCGACCGGGTCGAACATCGAGGAGACGGGATCGCGGTAAAAAGTCCGATATATCTTTTTTCCTCTCCTCCTTTGCGCGCACTTTCCACCCTAATTACCCTCGATAGAGGGAAAAATCCGCGATAGAGGGAAAAAAGAAAAAGAAAGAAAAAAATTGAAAGGGTCGACCCCTTTCGATTCGATTCGAGGGCTAATCGCCACCCTCGCCCGGAAGGTTTAGACCGGAAGTCGCTATGCGGAACGAAGAAGCGCACTTGTTGCGCGGCCGCGGCCTAATTCCGCGGCGGTCTTCCTCTTTTTCCCCTCTTCCCCCTTGCATACCCTCCCTCCCTCCGTCCTCCGTCCCTCCTGATGGACTCTTCGGGATTTTCGTGGCTGGCCGCGCCGTAATTACATTTCCCGCAAGCGGGACGGAAAAACGCGCCTCTCCCACCCCCCGCCGGGGGGGGGGGAGGAAATTCGCGGAATCCGCGCAATCCGCGGAAATGGTGGAAAATTCACGCGCGAGCGACGCCCCGACCGGATAGTACCGATTGTGGCGTTTCTTCTTCTTTTTTATTTTTTTCTTTTAATCTCTTTCCTTCCGTCTCCCTCGCCGAACGCGTCCGAATAATCGAGCGTCGTTAATCGGCCCGACGTGGAAAGAAGAAAGGAGGGGGGGGGGGATTCCGCAAAATGGCGCCGGCCGTAAATCCCCCGTCGACCTTGCGGCAAGCTCTAAACCAGACACCGGGAATTAACGCGTCGACGCGACGAGTTATGATTGGTCGTTATCGGGTCGCATGTCCCGGGCGATTACATACAGGTAACTAATACATAACCCCCCCAATACCCATGTACCGGCGATACATATCCGGCCATGCGCGGCCCCGTGGACGATTCCGCGTCCCTTAGGGAAAACAAAGCGTTTCGCCGGCAAGATGAAAACCGCGGAAGGGTACAAGAGACATAAGAGGAGAAGTCGCGAGATATCGAGTCGAAGTTCCTCGGGGCCGGGGGTAACATCCCCAGGGTATGATACATCGAGGGTCCCCCGAGTGGGCGCGCGCGCGCGACCGGAAGCGGGAAGCATGAAAAATGACCCCGAGAGTAAGTCGGACTTCCTTAAGCCGTGGGGCGTCTCGGTGAGAAAAGGGAGGAGAAGGGGGTGGCAGCGGGGAAAGGGGGGAGAAAATTGATACAGTCGAGGCGAGGGGCCTCGCCTTATGGCGTCCACGAGGTGGCCCCCCGCGATATATGCAGCCCGGGTCTCCCGGGCGCGAGTTTCCGCGCCGGATCGAATCTCGCCGGAACCCCTTGCGTCTGGGTCTCACCGAATTTTCTACTTCGCTCCGCTAGGGAGGAAGAGAGAGGTCCCACGCGACCATGCGGGTACGACGGAGAGGGAGAGCGTGGGCGACGGTGGCGCCATCCCTCGGCGCGCGGCCGAACCTCCTACCCGCCGCCGGCGAGCCGAGAGAGAGGGACCGAGGCGCGGGCCAAGGGGAGAGAGAGAGACGGAGCGAGGCCCTTTGAGCCGGGGGGCCCGAGTCAACAGCCGGGCCGCCGCGCTCTGCGGAGAGATCCGTCTGACAAAAAGGTCGCCTCCTCTCTCTCTCTCTGGCTCAAATATTTGCCGAGAGCGCCGCCACGTGACCGCGCCTCGCGCGGTACCTCCCTAGATGGCCGTCTTTAAAATTCAGCACCCGCTCCCCGCCCCGCCCCGGCCGGCCGGAGAGGTCGAGGAGGAGAGAGCCGGACAAGGGGCTCATATGAGAGAAACCGCCCGTACCTTTTTCGGCGACCCTAGGGGGGAGCTTTTGATCGCGCCTCCTGGAATTGCACCCGAGGCCGGGGGAAAATCCGGAATACATCGCGTTTACGATCGGCAATGAGGGATTCTCCTCGCCTCCTCGTTCCCACCGTAGAGCGGCGCGGCGATAAAGAAAAAGGAAAAAAAAAAGAAAACGTCGAGCCCCCCCTCCCTCTATCGGCGATACGGGCAGAAAAAACCGGGGAAAAAAAAGTAACCAGGGATAAAAGAAAAAAAAAGAGAGAGAGAGAGAGGAGTAGGCGCGCAATCGCGAGATACCGCCTCGAGGACAGGTACGAATGGCGGAAAAACGAGGACGCGCCGCGCGCGATACCCGGGAAAAATGCCCCTCGGCCAATCCGCGGCGGGCCGCCTCGCGGAATCCGCGGACACGCGCGCGTAAAGGAAAAACCCGTTCCGATCCCACCGTCCCTCCCCGGGGGAACTTCCGGTCGCCCTCCCCCCTCGCTTTTCCGACGTTCCTCCCCAATACCCTCCCTCGATACCCAAATCGGACTCTACTCCGGTATCGCCGGATATTCTTCCCTCCCCTCGCCATTTCCGTAATTAGCAACCTCCCGGAAGAGTTTCCGGCCCGAAAGACTTCCGGGGCTGGTTGCATCCGGACGCGGGAGGGAGAAATCCTCCCGCGGCTTTTCACCCCCGGTTTTATTGGACCCTTGACCCGGGCATCTTGCCGGGAAACTCGAGTCTCTCAACTTTTCTCGAAGAGAGGGAGCCACCCCCCCCCGTAAACCTATCCCCCGATCGTTGCCCCCCCCCCCCCGGGAGGATCTTCGGGGCATCTTCGGGGTCGAAGACTGACCCCCCGTCCGAAAAATCAAACCCGACGCGTCCAATTTCCATCGACGGGGGGTTAACGAAGCGGTCGCGACGCCATTAATCTGCTTTATTTCTTCCTTTTTATCACCCCCCCCTTCCTCCCCCTCCCCCCAGAGCCGTGGTTATTGGAAACAGCCGAGATCGAAAAGTGATTCCGTAAAATGCATCACCGTCCCGCATTTGCATACGGGGCCGAGGTGCATCCCTCCACGGAATTTTACAAAATTTCCTCGCCTCCTTCGATCCTGCCATGATATTATGTATGTAATATATAATTGAAAAAAAAAGGAATTGATCGATTTGAAGAAATATCCCAAGGGGAAATTCTGCGGTCGAGTGCGTAGAATTTAAAATGTGGCAAAAATAAATAGTTCAAACAGTGAAATACTTTCAACCAAGCGAAAAATGTAGAAATAATTAAAATGTAAATATTTTCAATGGTTGATATAATTACTTCTTCGCTGGAATTAAAGGTTAAATACTTTCAACTGAACGAAAAACGTAGAAATAAGTTAAAAGTCTACTAGGTCCATGTGTGACTAAAATTGATTCCCCTCCATTTGTCCATTATTCTTAGGGCACGAATATGATGTTACACCGACAATGCACTTCTACGTTATTTACTACGGTATCAAAATAACCAATGATCTAATGTTTACGGTACATACCCTGAAAAAACGAGGTACTTGAAATCAAATAAACGTGCCTATTTAAATAATCGAATACTTGACTCGCGTGAATTTCTCAATGGTTGAAATAATTACTTCTTCGCGGGAGTTAAAATTGAAATGCTTTCAACTAAACCAAAAAACGTAGAAATAAGTAAAGGTCTACTAGGTCCATATGTCTAGAATTGATTCCCCTCCATTCGTACATTATTCTCGGGGTCCGAATATGATGTTACACCGACAATGCACTTCTACGTTATTTATGGTTGAAATAATTATTTCTTCGCGGGAGTTAAAATTGAAATGCTTTCAACTAAGCCAAAAAACGTAGAAATAAGTAAAGGTCTACTAGGTCCATATGCCTAAAATTGATTCCCCTCCATTCGTACATTATTCTCAGGGTACGTACGTACACGAGACATATCCTATCAGCGTGTCCAAGTTCCCTCGTCGTCGCGACGCGTCCTCAGGATCCCCGCACCTCCCTCCGCGCGGAGGCGCATCTCGATTGTAAATACCCGGGGGGACAATCGCGTCGGCCGGGTCGAAATAATTGACCGGCGGTATTTCCATCCTCGGTCGATCGATCGGGCCGCATGACTGTATAAATACGCGCGGGGCCGATGACAATTGCGCACCGCGTGTCACGTGACGATCCCGCGACCTGGCGACAATAAGCGCGAAACGGGCCTCGGAGACGCGATTTTCCGCAATTGCGTACGCGAGAGATCGAGAGGGGAAGGGGGGGGGGGGGAGGGCGTTGTTCGCGGTGTACCCCTCCTCGTATGTACGTGCACTCGGTGCGGCTTTATTACCGCGGCGGCCGGTCCATTGAATTTATCCCCCGCGTAAAATCGGATAGTCGGCAATTACTTTTTCCCGTCCGTCTCCTGGATGTGACGTAGGTGTCCCCCCCCCCACCCCGGTTTACGCGTAGCCGATCCTTCGTAATAATCGCGAACGCCACCGAGCCGAGTGTGTGCACGCGTGCGCGGGAGTTTGCACGCAAAGGTGCACGCATTATGCCGCCGGCCGGCTAGGGCGGGTACGCATTGCGGCACCGCAATCCGTTATGTCAACGGCAGTCGATGCGTCGTCATTCTACCGTGATTCTCCCCGTAGACCCGATGACGAGCCGACGTCGTTTTTGCAAATTACCCGCCGGAGGGTACCTCGAGTTCCGACTCCACCCTCTGCGCTCGGGTGATAAACATTGGGGCGTAATTGGGAAAATTGGTTACAATGAAACCCAGGAACTTATGGCACTAACCTAATATAGTACGCGTTACTGCTAAAAAAAAAAGATAGCATACAAAAAGAAAAATGTTCATTGACCCGATGAAATTTCCATGACTGGAATGAAATCCTCGATCGAAGCAAACGCGTCCAAGGAAATGTCGGAGTGAAGAAAATTCAATTGAATCAAGAATATCGTTTTTTATTCTTCCCGAGGAAATAATTGTCTCTTGCAATGATGTATGGGCAACGATGTAAATTTGTTTCGGTTGATATTTCATCTCAGGGTGAAGTTGTAAAATAGAGGGGGGAATCGATGTTAACGTCATCCGACGTTCCTAGGAGACCTTTTGCCCTCGGAGCGGCGACGACCGACCTCCCTCGGAGCCTTTAGATTTGCATCCCTCGCCGAGGAGAGGAAACTTTATCGAAACACGGGCGAATCCGAAAGAAGTTGCCGCTCCGCCGAGCTCCGTCGAAAGGGTCGACTCGCGGGGATCGATTAAAATTCTCGTCGAGTGTCCTCCCCCTGGAAGTCTCGCGACGGCGATCCTCTAATTAACGCGGGGAAGTTCAAGGAGAGAGGTCCGAAGTCGGACCTCTTACCCTTAACCCTTTTTGGTCGCGTCGCCGTCGAGACGAATCCGGCAATTACCAATTAGAGCCGCGACCATTGCGCGGGGAGACCTGGCTCGGACGACGCCGGAGATCATAAATAGGATTAAAAGGAGGAAACGGTCGCGTCGTCCCGTCGGAGCGTGGAAAAGTTAATAGAGAGAATTTAGAGAGCGCAATTGGAGAGTCGCGCGCGACACTTTCTCCGAAACGTCGCGTGGCGCGCAGCGGAGTTGCACGCGTCATCGGCGCGGAGGACGCGACCGCGCGTTAAACCGCCGATTAATCCGGCGATTAATCCGCCGATTAATCCCGGCGGCCGCGATCCCGGGTAGGCCCACCCCGTCGGCGTCCCGCCGACCGAATGGCAGGTCCGTCGATTTTTCCCCGGTATTTATAGTCTCGCCCGCATCCCACGTGGTCTCCCCCACCACCTCGGCCCGGCGTCACGTGACTGCATCGGTAGGTGCATCGGCACGCGAGCGGAGGGCGCGCCCTCAGCAGTCGAGGGGGAACCCTCGAGGGAGGCGAGGGGGGGACTCCCGTCGCGGTAACGCGTCGTAAATCCCGGTATCTCTCCTCCCGCGTAAGAGTCCCGAGGGAGCCGGAAAAGAGCGGAGAGGCGAGAGACAACTCCCTCACGGCGATTCGCGACGTCCCGCGGCGTCCGGCTGTATCTTAACTCCCGTTTCCGGGGACGGTAATAAGTGCCGGGCGGTTACGAGGCCCCCTTAAAGCGTCCTTTACGAGCCTCGCGGAATCGTCGCGGAAAATACGGACCGAGCGGAAAATCGCCTTCGGCTACGGCATCCCGATCCGCGTAGGCGCCTCCCGACTAACCCTTTAACAATTTTTTACGAGGCCTCCGGGACACCGCGCGGCTCGACTCGCGGGTACGATATCGCTTCCGGCGGAGACGCGGCGGAGGACTCGCGCGACAAGGACGATTCTCGTTCCCGGTGACGAAGCGGCCGTCGGGACGAGCCGTAAACAAGGCCCCTCCACCACGCAATGGGAATTACAAATGATGATAGTAAAGAACCGGCCGAGACCGGGCGGAATGGCCGTTTCCCACCCGCGAGTGCATCTCCGCGTCCTCGGGCGGAATCGCCCCATCTCGCCGTCCCGTCCCGAGATAAGAATCCCCCGAAAGGAACGGGTGTTCCTTCCTCCGTGCATATTTCCCTTTTTTATTCCCCCCGAGTATAAATATAGGTTGAGTCACGTTTCGAAACATGGCGAGGACGCGCCCTTAAGGTGATACGAAAGTGTCCTATAAAAATAAAATAAATAGAAAAATGATTCAAAAGTCTCATAAAATATATAATCACGTGTTAAAGGTTCGAATGATTCGGTGGGCGGCGGTTCCGCAATCGCCCCGCAAGATATTCGCAGCCGACGGGAGCTCGAGGCGCGCGCAATGGGTCAGATATTGATAGAATATCCACCCNACCCCCAACCTCCTTACGCGATTTTTCCGGTCATAGTTCGCGATTACGCGCGACCAAGGTCGACCGCGCCGGAAACGCCGCTCGGCCGGAGGAAAAGCTACGCAACGACGAGTCGGGTCCAGCCCAGGGGGGAGAGGGGGGGAACTTCAATTAGTCGCATGTCGTACATCCGTCTGTCCGCTAATAAATTCGTTCGACTCGTTGACTTTCCATTACACCTTTCACCGCGTCTAATAGGCGACGCGAGCGTTTCCACCGTGCGAGTCGCGAGTCGCGACAATCGGGGACGGCGACAAACTTCCCCCTGGCAGGGTTGATAAGAATCATGATTTCTTTAAAAAATGGAAAAATCATGATTTCTTTCGAGGAAATTAAAAAAATCAGGATTTCATTCAAGAAAATGAAAAATGATTTCATTCAAGAAAATGAAAAATGATTTTATTCGAGAAAATGAAAAATCATGATTTCATTCAAGAAAATGAAAATCAGGATTTCATTCAAGAAAATCAATAATCATGTTTTCATTCAAGAAAATGAAACTCATGATTTCTTTCAAGAAAATCAAAAATCGCCGACTCGTTTCTAAATCACGATATAAGTCACCATTTTTGCCTAACATCTTGAGTATTTAAACAAGCTTTTACAGAAAAATTCTTATAATTTGATTGCTCAATTCGAGATCATACGAGCGACGATCCGACAGTTCCGATTTCGTGCGCAATATACTAGGACTGTTAAGGAAAAAAAAAAATAAAAAAAAAATAAAAGGCGCGGATTGAAAGGAAATGAAAATCAATTGACATTAATCGGGTTATAAATGAAATGATTACAATCAGCTCAACCCTGTCCCTCCCCGGATGTCGAGATTCGTCGAGTTGCAGATCCCCGCAAATCCGTAGTGTCGCGCGAATTAAGACGCCCCCCCCCCCCCCCCGATCCTCCCGGGCGCAAATTGAAACGCAACTCGCGACACGTACCAGGGTCCTCTCCCCGGCGAGGGAAATTCGCGGGAAATTCGCGGGAAATTCGCGGGGAATCCGGCCACGGACGAAGAATCAACAAACTCTCGGCATGGCTGCGGCGCTCGCCCCTTATTTCCCGTCATGGTCCCTCTCCTCTCCTCGGCTCCTAACTCCCCGAAACCCTGTGGGTTGGGTTAAGCGCCTCGCCGCCATCTTGGAAACGCCGGGGCGCCCCTCGGCGGCGCGATCGGGAGGCTCGGTTGAATAATTCCGGAGCCCGCGCGCGCGCGACCGAGAGGGAGGCAGAGCCCTATCTACCCTCTATTCAGGATATTCCCCTGGAATAGGACATTACCGCCATTGTGAGAGCTCGTGTGTCCTCGAAACAATGGTGTACTCCCCAGACGCCGGTGCATCCCCCGAGGAGCCCGCGAGAAGAACGCGCGTTCGACACGCGCGGAACAACCGGCGTACTGTTTCCCCGACCAAGATGGCGGCCGCTCGCGCCTCCGGCTAACCTCGAGCGATTTATCCCTCCACCCTTTGAGCGATTACTGATTATGTCGCGTAATCAATATTCGGTTTAGGAAACGGGAACCAAGATGGAGGCCGGTCGCGCCTCCACCTAACCTCGAGCAATTTATCCCTCCACCCTTTGAGCGATTACTATTTATGTCGCGTAATCCATATTCGGTTTCGAAAACGGGGACCAAGATGGCGGCCGGTCGCGCCTCCACCTAACATCGAGCGATTACTCGTTATGTCGCGTAATCGGCATTCGGTTTAGGAAACGGGGACCAAGATGGCGGCCGTCAAGATACCGTCCTATCGCTTATCGCGAGGCTCTCGCCGGATCGGCGGCCACGATGGCGTCCTCGATTACGCCAATTCCCTGAATAACGGTTGGCCACTTATCGTTATCGCGACCTCCGCCGCCTTGTTCATCGCGGAGAGAGCGGCGTCGCAAAGCTCGTCCGCGGCGATTTAAAACGTGGATTCTTGACTTCCGATATCGGCCGAGGGAGCATAATAATCCCGGAGTCCCCACTCTCGCCGGGGATACAAATATTATTCCAATATCCCCCTCGAGTAGCTAATCGGCGAGAAAACACCCCTCACCCTCTTTCGCGAGACTCCTCCGGTCCTCTCGGAAGCTCCCATTTTCCCGAGAATCTGCATTAGATTTGCATTCAAATCGCGCAAATTGCATTCATCCCCTCGTCGAAGGGTCGACGGGGGAGGGGAAGGGAGCAACGAGGGGGGTCTCTCTCTTGTAAGACCGGGCGTAATTTCGATTTTGATACTGGGAAGGTCGACTCACCGGTTCCGGATCTTCTTCAGCTCCCCCAAGGTGGGGTTGTCGGAGTGGTCCTCCCCGCTGATCCTGACGACGCCGTCCTCGGCGTTGACCCCGTCGCCCCCGACGACGAACTCGATCAGGTCGGCGAAATCGTCTCGCGGGACGGGCTTCTCGGTGGCCAGGGTCTTCCTCGGGGGGGTTCCCACGGGATCCCTGGGACCCTGGGTGCTGCCGGCGGCTTCGCTGCCGGAGGTCTCCCGGCTGCCGTTGGCCCGCTGCAGGAACTTCCTGCGGAAGTTGTTGTAGACGGTGTCCTGGCCGGGCTCGTCGCCCAGCCGGACCCTGCCGTGGCTGGGGACCAGGTGGTGACCGCTGTAGCCGAGGTCCATCTGCAGGTCGACCACCAGCAGCAGGGTGAAGAGGATGGCGAAGGCGCTCACGGCCAGGATCAGCCTCTCCCTGATCCTGACCATCCTGATCTTCAGCTTCATCTCGAGGTCCTTCCGCGACTTCCTGCGACAGGACCCGAGGAACTTGCCGGAAGGGTCCTTCCTGCGCGGGAGTTCCTTGGAAGTGGACCCCTGACAGGGGGTACTTCTCAAAAGTGGGGACGAGTCGGTGCCCCTCGAAACCCGGAGGTCCCGGACCTCGGTGACCCCGGGGGATCGATCCACCCCCGAGGGTCGTGGGTAAATCGGGACCGGGGAACGAACCTCGAAAGGGGCCTCTCCTCCGGTCGGAGGCCCACCGCAACGGGCCCCGAGCGAGAACACCCCCACCTGAGAGGGGCTCTCCCGGTCTCCCCCGCCCTCGCTATCGTCCACGGAGCTCCCCTCCTCGAGTCTCCGAGGGGCCTCCTCTTCCACTCGGGGCCCTCGAAGACCTCGTTCTCCACTCGCGGTAAGGGTGGTCCAGGTCTCTCCTCCGGGATCGAGTCCAAGTCGCGTCGCGCCTCGTCGGCAGATGTTCTCGGGGGAAGGTCCTCTCCGCTGGCCGCGGTCGAGGTCCTCTAGGTCGTCGGGCCCCCCTCGAGGGGCCTCCTCGGCGTCTTCCCGGACATCCCGGTAAACGGGCCCTCTCAGCGTCTCGGTCGCTACGTCGAACTGGCGAATCCGCGGATTCGGGGCCTCGCACCGCCGTCGACGTCCATCCCCACCCTGGGCCGCGTCCCGGGCATCCGCGAAATGTGCAACTCGGCAGTTCACTGCAGCCGGTGGTGTCGGCGTCGCGGCCGGCCGCGAAGTCGGCCGATGCGTCGGCCCCGCCCCGGGAAACCGGGCATGGGCCTTATCGAGTGACCCGCGCTTATCTGGGATCGAAGCGAGCGAAGATGATCTCTGGACCGGAGTCTCATCCGGCGGCGGCGGCGAGCACTTGAGCTTCCTCGCGGCCTCCTGTCGACGTACCCGGGCCCGAGCCGACCCGAGCTCCGGAGGGGACCGTCCGGCGCCTCCTAGCCTCCGGTAGAGCCCGCGACCCTCTCCTCCTCTCTCTAGGTCCGACCTTCCAGGAGATGATTCCTCGGATTCGCCCTCCTTCAGGCGGTCCGGGTCGTCCGCCCACGCGTTCTCCTCTCGCTCGGCGACTCCCTCCGATCCCTGGCTCAAGGACCTCCGTTCCCGGGCGTCGAGTCCACCCTCGTTCCTGGCCTCGGCGAGTCCTGGGCCTGACTCGCGACCATCTCTCCCGGGAACCCCGACTTCCCGTCCTGACCCCTCCGATGGCAGATACCCAACGATAGAGTCCTCCGAACGGCCGCTACCTCTGGATGTCCGGAGGTCGGAACGCACACCTTCGTCCTTCGACCCGCTCGAGGGACATCCCTCCTCGGCCAGAGTTCCTGGTCGCCGAGGTAGCGGGGACAGGGAACCGTCCCGGGAATAGGAACTGGCAGGTCCTCCTCGAGTCCTTAGAAAAGTTAAATGAAAAACTGGTCACCGTGTCCTGCACCTTTTTTCCTCTGGAATGCGCCGTTCAGTCTTCCTGGTGAAAGCCCCGATCCGCGGAAGGGTCAACCCTCAGGATCTTCCTCGGGGCCTCCTGAAAGCAGAAAAAATCCAGCGGTCTAGGTCACCGTGGGTAGATCTGGGTCGAAGGAATTTGCGCAAAAGAAAAAAATAAAGAGAAAAATTCTCTCCTCGAGTGGAGGAAGCTTACGTAACGCGATTCTGCGGAGAACGGCGTTTTTTAAACGCGGCGTCGACTGTCACGGCGTCAGCGAGACGCGCGGTCAGGGCACGCGTCACTGTAAGTTACGCGTCGAATATTTCGCATAAGGGGAAAAAAAAAAATATGAAAAAATATTCATCGATTAGGAAGATATCCTGGCGAGCCAAGATGGCGGAGGAAGAATCACGCACCGAGTATACCCTGACGCGGATCGGGTTTTCGGGCCTGGATACGTCGCGGGGAAAAAAAAAAGGAAAAATTCCTCCTCACGCTCCAGTGATAGCTTTTCCCTATTTAATGATAATTCCCGGTCTCGAGCACGTGCTGATAAGGCCGCTCCTGTCGGACGGAGGTTCCGCGCGAGACAGCATTGTCGCGGCCACGCACGGCTTTTTCGGAAGAAAGGGGGAAAGGAGGAGGTAAATCGCGAGGCCGAGGCGCGGAATTAATTCCCCGGTAGGACAATCTAACCAGGAAGCGCGTCTTTCGCAGCCGTCGTGGCCCCCTACCACCGGGATAGCGGCTTAAAAAAGCGACCGAGCCGGGGGGCTCCTCATTAGGTGAGAACCTGCGGGACACATCATGGAGAAGCGCGCCATGTTCGGACTGGGCGTCTTCCTGGTCGTGGTCGTCTGCATCTCGGAGGCTACCGTACCCGTCACCCTGGTGAAACCCGAGGAGCCAGGTACTCGATACGACCCACCACCCCCGGTGTACCGTCCCGTCTCGTACCCGCTGTACCCACCGCCACCTCCGCCACCGTCGTATCAGCTACCTCCGCCACCGTCGTATCAGCTACCTCCGCCACCGTCGTATCAGCTACCTCCGCCACCGTCGTATCAGCTAGCAACGCCACCTCCGCTACCGTCGTATCGGCTACCTCCGCCACCGTCGTATCCGCCACCTCCGCCACCGTCGTATCGGTTACCTCCGCCACCTCCGCCACCTTCGCCACCTTCGCCTCCTCCACCACCTCCACCACCTCCACCACCTCCACCCACGACTACTACGCCACGACCGTACTCGGGCGTCCTCTCGTCCGTCATCAAGAGGATCCAGGACGGTCCCCCGCCTGTCCTGAAGGTCGACACGAACGTCAACTCGCCCACCTACAACTAACCCCGAGGAAGGGATCCCTCAGGACTCGCCGATCGGTCCCCAGGACC
Source organism: Orussus abietinus (assembly GCF_000612105.2). Lineage (NCBI taxonomy): Eukaryota > Metazoa > Arthropoda > Insecta > Hymenoptera > Orussidae > Orussus > Orussus abietinus. Next base: position 766,976 of record NW_019394237.1, on the reverse strand, counting down.
AATCGCCGCCGACAGCTAGCTTCGTAAAAGGATAAGTAGATCTTCGTTCAAAGTCAATTCCCCGGTGAAGTCCCACGTAACGAGGTGAAAAAAAAAAAAGGGAAAAAAAGGAACATCTTCAGAAATTAACTTCCAAGGACGTCTGGCCATGTCGAAATTGCCAATGGTCTTCGCCGCGATCCTCTTCACGGCGTTCCTGAACCTGCGACCTATTGAACCCGCTGCCCCCCAGCTTCTGGTACCGACTTCCGTCCTGGATCCGATATTTCCGGCGATATGGAGGATCCCGCTGGCTCGTCGCCTCCTGCGAAGACGCCACCGCTTGCCTCTCTTCCGACTGGACCAGGTACCCGACGTACCCCAGCAGAGGAGATTGTTCTGAGTCTCCGAGAGGGCATCGCGACCCTGGCAGTCAACGAGAGGAGCTACAAACGCGACCGGGCCGAATAAATCCACCTAGATGTCGAATTCCGTGTTTCATTCCCTCGCGACCAAGAGACCCTATCCCTTTTCCGCCTCCCCTGTCCTTTAACCGGATACTCTGAGAAATTAACCGCGGAATATATCCCGCGCCTGCGAAATAGACCGGCGGTTAAATGGCACGCATCGCCTCGCAAAAGTGGCCATTATGGTTATCGCGAAAAGTCGGGCATAAAGGCCGGCCACGAGGAGACCGCCCCCAGGGGTTGCGCGACCGAGTCGGTCGCTCTTCTGGGGCGATTCTCACGGAGCCTCGGCAAAAACCCCCCTCCTCGGGCTTAAATACCCGCGACACGGGAAAAAGCCCCGGAGGAAACATCTTCCCCGTGGTCCGGGGAACAACTTTCATCGGGAGGATTTCCCTCCAGCGGGCACCCCGGACGCGGAAACCGCGGCCTAAGGACTCGCGGCGAGAAGCGTCCCTTCTCCCGTCATCTCCGGCATCCTTCTCGCGTCCCGCCGGGGGAATCCGTTTCCTCGGCGTGACGGAAAATAAAAAATCCCCCTCTCGCGCCCGCGAAGGAACTGATGTCGCCCACGTGAAAGTCGAGCCGAGGAAGTAAAAGGAAAAAGAAGAGGAGAGGATAAAAATCGAAAGAGCGGGAAGGAAAAAATTCACCGAGGGATGAAAGATCCGAGGACCCCGCGGCATCTCCTCGGGCATTGAAATTCCTCGCGGGGGATCCCCAATAATAAAGTAGAGAACGATCCTCCCCCTAAGGAGTCCTTAAAGAAAAGAAAAAGAAAAAGAAAAAAAAATTCCCCCGGAGTCCGCGCATATATTCCCTTCAACCCTTTTTTTCATATCCCGGGTCTCTCGGCTCGTCCGGAGGCTGCCAGAAGCGATCGTCGGGAACGACTTCCAGGGGAGTCGAACACCCCCGGGGGATCAAGGGGCCTAATCGGCTGATCCTCGCCGGAGACGAGATGTCCCCTCGAGATATTAGCCACTCCACCTGGGCGGCCCTTGATCCCCCTCGTGATTGGCTCGGGCGATCCACCCGGTGACAGGAGTGATCCTAATCGCGGGGATATCCACCTCGCGGCGCAATCTGCCCTGTCCGGGGAGACTCCGGTAAATCGGGAGACTCCGTTGTCGAGGCACGTCCCGACGCCACCGACGCCTCCCGAGGAATCGCCTCTTACCTCCCGACACGTCGCGGGGGGTACGACGCGCGATACTCGTCCAATAAGGACGGATTCCCCAGGAAGTGCTCCCACTTCCCGGGGAAGTGAGTAGTTGCAGGAAATCACGATAGACGGTCGATCGGGCCTGGACTTTTTTTCGGCCGGCCACCTAATCCGCGCCGTCGCCTTAACCTTACGACCGCGGTAAAGAGAGAGGGAGAGAGAGGCTGGATGCACCCGAGGGCGAGAAAGAAGAGGACGCCGCTAATCCGGAGTACGTTCCCGGCATACCGGACCGGAGGGATCGAACTCGTTTACGCCCGCGGTGCTTAAATCGACGTGGCCGCGAGGATTAAGACGTCCGGAGGGTCGCCCGATGCGGCACGAGCTCCTCGGGGGGAAGAAAATGAGGAAAATTGCGAGGCGATTCCCCGACCGGAGGATTCCCGAAGGTTTAAAGGTCTCCTCCCTCGGTCCCGATTTCCACGTGTCAGGATCTCGCTCTCGCGGGCTCTTCGACTCTCCTCGACTCCTGGAGGACTCCACGGGTCTCTAAGAGGGGAAAGTCAGGAAAGGAGGGAAATTGCCAAGACATGCCTGGATTTTCCAGGACCTCCCGGGCGAGCTTTCCCTCGAGCCTTTCACCTCCCCGGGGGGAAGAAAGGAAAATAAACAAATAGATAAATAAAAGTGGGATATCAGCCGCGACATGTCATTATTTCCCGTTTTACGATCCTTCCCCGCGCAAAAAGTGCATCCTGTCTACCCGGGGGAGGAAAAACGAGGGTCCGGACAAAGGAGGACTCGGCGACCCGTCCCCGGAACGTCGCGAATCGGGAAGCCTTTCTACGGGGCGAGAGAAAGGGGCCGGAAAAACGAAGGAGAGAGAAAGAGGGAGAGGGAGCAAGAGGAGAGATTCGTCCCAGGGATTGGCCCCGTGACGAAAATTCCCCCTCAATGGCACCCGGCACCAAGAGGAACGGTTCCTCGTTCCCGGACCGAATCCGCCACCGCTGGTGCAGCGCGGGCCAGGGCGCGGAGATTTAACCCGGATCCCGGAAAGAAACAAAAGGAAAGCGAGAAAAGAGGTCTAACCCGCGAGAGACGACGATCCCGGAGAAAGAGCGGGAACAAAAGGGGGACCCCACGGCTGCGGTTGGACCTCTCGCCCTTCCTTTTTCCTGGGGGAGTTCCGGCTAAACGACTCTTTCTTTTTTTTTTTTTCCCCTAGGGAATTCCGTCGGACATTATCGTCGAGAGGAGGCCCTGACCTAGGTTCAGGATCTCGAGACCAAGGCCAGGGTCAAGGCCGCGGGATTAATCGGCGGACACTGAGAAAAATCCGCGTCCAGGCCGCACGCTTTGGGGCAATCGAGGGCGCGGCCAATTCTTGCGGTCGCCTCTTTCCGCTCGATTTTCCGGGTTTAATGGCCAAAGCGAGATCGTCCCGGGTAATCGAGAATTGTTCGCGGAACAACGACAGTCGAACCCGAACGAGGTCGAAGACACGGGTCGCCGCGGTGTCGCCGAAAGCGGCCGTTTCCCCGCGGAACTTCCGGAAGGGGCGCGACCCGCGACCGGCCAATTTGCCGAGAAAAGTCCACGAGCGTTTCTCTCTTTTTTTTCTTTCCTTCCTTCCTTCTTTCTTCTCTCTCTCCCGCTTTTTTTTCCCGCCTCCCCACTTCACTTTCTTCCCATTTTCTCCCACTTTTACGACCGCGAGACCGCTCGGCCGAGACCGCGTTTCGCCTCCTCGCGTTTCTCTCTCTCTCTCTCTCTCCCTTTCCCTCCGGAAACGCGTGACTTAAATCGGGGGGGAAAGAAGTAAAAAAAAAAGAAAATAAAAATAAGAAGACAAGGGGGTAACACCCGACATGTCGACCGGGTATAGGAAATTACCGGGACGAGGTTGCGTTTCTTCCGCGTTAAGGTCGACCCCGGGCCCTATTTCGGGCGAGCGGAATCTCCTGCCAAGAATCCGCGAGATGCGAGAAATTTGGAACGGCCGCGAGGCCTCCGCCCGCGGAAAGAACCTCGGCGCGTCCACCTCGAGCCCCGGGTGGCCCTTCCTCCTGGCGATAGTTCCGATTAATTCAATCCGATCGGACCCCCTGGTGCGGAAACTTCCGGAGCACATTCTCCCTCATTATAGGAGCCTCCGCGCCCATTACCCATCCGCACCGGAAAGACGTGCCGCACGCGGTCGAAATAACCCGCACCCATGAATTAGTTGCCAACGCGAGTGCAGAAACGTCCGCGGGCCGAAATCCCGCGATTATTCCGCATAGTTCCGTCGGTCGCACCTCGAAACTCCGGAAAATTTCACGCGGCAATCGTCCGCCGGGGAGTTTCCCGCGCGTAACTTCCGCGCGGCGGTTCTTTTTCCCCCCGTCGGGTTGCTCCGCGTTAAATCGGCCGATCCGAGGGGAACAGAGCGGAATCGAAGCGGGTCGATTAAACCCGAGGCGGGGAATACACATTCCGCGGTCGGCGAGGCAAAAAGTCTGACGTTTCGGAGGCCCTCTTCTAGGTGGAGGGTGTCCTGATAATTGCACGCCCGACCGGGAGGCGATAACGCGAAACCGTCGCCCGGGCAGATTAGCTAGGACCCGCACGAGGAGCGCTATCTCCCCCCGGCCGATAAGGCGTATATTTAGAGCCGTGCGATTGGTAATTCGCCGAGGCGGAAAATAAAGGAAGGAAAGAAAGAAAGGTGGGGAAAGAAAAAAAAAAGGAAATAGAGAGGAGGGCCCGACGGTGCGAAACCGCCAGCGAAATTGGAGCGCGCCGGGAAACGACGGGCGACGCGAACAACGACCGGCGTAATCGGCCGCGGCGAGCACGCAAAGCGGAAAAGAAACGCGCGACGGAGGTCAAAAAAAAAGAGAGAAAAAAGCCATCGGCAGGAAAAGATAAAAAAAAAAGAAAGACAGCGGAAAGTAGAAACCTTCCGCAGACGAGACGCGTTACGCAGGACTCCTCTCGCCTCTCTTTTTATCTGTCTACCTCCTGCTTCGTCCTCCCGATATCGTCCGCTCTGCGGACATTCTTTGCGGACTACCGAGGCCCGACGGGAGTCAAGGCGGAAAGTCAAGGGCGCCGGGGAAGCCGCAAGGCGGAATAGACGCACCGGCTCGATCGAACCCCCTCCTCGCTTCCGGAGGGGAGGTGAACTCGGGGGAAGCCGTAAGTCTCATCCCTGAAAGCCAAGTTTAACAAACTCCCTTACCCCTTCTCGCTGGCGCGGCCTTTCCGCGAGGATCGCGACACGCGGCGATCCATTTTGCCGCGGTTTCCGCAGTTTACGACCTTTTCGTTCCCCCCTCTCTCCCTCCCCATGCGAATTTTTCCATACGTCGGGGTACCGAACTCTGGAACCGACCTCTTATACCCATTAGATCCTCCAGGACGCTACATAAATTTAAGCCCTTAACAAAGTCTCATATATGTACAAAAAATTCTAAACATTTATAAAACATCTCCAAACTCAATTAAAACCAAGAAAAAAATTGTACCTCTCCAAGACAAGATCAAAAAAAAAATAATAATTCTTTTCGAAACCGAACTCTGGAACCGACCTCTTATACCCATTAGATCCTCCAGGACGCTACATAAATTTAAGCTTTTAACAAAGTCTCATATATGTACCAAAAATTCTAAACATTTATAAAACATCTCCAAACTCAATTAAAACCAAGAAAAAAAATTGTACCTCTCCCGGACAAGATAGAAAAAAAAAAATAATAATTCTTTTCGATAATGGAAATTTCACCGAGTGTCAAGACCTTCCTCAGGACCTCCGTACTCAAGTGCAAAGGTTTCAAATAATTCGGTATTGAGTTTAAAAAAAAAAGTTCTATAAATATTTCGACTTTTTGGTATATATATATTTATGATCCCGAGCTTTCGGGCCGCAATAAGATCCTCTTAGTCTTCTTCCTGAGGGGACAGGACGTCTTGGGGTGGGTCCTCCAGGTGGCGGCGAGAGATACAAACGTCGACGGACTAATTCCAGTAGGGGCGTGCGTCATCCTTAGAGTTCCGCGATCCGTCCGCGGCAATTAAACGGGGGCCGTCGTAAATCGGCGACTTTTCCGCGGCGAAACTCGCGGAAAACAGTCGTAGGTCGCGGGCGCTTACGACCGTATTCCCCGTTTTCCCCGTTTTCGCGGCAAAACGCCTGAAGAGGGGTAGGGGGCACGTAAATTTCATTTGGGACACGTTTTGCCTCCGGAGGCGCTTTCCAAGCGGATCGTTCCTGCGGCGGCTCCGGTCAAACGGAGGATATATACACACCTGTAAGCGTTTTCCCGCAGCGCTCGTTACACGGAAGCGGAACAACGCCGGGGAGAAAGAGGGATAGAGAAAGAGAGAGAGGAGGAGGAGATTACTTTAACGACGGTATTTTCTATGCCGACAAGAAAGATCCGCTCCTTGAGGGGCCGGCTACGTAAGAATATTCCGCGCGGAGAGACGGAGAGAGGGATATTTCGACAGCGTCCGTCGCCACCTTCCCCGGAAGAGGGCGGGATAACCCAGGGGGGGAAAGAAAAATGAGAAAAAGTACCCTCGGAAGCGTCTACGAGGAATTCGAGAACGAATTTCGCTCTCCGCGCGGAGAAATCGGGGAGGAACGACGGCGAAACGAAAGCGACACGCTCTCGCCGTGTCCGCACGGCACGTACCGTAAACGGCACACGACGTAGTCGCGGTAAAAGCGGAGAAAGACGGACACGACAAAATGAGAGAGAGAGAGAAGGTCGAGAGCCCGGGACGAATCGTTTTTCCGGAGTAGCGGCCGACCTCCGATTCCGCTTTCCTCCGGGAACCAGCAGGCGGGAACGCCGCGCGGTCATTCCGCGAGGTATCTCGGGTCGTCCCACGAGGAATAAAAAATCGAAAAGAATAAAAAAAAAACAAAGGTGACATTAACACTAACCATACCGGGGCCGAACAAATGACCGGTTTCGAAGTTTAACTTAAAATTGTAAATTCGTTATTTTTTTGTTTCTTTCTTCATCTAACTTTACGTAAATTCTTATGTCATCTGAATAATCAATTTCTCGATTTTTATTTTATTTTATTTTATTTTCGCTTCCTTTATTACCGAGAAAAATTTATTTTGCTTGACATTGGAAAGTTGATACACAAAGGGTTAACGCGGAAACGCGGAAAAGGGTTTCCGCCCCGTCCGACCGGGCCCCCGGGATTCCGCGGCTCCAGGAACCGCGTCCCGTGCAAAACGGACCCCCTTAACGGGATCGGGGTGACACTAGCCGTCGAAGAATTCCGCTTTCTACGGGCCGCTCATTAAACGACTGACCCGAAAACCAATCGGGCTTGAACGCCGCGAGACCATAGGAAAAATCGAGAAACCGGACCGAGGCGCCGAAAACTGACGTTTCTGCGCCCCAGGGAAAAGATATCGTACCTTTGGCTGAAAAAAACAGAAACGGAGGAAAGACTCGAAAAATACAAACGACGCGGGCCGAAATCGAAGGTAGATGGATTTCCCGGAAAATTTCTTGAATTTCTTGAATTTTCCGGAGTTCGAGTCGAGCCGGAACTGGGCCGGGCGTTAATCGGCGAGCGGAGGCTTTTGCCACTTCGCTTATCGCGAAACGAATTAAAAGGGGAAAAAAATGAAAGTGAAGAAAGACTCGAAAAATGCAAACGTCGCGGGCCGAAATCGAGGCTAGATGGATTTCCCGGAAAATTTCTTGAATTTCTTGAATTTTCCGGAGTTCGAGTCGAGCCGGAACAGGGCCGGGCGTTAATCGGCGAACGGAGGCTTTGTCACTTTGCTTATCACGAAATAAATAAAAAGGGAAAAATAAGAAATAGAGGAAAGACTGTAAAAATACAGACGACGCGGGCCGAAATCGAGGTTGGCTGGATATCCCAGAAAATTTCTGGACTTTCTTGAATTTCTTGAATTTTCCGGAGTTCGAGTCTAGTAAACGAGTCGAGCAGGAATCGGGCCGGGCGTTAATCAGCGGTCGGAGGCTTTTGCCACTCCGGTTATCGCGAAACGGCTGCTCGTGGTGCCCGAATTAAGCCACTTTCTATCACCATTCACGGCACGGGAATCGTTAGAGCCCACGAGCCGAGCAAGAGCCCTCCGCGACCCGTAGACCCGGCGAAAACTCGTTTCCGCGGCATTAAAAAGGAAATCGAAGATAAAAAGTCCGCGACATATATATCCATATACATATACACATAGAAACACGCATAATCGCGCCGTATAAGCGATAGATAGGCGCGTGTGGATATTCCGTAAAGTCCAGGAGATCGTCCCCAAAGGGTGATACCCCAGGTCCCAGGAAGGATGCACCCTCGGCGAATGCGCGTGCATTCCGGCCGCGAGGCCGCGCGCGTAATGACGGTCCATCGTCAGCAGAGGGGATGCGCGCGCATCGCGAGTCCCGCGCCCCCCACCTGTGGGTGGCGGAGACGAAATCAGCTGGGCCATTCGAGGGCCGACCGCCGAGGGGATCGGACGGGCGCAAAGTCCCCTCGGAATGCGTCCGCAGCTCCGGAAAGGCGGATCCGTTCCCGCGACGGACGCCGCGAAGGAATTCTCACCGCAAAGAAATTCCCCCCGCGTCGGGAGGCGAGAAAAAGTTACCCGGGAATCGGGGCCGCCATTATGCAACGCTCCCCTGGGCACCGGTACTCGTCGCTGGTACGGGCGGGATAATAAAATGGGAAAATCCATTCGGCGCGAACTGGAAGAGACAACCGTAAACCGTCCTCTCGCCGGAGATGTCAAAGATTTCTTGCGAGGCATGGTCAATAATTGGAGGGAATAAAATGAGATAACGGGAAGCCGGCTGGAAAAGAATATAAGAAAAAGGGGCCCCTTAACGCGCCCCACTGTACCCCAGGAACGATACCTTACCCCTTAGGCTACTAAGAGCGCCTAAAGGCGCCCGACGTTTGGTCCAATATCGCCTGCACGGTCATACGAATTTCGCCCATATGTCGAAGTTGCTCCGAATTCACGAAACAGTCCTACACCCCAAAATCTGAAAATGTCAGACTTTCCTCCAAACCGGGTGCACCGAATAACCTCGAACTTCACGTGAATAAAAAAAAAACGGACGTGAATAAAAAAAAATCCTTTTCCCTCGAAACATGAAATTTCCCGAGTTTCAAGACCTTCGTTGAGACCTTAGTGATATCAAATTATTCTCTTATGTGCACCCAGTACGGAGAAAAGTTTTATATTTTCCACGTTTCGATTAATAGAATGGCCCTTTTCGTCCCACCTTAAACAAGTATTAACGAGCGCGACTGTACGCAAGCGGAAAGAAGCGTTCGCACGCGCTTTCCGCTTCGACCGAGCACGCTCGTTCGCGGTTTCGGATGGAATTGGAGAAGAGCTCTCGCGGAACTCGCTCCTCTTTATCGCACCTCTTATTTCCCCCCTTCCTCTCTCCCCCCCCCCCACCTCCCTCTCCCACTGACCCTGCCCCGCAAACTTTTTCCCCGCCCGGAGGGAAATCTCGCCGCAAAGTGTTTTCCCTCCTCCGCGGCGACGCGCGACTCGCGGCTCACGGTGCCCATCTCTGGCAAGAGTGTACACAATTAATGTGGAAACTTTTAATCGCCTTTCGAGAGAGTCGGAATATCGCGGTAGGGCGTCGACGCCACGAGGGGGAGGGTTGAGAAGAAGAAGAAAAAAAAAAAAGAAACGAAGAGATCAGTTGATCGAAAAAATATATATCGTCGCCTGAATCATATATATGACCGTAAGAAACGATTACCTTTTTGATAAGAAAAGTCCACATCGTCGAGATAAACCAACTGTTGATTTTAAACGAATTTTCTTTACTCGAGAGAGAAGAAAACAAACGAAGATCAGTTGATCGAGACAGACATATATCGTCGCCTGATATATACGTTCGCAAGAAACGATTACTTTCTTGATAAGAACAATCCACGTCGTCGAGTTAAACCAATTGTTGATAATAAACGAATTTATTTACCCGAGAAAAAATAACAAAGATCAGTTGACCGAAAGAAACATATATGGTCGCCTGATATATACGTTCGCAAGAAACAATTATTTTATTGATAAGAACAATCCACGTCGTCGAGTTAAACCAATTGTTGATAATAAACGAATTTTTTTTACCCGCGAAAAAAAAACGCAAACGAAGATCAGTTGATCGAGACAGACATATATCGTCGCCTGATATATACGTTCGCAAGAAACGATTACTTTCTTGATAAGAACAATCCACGTCGTCGAGTTAAACCAATTGTTGATAATAAACGAATTTATTTACCCGAGAAAAAATAACAAAGATCAGTTGACCGAAAGAAACATATATGGTCGCCTGATATATACGTTCGCAAGAAACAATTATTTTATTGATAAGAACAATCCACGTCGTGGAGTTAAACCAATTGTTGATAATAAACGAATTTTTTTTACCCGCGAAAAAAAAACGCAAATCAGTTCACCGAAAGAAATATATATCGTCGTCTGAATCGTATACGCTCGCAAGAAACGATTACTTTCTTGATAAGAACAATCCACGTCGTGGAGTAAAACCAATTGTTGATATAAACCAAATTTTCATTCCCCAATCTGACATATCCATTTGGTGCATCCGATTCTAAGATTTCGCCTCCGCGACGCACATTTCCATCAGTGAATTCGTCTCCTCTCCTCAGTTTCCCCCTTCGGAGGGATCCCTCTACGTCGTCGTCGGAGCGCCAAGAGAGAACGAGGGGGAGATATCTCCCCTCCTCCCCCTTTTTTCTTTTTTCCATTATCGGTCGGTTACTTTTGCCGCGCGTAACGACCGGCCCGACGTTAACCAACAAACGAGAAGGCTCCGACGATTACGGCGGGAAATTAACGGGGAGGGAGGAGAAGGGGGGGAGTCGAGAGAAAGCCGTTCCCCTCGAGAGACGTCTCTCTCTCCGGTGTCTAACCTCCTCTCTTCCCCAGCCTCTTTTTCCCACCTTATTCCCCGTTCGGTTCCTCCGTCGGCTTCCCAGCTTTCCTCCCTGCTATCCGGGAACCAGGACGAGTAATTAATCGAATCAAAGGCCTCCGCGACAAGGAAAGAGGGAGAGAGGGACACCGCGTAGGTACAGTGGCGCGAGTTAATGACCGTGAAACCGGCAAGGAGGGTGGCGCCGCCCGGTGGAGCCAAAGAGAGGCGCGGAAAAAGGTGAGCGCGAACGCGGAAGCAATCCCGCGAGTGCCTCCCGTTTAAACTCGGTTTTCCCTTCCCTTGCCTCCAATCTTTTTTTCTTTTCTTTATTTTTTCCCCTTTTCTTTTCGTCCATCTTTCTCTACCGACCCGGCGACCGGCGATCCGCGAAAAGTCGTAGGGCGAACGGTAGAGGAGGGTTTAGGGAGGGAGGGCCCGGGGAAAAACCCCCGGAAAAGCGGAATATCGGCCGCGTTTACGCCCTCCCCCTCGTTCCGCTCCCCCTTTCCCCCCTATTTTATACTTCACCCGAGCGCACCATCCCGCGATCCTGCGTTTCTTCCATCTCCTCGAGACCGGCCGGCCCCTGCGGCACAGCCAATCGCCATAACCTCAAAGACATTGCGCAACGGAAGAAACCGCTCGATTACAGAGGCCCGATTGCACAAATCCGCGGATCCCATTTCTCCGCGGGCCGGGATAGCAGACCGCGGCGATTAATAGGGAGGAAAGTATTAAAAAAGAAAAAAGGGAATTAAAATTAAAAATAGGAAACGAAGGAACTTCCCTTTCGTCTCGGTGAAAGATCCACCGCCGATGGGGAGACTCGGTAGAGTCTCGCGCCAAGTATACAGACACGTGCGTACGTTCCGACTGGCGGAAAAATTTCCGAACGCTTGTTCTCCCAAGAAAAACCGATTATCCCGTTCCTTCCGCGCCTTCTATATAAAGACGAGAGGTAATAAAAAAAAAAAGAGAGAGAGAGAGATACGGATAAGTAACCAGGCGGATGGTCCGCCCGAGCGGAACCGCGCGTCCTCTCCGCCATTTCCGACCGCGAGAGCGGGTCTCCCTGTCACGAGGCTGGGATTTTCCGGAGCGACCGTCGACGACTTCTACAAGGAGGGCCGTGAAAATCCCGGCTTCCCCTTTGTTCCTCCTCCGGGTCCTCCCAGGTGCGAAAAAGCGGCGTAGCGTGGGAGAAAAAGCCTCCGGGAACGGGTTTAGAGGTTAGGTGAGACTTACCGGCTGCGGTCCCCGGCGATCCGCGTCTCCGCCGCGTCATTCCGCATCTCCTCCTGGACGGTTACTTCTCTATCACTCTCACATCTCGCGTTAGTCTAAGAGGGTTAGGGCCACTCGTCGACACGCTGTTAATTCCACGTGGGTTAGTAGGGGCTCGCCATCTTGGGCGATCCACGACCTGGAACACATTCGTCGAGAGGACGAGCTCTTATCAGGCAGTCTAGGACAGATAGGAGCGATTAGATACCACTAAGGGAGGAATCGGGACGATTAGAGGGCGAGAGCCAATCGGGTATCGATTAATCATTGCAATCCAATCACGAAAAAAAAAAAAGAAAATACATGCAGTCGTGCGCGCTGATAAGAAATGGAAGGGAAAGAACAACTGTATGATAAGGATGCATTCCAGGATAAGGAGAGGACGAGCTCTTATCAGGCAGTCTAGGACAGATAGGAGCAATTAGATACCACTAAGGGAGGAATCGGGACGATTAGAGGGCGAGAGCCAATCGGGTATCGATTAATCATTGCAATCCAATCACGGAATAAAAAAAAAAGAAAGTACATGCAGTCGTGCGCGTTGATAAGAAATGGAAGGGAAAGGACAAATGCACGATAAAGACGCATCCCAGGAAAAGGAGTGTTTCCCCTCCAACCTTGCCTACAGGTGGTCACGTCTAACTTTAGCCTCATTTCCCTCATCGGGGACGGTCATTATTAATCCGCACGCGAGGAAATCCAATATACTCCGGCCTCGCGTAATTTCCGCGCGCATCCGACTCGCCGGGATTTGCATTACAACGGCGTTAAACGCGATTACGTAAAGGCGATTCGTCGCCCCTTCGTATATACACCGATTCCCTCGGTCGTCCTCTCGATCCGTGTCCGCCGATTCTCCGCGCGATTCTCCCCGCACGCGGGTCGAGCTCCTCTCGGCGGGGACCTCGCTGACTGAAGGAAGGAACGTCAAAGCAACGTCCGGGAACCCTCCGTCACAGTCCTCCTCGAGAAGAATCGCCTGCTTATCAGGCCCTCGTTAATGCACTCCGCGCGGACTCGCCGCGTTTAACGAGCGGGAACGGGTACGAAAACGCCGCGGCAATTAAACGCCGCCTTTGAGTCGCGTCGATAGCGTCGCGTCTCCAGCTCGAGGTGCCCGTGTAAAAAAGAAAAAAAAAAAAAAGAGAACCATCCTCAGGAAAAACTGACCCGAAGACTTTTTCCTCCCCTGACGAGAGAGTACCGCGGAAAAAAATGGGAGCGGCGGAAAGATTCCGGCCAAATCCATCCGGCCGATTGTTAATCGGGAACGGTAAAAATCCGGAGCCGTCCGACGATCGAATCGTTTTACTGGCCATCGAGGCTCGATCGCGATTAGACGATCGGTACTTGCATTTATGGAGTATGACCGTTATCGCAGAGCCGAGGAGATCGCCGTTCCCGCGGCCCGATATAAAACAGTCCGCGCGTGAAATTGCCCTCTCCTATTCCCCCTTTATTTCCATTCCCTTCCTTCCGCCTATCCCGGTAGAACCGTCCTCGCTCGAATTTTCGCGATCATCGAGTATAGGCCGGGAGAGGAAAGGAAGAACAGAGAGTCGAAGGGAAAAACAAATAGAGAGAGATAAGAAAGCCGAGACAGGTGATAAGCCCCCGTTTGACGGTAGAATTCCCGGCGCATTTTTCTCTCTTTTTTTTTTTTTTTCCTATGGTTGGGCCCTCCGAGCCCGGTCATTTTGACGCTGATTGGTACTTCTAGTGATAAGAGACGTCCTAGTGATAAGGTTAGGGAAGGGAAAAGAAAAAAAAATGGAGCATTCTGAGCCAGGACTTTCCATTCCCTTCCTTCCGCTTATCCCGATAGAACCGTCCTCGTTCGAATTTTCGCTATCATCGAGTATAGGCCGGGAGAGGAAAGGAAGAACAGAGAGTCCTTCGGTGCAATCAGCGAAGGGAAAAAAAATAAGGAAAAGAAAAAAGAAGAGAGAGATAAGAAAGCCGAGACAGGTGATAAGCCCCCGTTTGACGGTAGAATTCCCGGCACATTTTTCTCTCTTTTTCTTCTTTTTTTTTACTATGGTTGGGCCATCCGAGCCCGGTCATTTTGACGCTGATTGGTACTTCTAGTGATAAGAGACGTCCTAGTGATAAGGTTAGGGAAGGAAAAAGAAAAAGAAAAAAGTGGAGCATTCTGAGCGAGGACGAGACCTTGACCGGCTCTCGAGGCGGATCCCAACGAGCGCATCCGCGGGAAATTAGCGCCGGCTCGTTTAACGAGACACGTCCCATTAGCGAGGATATCTTTCCGCCGCGGACGTTCCGCCGCGGAAACGGCCCTAGGCGGCGGTTCCGGGTTTTAAACCGCAGACCAGGCCTCGCCCTTCCGTTAATCTCGAATCGGTTTCAATCAAGAGGTCTCGGATATCCTCGTATCCGAGGGGGCGATATCACCGCGGGGGGTCTCGCCGATAACGTATCAGAGGGTGCGCGGGTTCTTCGGGGATTAAATGCCGATTCCCGCGGGTCCCGAGTCGGCGCGACTCGATTAAATATTCATTGTTAATTCAAGGTCGGCCCGCCGATTGCAATCCCCCGTGGCAATTATCCGCGGACGTTTCGTTTGTTAATTAACGCGGCCTCGAGGCCGATAAACGCTTTATCGCCCGTCGGGCCGCGGTTCCCCGGCTCCGATAAAACTAAATTAACAATAAAAAAAGAAAAAGAAAGAAAAGAAACCTATCGACTTAATTCCGGATGAAACATAACGACGGTCGTAACGAACCGCCTCTGACTATCGATTTCTAGTTTCGATCCTCTCGAAACGATTACACGTCGAGACGTTCCCCCAGGGGGTGAGAACAACCCTGTCGAGATTTATCAATTTCTCCACCGTTATCGAACGACCGGGTTGCACTCGTTATGCAATCATTTCGGGTGCCAACGCGCGGTCTATCCGCGTCGTGATAAGGACCTCCCTCCCTCCCACCGGTGATAAGGTCGCATACGCGCAATCAGCGGCTCGATCGTCGAATGCGAGAATTCGGTAGCAATCTTTCACTGTCGACGGATCTAAATAAACAATTACGAGGGGCCTTATCGAGGCCTTATCAGAGACCTCCCCCCGGAGGAGTCTCCCTCGCGCGATCCTCTGATAACGGGCGAGATTTCGGTGCTTTTCCGTGTCGTCGGTTTCTTCGGGCGATCTCTCCGCAACAGGGGTCCGCGTTATCGGAGCGGTCCACATGCTTATCAGCCGAGAAGATAGATCGGAGACCCGCGATAGGATCCTCGGTCAGGCCTCGGTGTGGATCTGCCAAATTGGCATCTCCCAGGAATAGAAGCCCGTTGGCAGCGACGCGGCGAATTTCGAGTGCCAGGCTAAAAAGAGAGTGATAGAGGGAGGAGAGAGAGGGAGGGCGATAAAGAGCAAGGAAAAGGAGTGCCTCGACCAGGTGCTCTCGAGTTTCCTCCGGGAATTAATTAATCCGCTAATCGAGCCGCTCGACGGAACGCTCGCGTCGGGATCGCGATCAAAGAAACGGACAAACGGAAGCGAATTTCGGCGTCCCCGGTTAAACACGGATAAGGGCGAAAATCAAATCAATAGGATCGATTAGGGCCCGATCGGTTATCCACGTGGCAAGGGACAAGCGAGATAGGATCTCGCGGTAACCCGCGATACGTTAAGGTGAAGTGAAACCCCCTTCAAATCAGTCGATTCGAATACAACACTTTTTTTTAAGGGTATTGGATCAAACTGTCTGAAACTTTGACACATCCTGATTATCTAAGAATTTTCCTGACACATTGAAAATTTGGATTTTTTAAAAGAATTTTTTAACTCAACTCAGACCAGAAACAAAATTGGCGTCATCTAAGAATTGTCCTGACACATTGAAAATTTGGATTTTTTAAAAGAATTTGTTAACTCAGCTCAGACCAGAAACAAAATTGACGTCATCTAAGAATTGTCCTGACACATTGAAAATTTGGATTTTTTAAAAGAATTTTTTAACTCAGCTCAGACCAAAAACAAAATTGGCGTCATCTAAGAATTGTCCTGGCACATTGAGAATTTGAATTTTTTTTTAATTTTTCAACTCACTTCATACCAGAACCAAAATGGCGTCGAGCTCTCATATTTCGTTCGAAATACAATTATCGAAGGCTCTGATATGAGAATCGAAAGGGTCAGGATAATTTTACAACAATTTAGAACACTCTGGTAATCGATAAACTCGCATTTGAACGGGATAAAGGGAAAAAAAAGTGTTGTATGCGCTTCTATGCCAAAACGATGGGAATACGAGGTCTCGGAGTGAAAATTTAATCGACCTGGAAATCACAGATGGCGCAGGGGGTCCCTCTGCAGTCAATTAGGGCCCCATAAAGCATGAATCCAGAGGATTTCTTGATATTTATCGTACGAAAACGACAGGTGGATCATGCCATTTGGTACAATACCCAATATAATTCGACACAGCTGTCAATATAAAAACCAAAGTCGGCAACGTAGGCATTTATAAAAATCATCTTTATCAACGTCGATCAAGTTCCTCGGCGTGTTTCACTTCACCTTAATTTGCATGCGAGACCCGCGCCCCGCGTAGTTTACATGCGTCAAAGCCCATTTACAAGTCGGCTAGAATTTATTCCCTCCCTGGTTGTCCGCCGGTTGGAGACAAGAGAGACGCCGACCCGTTCCGAATCTCGACATGCCAATAGTGACGCAAAGTAATTGCGCTCGAACGCAAATTCGCCGGGAAAGGAGGAAGAAGAAAAAAAAAATGGAAAAATAATGGAGCGAGCGGATCTAAGGGATGGAGAGATCGAGGGAGCCGGAAACGGCGGAGGTCCTTTCAAGAGGCCATTCGAGACGTTCAATCGGATCGCCTTTTATGCCCCCCAGCAGAGAGAGGTAGAAGTTCTCGCGAGTCGAGGTCCGATACGAGAAGTGGCCCGTTTACATTGACAAAAGTTACGGGAAAAAGCGGCCGGTCGACTGTGCATCCAAGAGGAGGGAGAGACGAGGAAGGGCATCGGTCCCTCCGCTGCCTTTGAAACGGAGCCTGGTCTTCTTCGGGTCCCCCGAAGTCGAAAAAAAAAAAAAGCGATCGAACCGAGCCCTCGGGGCCGTCATTCAAGGCCCACCCCCGTGCCGATTGAAAATGCCCCGAAAACTTTTCGAAGGGGATTTAAAGAGAAAGGCGGAAGAATACAGGAAGGAGAGGGTCTTCGGCTCCTGGTGGGGCAATCCCGGGGCAAATTGGCCCACCTCTCGTCCTTTTTTACCGGGAGCCTCGACTACGGGCACTCGCGAGATAATTGCGAGGGTACAGAAATAAATGGCAAGGAGAAAGAGGAAGTGGAGGAATCGGCTTTCCCGATTCCCGGGGCCAATCGGGAAAAATCGCGGACAGTAGAAGAGAGATCGAGGGGGCCGCAACGCGGGCGAGGAAAGTTCGGGCGGAAAGTCGCCGCGAAGGGTAACGCACGTACCGGAAGTCTCCCCGGAAGCCGGCGGGGCCAAACTCCCCCGAACTCGGCCCCAACTCGGCCTAACTTCCGCCCCCGAATTCAATCTTTCCCTCTGGCGGCCCGGCTGACTCGATATTCCTCGGGAGATCCCTCGGTTGTTTCAATCTTTCCCTCCTCTCCTCTTTCCTCCCTTTTTCCCATTTTTTATTTCCCCGCTCCCCTCTCCCCGGCTAACAGAGGGAGCTAAGGTTGAAAGAGTCGAAAGACGATCTCCCCTCCTATTTCCGGGAGGTCCTCCTCTTTTTCATTCTTTCTTTCTTTTTTTTCCCTTCCATTTGCTTCTTTACCTCTGCAATGTCCACGGGGTTACCGGGTGGAGGGCGGAGGGCACTTCCGGTAAATAAAAATCCATCCCGGGACGGAATGCATGGATACGTCGCGGAATTGCATCCAGGGGAGTAGAAACGTCGCGGTGGAGGAGCCATCCGGGATTCTATCCCGGATGGAGGACCGCACATCCGGGGACCCGAAAACCCAAAGACGCAAGGAACGCGCCAAACTCTAGCCGGCTTTACCTCGTTTTCGCAGATCGTAGCGGAGGGTGGTACACGAGTCTCGCCTCGGTCGTGCACTCGCAAATCCGTGCCCCTCTCGAATTAGAACTTCGGGCGTGGAGTCGCCTATTTTCGAGTGCTCGCCATCCGCGTCGGCCGCGACCGCGCGAAGTGGATCCTCCTCTCTTCTACGTTGCGGAAGGTCGGCGACGGAGTCGCACCGCACGCCCTGGAATTAAATAAACGAGGCCCTCGTTAAAGATCCAACCAATTCAAAGGCCCCCCTTTAAGTGATACGAAAGGCTCGTTATATAAATTTATATGAAAATATTTATAAAACTTTTCTCCGAACTGNACGGGTATTTACCGATCATTTAAACGTCGACTACCCCGGCGGATAATTAGTTTAAAACCAAAGGGACCGATTTCGTGGTTCGTTAACAATCGATAAGGGGCCGATATTACGAGGATTTAACAATCACGCGATCTCTCGCACGCGACCGGAGGATTCCTCCGGGGCTCCCAATTTGTTATTAAATATTACCTGTATCCCCGTACCACCGCGGACCTGGCTCGCACCCGATCCCGGGACTTATCTCGGCTTATCGGCGGCAATGAATAAAACATTTTCTTAATACGTTTAGCCGAGAATACGAAACCCCTGCATAATTCATCGCCGACGAGAGGGACGAGGCCCGTTCCGTCCGGGTAGGGACGCGACCTGGCTCGCCTCCTCGAATTTCCGAAAACGGCCTCGAAATTGCGCGTAAACGCGGACCCAGATGCATCCGAATAGACGGCGGTTAAGGTGATGGAAAAGTGGCGTAGAAGAGGCTTTGTTTATAAAACTTTTTTCCCAACTCGGTTTACCTAATAGCTTGAAGCTTTACAACGTGAATACGGAGACTATAAAGAAGGTCCTGGAACTCGTGAAATTTCAATTCTTTTCATATTTGTTTATAGGAATTTTAAAAGTACTTTTATAAAATATGAAATCTCGCGAGTTCCAGGACCTACCTTAGGGTTTACAAATTCACGTTTTAAAGTATGAAACGAATTGAGACACCCAGTTCGTGAAAAAGTTTTATGAACGATTGAGCTTTCGGATGCCACTTTCACATCCCCTTAAGGTGATGGAAAAGTGGCATCGAAGAGGTTTTGTTTATTAAACTTTTCTCCCAACTCGGTTTATCGAATAGCTTGACGCTTTACAACGTGAACAGGGAGACTATAAGAAAGGTCCTGGAACTCATGAGATTTCAATTCTCTTCAAATTTGTTTATAGGTATTTTAAAAATAGTTTATAAAAAATGAAATTTTCCGAGTTCCAGGACCTACCTTAAGGTCTCCATATTCACGTTTTAAAGTATGAAATGATTTGGGACACCCAGTTCGTGAAAAAGTTATATGAACGATTGAGCTTTCGGATGCCACATTCACATCCCCTTAATTCGCCAGGTTGGAGTTCTATTCCGCGTTGAGGCCACGAGGAATCCCTAGGTCAGCGTCCCCTCTCGTGGCCGCCCTCCTACGTAACTTCCATGCATACTTCCTTTTTCCTTTTTCTACGCTCTCCCGTCGTCAAAGGAACGCCTTTGAAGAGGCTCGAAAACGTAAACACCGGTCTCCGGGCCGATAATTCCGTGTCCTTGACTCGCGACGTGTACTTAGCGGGTTATTACGAGGGCCCGATGACGACGTATTTCGCAACGCCCTGCCGTCGTCGGTTCTGCGTCTTTCGGTAGAAAAAACTCGACTACTGTAAATCATCGCCGGGAACGCCTTACACCGCCCTGAGAAACTGCCAGCAATTCCGCAAATTCAGTGAATTTCCGGAATTTTACCGGTGCACCGGGCGTCATGCTAAGTAACGCAGAGCGAGTAACGCATTGCTCGCCTCCAGGCCGCAAGGAGCGCTTAACGAGCCTCCGCAAATTCTCCCCTTCACATATTTCCCGGAGCAATTAACCAATCCCTCGTTACGACCTCGCCGGTACTTATCGGGAAACGAAAATCCAACGTAAAGGTCCGACATAATACCTAGTGAAAGGGTCGAGGGCCTCGAGGATGATCCCCCTGATCGGCGTTGGTCCTCTCGGTGGCGACCTGGCGAATCGGTGTCGCTCCTCTCATGGACCACCACCTGGACCGCCGTCGACCCAGGCTCTCTCCTAGTGGAAACGGCCTCGGGTGGTCAGCCTCCACCGAGGAGATTCGAGGTGGGACGATCGGTCGAGGTCTCGCAGACGACGTCGCGACGTGAGTTTAGCCCACGTGGTGTGCCGTCCGAACGGGGGAGCGACGCAAGACGAACCGCGCGCGACCAGAGCTCGATGCCCACTGAAGGCGCGTTCGCGAGGCCGCGGGGTCCCCCCCTCGCGGGCCGCGCGCGTGCGCACCGCCGCCCCCACCCCCCCGCGCCACGTGGTACACACGCGACACGGAAAAACGGCTATTAAATCTCCTGGGGCGCGGGGGGACGTGCACAAGCGTCGCGACGATGCGCACCGGGATGTGTCGTCCTTGGGCGCCGACTATCGGTTTCTTTTATTCCGCGTGGTACGCTTCCATCGTGCTCGAGACTCGTCCGTAGATCGTTTCAGAGGACGGTTGGTACCTCGGAGCATAAAGCTTACCTCGATAACTCGGTTATTCCCGATTCCTCCCCCCGGTGTACACCTCGGAGGGGGAGTTAACGCCGACGAATGTACGGGAACGACGCCGCGGACCCGGAATACCGTATGCGCGGCGCCGGTTCGCCGCATGACTAAAAAGAACAGATTTTTCGGCCCTCGTCGCCCGACTACCCGATTTTTATGCTGATCTTCCCCAGGCAAACGGCTCTAAACGGCCGAATTTCGCTTCCGCCGGGGAACGAAATTTTCTGTTTGTCCCTCCTCGTCCGCATACCAAATAGAAGCGAGCCTCGGTGCCTAGGTCCTGCCATCGTTTCAGCGTCTGTCCCCAGAAGACGCTCGGCGTCGCCCTGCTGCACCGACCCAGGAGTCCCTTGGACGCCCTAAAAAGATAAATAAAATTAATTATCCTCCCTACGTCCTCGCTTGAGCGAATGAAAAATTGAAAATAACAGAAAAAAATGAGATACCTTAAACCCCCCAGCTTCGGATTTGGTCCTTCCTCTCTAGATCATAAATCTAGCGGTCCTAAATCCTCGCGTGGGTTTCTATGCGTGGTCCTATATTTTCAATTTTTCTTTCTTTTTTTTCTTTCCTTCAGGGGCGAGGGAAAGAAAAAAGAAAATTACACGGCGACGTAGCATCAAAGAGACGCGTGCACCCCGAAAACTGAGCCTTTAAAACCCCTGGGTGCATGGGAGATAAATTCTTTTCTGGGCCGTTTAAAGGATGAATGGAAGACGTCTAGGAAGAGGGGAGCCCGCCATGAGTGATTATTACGCTTGTAATAATTGGCTAGATCCTGCCATCGTTTCTGCGTCTGTCCCCAGAAGACGCTCGGCGTCGCCCCAGGAGTCTGGATCCGTCCCGATCGACTGGGCGCCCTAAAAAGATAAATAAAATTAATTATCCTCCCTACGTCCTCGCTTGAGCGAATGAAAAATTGAAAATAACAAAAAAAAAATGAGATACCTTAAACCCCCCAGCTTCGGATTTGGTCCTTTCTCTCTAGATCATAAATCTAGCGGTCCTAAATCCTCGCGTGGGTTTCTATGCGTGGTCCTATATTTTCAATTTTTCTTTCTTTTTTTTCTTTCCTTCAGGGGCGAGGGAAAGAAAAAAGAAAATTACACGGCGA
Source organism: Orussus abietinus (assembly GCF_000612105.2). Classification (NCBI taxonomy): domain Eukaryota; kingdom Metazoa; phylum Arthropoda; class Insecta; order Hymenoptera; family Orussidae; genus Orussus; species Orussus abietinus. The sequence goes on along the minus strand of NW_019394237.1, from coordinate 745,363 downwards.
CGTAGCATCAAAGAGACGCGTGCACCCCGAAAACTGAGCCTTTAAAACCCCTGGGTGCATGGGAGATAAATTCTTTTCTGGGCCGTTTAAAGGATGAATGGAAGACGTCTAGGAAGAGGGGAGCCCGCCATGAGTGATTATTACGCTTGTACAGTGGGCGGCATTCGACTCCAGGATGGGGTTGCGACCCCATCGATCACTTCCCTCCTGACCCATGAACGACGCACGAGAGATTAGCTCTTATCACTGATCCAGGGGAAAGGCATCGCCCCATGACTTTCTTAATGGACATAAAGCTCCCCATTAAGAACGATTTACCCCGGAAGTGGCTCGTTCCGGACGATCGGCACTTTCGCCGCCCGTTTCGCGGAAAAACCGCGCGCAATTTAAATTCGGAGCGATTCGCGAGATAGCGCGCAATTCGCGGGGGGCAATTTCGGCCATCGAACCCCGGTGACGATCGTTAACTCCGCTCCGGGTTGCGCATTAACGACCACTGAGAATAATTGAAGAATGTCACCGCACCTCTGGTCCTATCTCCTTCCTCGATTTCCTTCATACGCATCTACCGAAAGCTCGGAAATAAATAATCCACCGAGTAAAACCGCTCTCATTAACCCGTACGCAATTTACGGGGGAAATTTCGCGATATTTCAATCTCGTCCCCGCGTGATCTAGACCGTGCGACTTTTTTTTTTTTTTTCCTAGAGATCGTTAATCCCCTCTAAAGGTGTAATTCACTGAGATATTACCTGGAATTAACGTTACAAGCCTCGTAAATTCGACCATCTCGAGAAAAGTCTCGGTCGGTGATCGCCGAGTCGATCAACCGAGGACCGAAGAGGCGATCTCGAAATCAACGAATAAAATCTCCTCCGGGGGTCGATTATGCAACCGCGAGGTGGAAACACTTCCAAAAGGTATTACACGAGGAGTAAATACGAGGGTTTTTATACCGTTTTAATTTTTTTCTTTTTTTTTTTCCTTCCCTCTCCGTCCGGAGTTGATTAAGCTGCGGTGGATTTGAATTGCCCGCCCCTCGCGAGGTGAGGGTAGGTCGCGGAAACTACGGCCGATTTAAATTTAATGCCGACCCTCTGGTGCGTTCCCCCCCGATTTTTATCTCCGGATTGCGACTTCAAGGGAGCAACCGCGGGCTTCTTTGACCGCGGAATGAATGCCGCGGAATGGCCGCTTCGCGGGCACAAAATGGCGCGCTATCGCCGCGCCATCTTGCGCCATCTCTTGGAAACAGTTCCTAAATCATGCAGATGAAAAACCGCGCTTCAAACGAGCTGAGATATCCCTCATGCCCTTCGGAGTTTGTCCGTTTGCTTGTCCGTCGTTGCGGAAAAGAAAAAAAAAAGGACGGCCATACCCCGTGGGTAGTACTTAAGCTCAGAATTTTTTGAAATTGATAAAAGTAGTCCTTAACAATTAAAAAAAAAAATTCAAAGCCTCCTGCAACATCAAAAACGTTAAAACGACCATTATGAAGACTTTGAAGATTTTTTTTACATAGCTTAGGGTTCCGGCAGCGGCTTGAATTAATTTGTGTACGTCCAGTGTGGGTAGTACTTAAGCTTAGAATTTTATTTGAAGAGGAAGAGGACGAAAAGAGACGGTTCATCCCACGCGAAAAATATTTCCGACGCGACGTATCTGTCCGCCGATCCACTTTGCATTTTCCCTGGCTCGCGCTTTTATTTATACGCCCTCATAAATGTTTACACCTTCGATGTAACGCCTCGGCGTCGTTTGCCCAGCCCGCGCAAAGTGTTGCGTAAAACTTTTCATTTTCATCGCGGCTTTTATTGCGGGCGGAAAATCCGCGGAAGACGTCCCCGAGAGGGAGGCAACGACACACTCGTGGGAGAATTTTGTCTCACCCTGGGAACGAGTCGGGGGATATTTCCGATAAACGAATTTCCGCGGCCGGAGGAAAAGCTAATCCCGGACAAATCGGCGGAGCCGCCGACTGACGAATAAATCCGCGGATCGGGATCGTGCGAAATTCGAGCGGAATGCCGCGCGACGCGATTCCATGGGAAATAGAGAGTCGCCCCCGTTGCTTTCGCAATTTCGCGATAAATGGGACACGCGTAACCATTGTTTCTTGTGCGAAGTGACGTACCCGGTGGGAACAAAAAGATTGGCCGTATCAAAGTTATGGAATCTCACAGGTGTTTAATTCCTCGTTGGAGAAGAAGGTCCAAGTATAAACGGAGTTCTTAGATCCAAGATGGCGGCTCCTCCGAGGTGAGGGTAGGTAATTCCCCATTTTTCGACTTTTCTACGTATGTTACCTAACAAAGTAGTTTAGAAAACCAGAAAATTACTTTTCCAACATGAAGGATGCTAAGTTATAAACCATTCTTAGCACACGTAAACACGGAAATATTATAACGCACAGTGAATTTCCCGCTTGTATTCAAAATTGTATTTCACATTTTCAATATGGCGGATTCCACAGATGCACGACATTCCCAAAAATCCTTAAATAAACCGTAAATATGTCAAAAGTCACGATAAAATACCCAAGATTACCGAGCCCAATACTCGAATCAGATTAATACGAGCTGAAAATGAATAATTGAAAGAGATCCGGCGAATCGATCCGACCTGTCGACTTCCAAGCCGTTGGAACCTTGAGAGCGGTTATTCCCAGCGTAATTTAAATACACTCACTCGTAGAAGGTTGGCGAAGCTGTATGGACGTAGATTTTAGGAGATTCCGGTGTTTTTCTCTCACGAGCGGTCCACGAATCGCGTAACCGAGACGAAAAGTGACGGCATCGATTCGAGGGGATTAGAGACTGATTTGAATTCAGGAACCGCCGCGAGCTTCGAGTCGGGCCGTGGCGCCATCTCGCGTCGCTCCAGCGAAGTCGGTACCCAACTCGGGCAGGTAACTTATTCGCTGGCGGATATGTTACCGATAGCTCCAGGTGGATGGCGCCAGCATACAATTTCCATGTGAATTTCATCAGAGAGTCCAGAGATGGCGCGAGTGGCCGCGTATCGGGCGCGCGGCCACGTGAGGGCCACGGGGCAAGGGTGTGTGAGTCGGGCTTCCATTAAGCTCCTTGTATGCGTTCGCTGACTGGTTGCAGCTGCTGAAACCCAAAGTGTTCGGGGCCGCTGGCAGCCGGCAAGCTGCAGGCTTCCCCTTTAGACCCGAAAACGGCTCTTCTCTCCCCTGCTCGCTCGAAAACCTCGCACAATGCATCGTTTATTGCACTCTCCGTCATTCTGCGTGCTAATCCAAGGATGAGGAAAATCATTCGGTTCAAGGGTACCCCTGGAGTACAGGGAAAAATCCCCGATGAGGCTGCAAGCCTCAAAACTCCTCGATCGCATTATTAATAACGTTAATATTCATTTTAATAGCCAGAGAAAAAAAATACATATACCCCCTCCGACCCAAGATTCCTCCCCTCTTTATTTAATCATTCCCTCTAGAATTTCACCCGGAAAAAATACTTCAGCGATCAGACATCTATTTAATTTCCCCGAGAAATGATTTAAAATCCTGGGATCCCTAATATTCCGATTCGTTAAAAAAGAAAAGAAAAATAATTAAAAATAAAAAGAACGAGGAAGTCCCTCGCAGTCTAAATAAAAGAGCGAACTCGATCGAGGCAAACGATAGAAAATGTATAAATAAATGTAAAATAAAATGCCCTGGATCGAACGTCGCCAGTAGAGGCTTAGCTTCGAAGCGAAGCGAGAAGGGGAAAAAAGAAATAGGGAGGAGAGAGAAAAAAAGAAATAAACGGTGGAAAATTGGCGTCGAGGAAAATCCGAGGAAAGACGCAAGCAGTGGCGACCGCGTGGCCGGACGGGGGCAGTGACGACATTAGTCGAGTTTCTCGACACGGTCGGTGGTTTCGTGTGGGTAGTCCATGGCGGAGGGGCGGCCAGGGGGGACGTGGGAAGTGAGATCTCTCACCAACACGCGCCCACCGGCATTATCGGCCGGCATGGCACGAACGATGCGGCGCGCTGTAGAGCGGTGCGCATATGGCGCGTGTAGGGACCGACTGGGTTTCCAGCCCGTGTAAAAATCCCGTCCCCTGGGTCTTCCTCTGGTTGAGAACCCCGGCCAACCGCGAGAACCGAGTCGCGGATTGGACGGGCCCCTTTACGACGTAGCCGTTAAATATCGAAAATAGTCGGGATATTCCGCAATCGGCGCGATCGCCGCGGCGCCGCCACTGGGCGAGATCGCGCACTAACGTCGCGGGACGCAACGACCTTCTCGATACATTTTTCATCGCGCCTATATCGACCGGGCTCGGCCCCCGATACCGAAACTCGACATTTTCGCCCTCTTCAGCCCTCTCCGAATATTCAGCCGCGAACGGATACGAGGAACGGGGGATTTTCGGTATTCCTAGGAGGGCCCCAACGGTTCGGTCTTCCGGAGGCCCGTTCGAATACCAACGACCAAAGCCGCGTCCTGTATCGAGAATAATGCCCACGGAAGCACATGGCCCGGAGCCTATAATCCACGTCCCTGACCCAAGACTCCGCGTCGATACTCCGAAATATTCGAAATGCTACTTCCTCCTGAAATCAAAAATCCTCGATAATTCCCTCCTCTCCCGGACATCGCCTCGGACTCGGGAGATCTCGAACGACCTCCCCATTATCAAAAAATTACCATCCCGGTCCGTGGAAAATTCCATTAGGTTAATTTTCAAATCCCCGTGAAAATGTCGCAGCGACTGCGAGCTTATACGTGGAGAATAAGCCGCGCGAATGAAGAAATAAAGAATCGAATTAAACGTAACCGTAGAAATGGAAAGTAAAAACGTTAGAGTATAAATGTTAGAGAAGGAGAGTCGGGGGCCCCTGAGCGCTAGGCGCGTCCCTGGGGTGAGCGCAAGCCGCGGCTCGGGTCCACCTCCCTTCAAGGCCCGCATCGATTTCCACAGGCTAGCGAGCGAGCGATCGCGCGAGCGGCCGCTCTCAGGGGCCACGTAGCCCGGGAGCGAGAGAGAGGTCACTATGCGGGTTACGGTGGTTAGACAGAGAGGGCGCGCCAGCCGGCAGGGAGCGGAGCGTATCGGCGCCGTCGGGGTTGAAGGGGCCGCCGCGAGAGGGAGAGAGCCTAAACGCGGCGAATTCCGACCGGTCGGCGCGGCCGGGCCGGGTCGGCAAGCTCGTTATTCCTCTACGTAACGAACGCGGTCCGCCTCGTCCCTCGAGGCGCGTTCCGGAACGCGACGGGCTAGGTCGATGCGAAAGGGGGTATGGGATCGGAGGGGGTGGAAGGCAGAGGGGAGAGCCGAGCAAGCGCATTTCGGAACGCGCCGGCTTAACGCTCAGTAGGCCGAGGGTCGACTTGGAGGTCTCGAGGGGGGAGGGGAGAGAGGTGGAGGGGGCAGCGGGCGAATCCAGTTCCCGCTGCGGCCGCACGTTCCGAAACGCGTCGCTATCGACCCCCTGGCGGGAGAGAGAGGGAGCGAGCCGAGAGGTCTCGAGGAGAGAAAGGGAGAGGGAGAGAGGAGGACACCGAGGTGCGTTCCCGAACGGAGCCGCGGATTAGTAGGCCGAGGAACGGCGCGGAGGAAGAGAGACTGGGTGGAAGGGAGCGAGAGGGAGCGGCAACGCGGCGGGGGTAGGCGGAGAGCGAAGGCGCTGCCCTCAGTCGGCCGCCCGCCTCACTAGGGTGCGGATCAGGAGAGAGAGCCAGCGTGTTTTCGCCGTTGTTTTTTTTTCATCTGGTCGCGCGTATCGAGTGCGCCTTCGGTTAGAGGACGGACCGAGGAGGGGCGGAACGGACGACCGCGGACGGAGGAAGAGATCGACGGGGATCGAGGGGATATCCAGGAAACAAAGAGAGGATACCGTCGAGACCTTGGAGCCGGGTCGTCGATGCGCAGGAGCGATGCGCAAACGGTGACGCGCGGAGGCGCCGCGAGTCGCGCGCACGTCCTCCGAGAGTCGTTCCACCGGGTCGACAGGCTCGCGACGAGTCGGGATCGACGCGAGCCTTCGCCGCGAGCCCGGGGACCCGTCAGGGCCGGCGTCCCCCGTCTACCTATCTCGCTTACCCCGGGCCAAAGTAGGGGAAGCGCGCGCGTCACGCAGCGGATAATTGCGCGCCCGTCTCCGTCCTTTCCCTGCCCCACGGTGGAAGGTGGAGGGGGAAGGAGCGACCGAGAGAGCCAGCAAGAGAGACGGCGATACTCGGCGGAAATAACTCCCTAACGAGGGGGAGAGAGACGGAGGCGCGTCCGCCGGCCGGCTGCGGGAGAGAGACGCGACGAGCGCGTCGGACGCTGCCGCCACCTGGCGGCGCGGGGCTCTACCCCCACCCGGCCGCCTCGCGACCAACGAGGGCCGGCGAAGCCGCCCGAGTCGGGCCGATCTCGGACGGGCGCATGACATTTCGCGAGCGTCTACGTGCGGGTACTCCACGTTGCCTTCTGCGGAGCTACATCAGTAGTGGTCGTCCTTTCAAGTCGTCGACTTTACTCCTGATCTCCCCTATACAACCTCCGAATCGCCGGATTCGACTACGAGGGAAGCCGTGACGAAAACCACCGAGGGACGAGAGTGCCGCGTCGCGTCGCCTCGTCGGCAAGGCAGAGAGCCCCGCTACCTCCGGGAGTGAAATTAGGAGAGAAGCGGATCGATCGATCGAAAGCTCTCTGATCTATCGGTCGATATCGTTTAGTCGGGTCCCTAGACCGAAGGGCCTCGTTTTTCTGGAGCGACCGGAGGTTGCGCGCCGTCCGAGAGGGGACCAGCGGCTGCGCGGCCCTGCTTGCGCGCCGACCGCCGCGCACCCTCGCGGCCATTTTGCGAAGCCTCAGTGATCGCAATGGCGTCCATTAAAGACACTGCGACTTTCTTCGCGGAGGGGACCGCTGGCCAATTCGAGCACGTACTCAAGCTCTATCCGCAGGCCCTGCGACTCAAGGCCGACCGGAAGACCAAAAAACCCGAGGAGCTGATCAAGCTTGACAACTGGTGAGTTGAATTTGCCAGAACGGCGAGGCGGGACGCGCGAGGGGCCCCTTTCGAGCGACACCGTCCGAGGGGCTTCCTTTCCTCGGACGGACAATGAACCCGTCGCGTTGCGGCCTCGCTTTGCCCGATTTTCGGGATCTTTACCCTAGATTGTGTGGATATGCCCTGCCTAAGCTTTCTTTCGTTATCCAGAGCCGTCGTTTATTACGAGGGGAGAGGTGATAGCACATTGATCGGCCCCTGGCCGAACGGGGTTCGATGAGAGCGTGCACGCCGAGAGAGATGGCCGGAAAAGGATAGAGGCTTTTCGGAGCCTACTTTTCGACTTGTCCTGAATTTCTTTGATATTCTTCGAGTTTAAGACGTGACTAGAGACGCGGGGAGTCGTGGAAAATATTTTGGAGATGCGCGGATGGGTAGAGGGGGCTCTGTAACGAGGAGAGATGGAGAGTATGTTCGCACCTTAACTCGGAGGTTTTCTTCATTTCTGGTGATTTCTAGTGATGTCTGAACGAATTTTATTATTTTTTATTAATTCCTGGGATTTGTGGCAAGTATTTAGATGCCCAGGAATTATGTTTATTGAGAGAATCATTGGAAAATGCCGAGGTGGATCGAGGATGTATCTTAGGTTATGTGGCTGATAATGCGGAATATGTTAAAAGAGCGAAATTTCATTTAAAAGTGTGCTCCGTATTTGAGATCTTATGCTAAAGTGCACGGAGTATATATTATGGATGCTTTGTTTGATTCCGTATGATTTAAAGCTGTAATTTAAATGGCCATTTTTTTCCAGAGGGTGTATCTCTGTTCTTAGATCGGTTGTAATTGGTTTAAAACGTGTACTTATAAAGAACATGGTGACAATGATATGCGAGTAATTATGTAAATATTACGAGCCACTGGCTTATCTGCAGATGTCAAACGCGTGTTTTCAACGGTTCATTAGCGTTAATCGCTTCATTGAAAACTTGGAAGTAATCGTGTAGTAACGGCACATTTAAATGGATCGAAAATAAACAAAGAAACTGACTCAACCGTCGTTGCATGTAAGTTCTATTTAAAAATGTTTTTGCATGTGTTCAGGTATCAGAACGAGCTACCGAAGAAAATCAAAGCTCGGGGAAAGGATGCTCATCTCAACCACGAAGAACTGGTGCAAACGATGAAATGGAAACAGATAGTGAGTACACATTGTGCGACTTCTCTTGGTTTATTTATTCTCTTAGGTTTTATCTCAGGATCTGAACTTTGACAAACAAAATGACCTGCTTCCAGCGTGGCAAGTTCTACCCTCAGGTGTCGTACCTAATAAAGGTTAACACACCCCGGGCCGTGATGGCCGAGACCAAGAAAGCCTTCAAGAAGCTGCCAAACCTGGAGCAGGCGATCACCGCCCTCTCGAACCTGAAGGGTGTGGGCACCACAATGGCCTCGGCCCTCCTGGCAGCTGCCTCTCCGGAGAACGCTCCCTTCATGGCAGACGAGTGCCTCATGGCCATCCCAGAGATCGAGGGGATCGACTACACCACCAAGGAGTACCTCAATTTCGTTCAGCACATTCAAAACACCGTCGAGAGGCTCAACAAGCAAAGTAAGTCCGCAAATAATTTCCAGAACCTCGTGTACATTTTCCTCAGAGGAATGAGAAAAAAAATAAAATAAAATCAGAGGTGCCAAGCCCATATTAACAAAGCATCTCCCGATGGTAGCGTCCAACGGAAAGATCTGGAGCCCACACAGGGTGGAATTGGCCCTGTGGACGCACTACGTGGCCTCGGAGCTGAAGCCGGAGCTGCTGGACGGTATCCCAGGGACCACGGAGAACGGGAACTCGCACCCGACGAACGGCGAGACGACGGAGCCCTCGGACGACAGTAACCAGGAGGCCTCGTCCGAGGAGGTTACGCCTCCGGGGGCGACGGAGGCCGAAGTGGTGGTGGTGGCGAACGGTAAGGAAGCGGCGATCGACCCGGCGGCCCTCGACGACAACAGCACGGCCTCCTTCACGGAGGACTCCCTGGACAAGCCGGCGACCCCGATAACCGGGGCGGCACCCAGCGAGGACACGAACGACTCCCTCGCGACGAACGAGAGTACCAACACCAGGCCAACCGACAGCGAGGACACCGAGGACTCGCAGGACACCACCCGGGAGGCCCGGGACGCTCGGGAGCCGCCCGCCAAGAAGAGCAAGAAGTGACCCCGCGGCCGCACCTCCCCGCCAACCCTCGCCGATGACAACCCCCCCCTCGCCCTGGGCCCGGTCGGGGGCCTCGCCTTAATGGCGACGAGGCGCTTCTAGCCCTCGGCGAGGCGACCCCCGAGGGCTCGAGCCTGAGACACGTGCCCGCCCTGCTGCGCCCTGCGCCCCGATGCGTCCTCTTCGGACGATCCTCGTCGGCCCTCGAACGATGAGCTCCGCCGGGCCCCGGGGACCTCGTCGGGGGTGCGCGTCCAGGAGCGTCGGGACGGCGCCCTGCCCGGCGCATGAGTGCCTGGCCGAAGATTCGATGCACCGCTCGGACTGGTAGGTCCAGTTTTGCGCGGCGACGCAGCCTCCTCGGGGAAACTGCGGCCAGGTCTCGCCCTCCCCGGAGGGCGCGATCGCGCTGCGTCGCCGCGTAAATCCTCGCTCCGCGTGCCCAGGTGCGGAATCGCGACCCGGCGTCGCCTTAACCCGCGAACGTCCTGCACTGCCACGGCGAACTTTGCTCTCGCTCCCGTAGACGAGAGTCGTCTTCGACCGACTCGCGCGACCCCGAGGACTACCGCGGGGAGGTGGCGCGGAAGTTGCGAGGCCGGTGGTGGCTGACCCCCAGGTCCTCGATCAAAGGGGGATCACCTCGGAACTCCTCCTTAAATCGCTGTTCAAATGATTACCCATTCTCAAGTCCAGCCCTCGCGATCTCGCGCCGTTTGATCGATTTCTTTCCTTCTCTTTTTTCTTTATTTTCTTTCTTTTCTTTTTGTCGTTTCTCCACATACTCCACTCCAGTTTTCGCTGGTTCCCAACGCGCGTTCTTCTCGAGGGGAATTCGTTAATTGTACATACACACTTAGGCTTTAATCGTCGAACCGCCCCGGTTCTTCAAGGACAGGAGGAGGAAACGGTCCGTCGAGTGGGTGACATAATCGTGCCAGAGGTTGGGAAGAGAGTTTATTTTTTATTTTATTTTATTTTTTTTTTTTTCGTTGGTCCTGACGAGCCGCCACTGAGCCCCCGACACTTCCCCGCTGGGAAGGTAATTGCGAAGGTGTATTAAACACGCGAGCGTACTGCAATACGGATATACTTTCTCGGACGACATTGCCGATTGGACGCACCCACGGTGTACGTACTCTTAGGCGAATATCCTCTGCGTATATTGGCACGTGCATGGGTACATGCGAATTGTAGCTAATCTAGGGATTAATATGCTTGTAATCGTGGGTGCGTCGAGCGGCGATTCGGCTCCGCTTAGGTGCGCCTTCTATTTTTTTTTCTTGCATTTTCTATCGTCATTCTTCGCTCTGCGTTTCCGGGAGAGCCTCCTCGCGCGAATTGGAGAGGAACATCCAGGACGACGAGAGGACTCGCTCCCGATTCCTCCTGGTTCGAGATCCCGCCTCGATCTCCCCCGTTATCCCGAGAGTGGAAAATCCTGGGCGTTGTCACGTGATTATTTTTATTTATTTTTTATATATATATTTTTTTTTTCGGAAAATTCCTCGACATGGCGCGCGCACGTCCCCGTAATTACCGCGCGGAAGGGGAGCGCGAGGGAGAGAGCGAGAGCGCGAGCGAAACCTTCGGGGGGTATATATACGTATATATATGTATATGTATACATGTACGCGCGAGAGAGTATATACATATATATGTAAGCCGGATCGATAGGCGCGCCGCGTGTCGGGGGCACCCCGAGTTAAAGGGAGATGCCGGTAGGGCCGATCTTTAAAAAAGGAGGAGAGGGACAACCGGAGTCCCTTGGAAACGCTCGGGAGTGCTTTACCTTGATTTATCCGATTTAAAGGGCCATCGTTGAATGATGTGCTCCCTTTTCTTTTTTTTTTCCCCCCGGAATATTCGGTCCTTGCCTTGGGAGAAGCAGTTGTACACTGGGAGACATCAATGCCTTCCCATCCTGCACAAGCGATGCCGTATCTGCAGGAGAGGCAATCATGTCCGCCATTGTACACGTCGTCGGGAATTTCATCTCGGAGTGTGGGAGAGAAAAGGAAAAGAAAATGAGCGCATCTTTCGGGATCGGTGGTTCCTTTGGAGAGGAAGTATTCTTTTCTTTTTTATGTATTTTCTTTCTTTGCAATTGTTGCTTCGCAATTTCACCATTACTTCCCTCCCCTCGACGTTGGGGAGGGAAGGGCAGAGCGAGAGGGAGAGAATGAGAGGAGGACGAGGAATGAGGGACCGAGAGGTACGCATCGGCCGATATGGCGTACACAACGGTATAATATTAATATTAATAATAATTAATCACATGAATGACGATGGTTAACGATAATAATTAGCTCGGAAGTACCAGCGGCGGCAACGAGGTATAGGAAAGAGAGGATGGGACTCGCTCGCGGGTTATTCATTGTTGCGCCGATCCACATTACCATAATTTATATACCTAAATCGAGGGATAATGAAGGAAAGGAAAAAGGAAAAAGAAAAAGAACGCGAGGTATGACCTTTACGGGAAGGAAAACGACAAGCCCTAATTAATGAGAGAAAGTGAGGAAGAAAGGGAGAACGCGAGGGATCGAGAGAGAAAGAGAGAGAGAAAGAGAGAAAATGTACTTGAGCGTATGTGTGCGCGCGTGTGTGTGTGTGTATCGGGAGAGGCCGCGAGTGCATGGAGCAAACCAAATAACTTGTAAGTAAAGAAACTTTAGAGAGACAAATAAAAAGAAAACGCTTCACGAGTCCAACAGTTAAACGAAAGTGGGTGAGAACGCTGGTGGGAAGGAAAAGAAAGGGGGGTGGAAGAGGGAGGGGAATGGCGAGCAAGAGCGCAAACGATTAAGTAGGCAGACAGAGAGAGAGGACACACCTGCTACATCACCGCTAAGGCTTATGTACAGGGAATTAACTAGTATTTTTGCATAAATATTAAAACAATAGGGAGAAACGGAGAAAGCGAGGAAAAAGTGTGCGAACCACCGTGGAGATGGGCGAGGCCGAGAATCCGCTCCCGATTCAATTGTCCACGGATTGCAGCCTAGGGACGTTCTTGCTGTTCTTATCGTCATTAACGTGCTTATCATTACGTACGTCCTTTAATTAGTTCAATAATCGGAGATGTTTGGCTCGTTTGGTGCGTTTAGGAGTTACGATATGGTACGTCCTGGCGTGGCGGGGGAGCGGGAAGACGAGCTCGATTAATATCGATCTTAATATTAATTATCGCGAATGATTCTAAGGAAAGTAAACGGTCTTGCGTCGCGAACACTGGACAATCGAATCGCGAATGTCGAGTGGCGTTGCCCGTATCTGGGATGAGGACAAGAAAAAAAAAATATATATATAAATAAAAAGTAAAAAGAAATTGTGTGAGGTCATAGCCGGCGTACAAAGCGAGGATAGAGAGGGCGAAGGAATTAGCAAAAGAGGGGGGAAAAAAAAAAAGAAAACGAACGCATGTTGACACCTTAGCGAGCTCACCGAGATGTGACATCCAGTGATCTGTATTTTTTAGCGACATTTTCCTTTGGCTCGGCCACACACACGGATCCCCTTAACGAAGATAGAGCGAGAGAGAGAGATCGAATTAGATGGATAGGGAGGGTGCGTGAGAGGTAGAGAGAGGAAAAGGAGAGCAAAGGGGGACCGAGAAAAGCTTTCGATTATGGGACGAGTCGCCGGAGGGAGAACAAAAGGAGAACGTGCAAGCTCCGTACACAATTGTTGGAGCCTCCTTTCTCCGTTCTCGGGAGAAAAAAAAAATATATATATAAATATATGTATAGCCGACTGCCGACGATTATATTTATAAAACGGGGCAACGACACGGCGAGGGGGGGAGATCGCGGGATGCACATATGTGTATGGATTGATGATAAGTTTTGAGGGGGGGGGGGGAAGAAAAGGACGAAGAAGAAAAAGGTGTCGACGCGGAAAGAGATACGAAAGGTCGAACATAATAGAGATACGTTGAATGACACACTTGTCTCCTTAGCGTCTAATTTATTATTCCGGGCCGACGAGGAGGCCGTGCGAAGGTGTACGACCGACGTCGTCGCGCTTCTCTCACGCGGGTACGTGCGAGCGTGGGGGAGGCCCCGCGGCGACTGACGGATCAGCTGACGAGCGCGGGCCCACGTGGCCGGATCAGCTGATCCGCGGGCCCACGTGGCCGGGTCAGCTGACCCCGACTCGACGGATGTGTATCAGCTGATCGGGGATCCGCGCGCCGAACGCGGGGGCGTCGACCTCGAGACGAGATACGGACACCGCTCTTTTTCGCTCCGGATGCGACGAGGCGCGGGGCGGAGAGACAAAGGACCTCGACGGCTTTTCCGCTTAGCGTCGGCCGCGCCTCGGCCGCGTGACCCTGGGCCCTGGACCCTGACCTAGGCCGCGTCCGGTGAGGCAGGTCGACTGCGCGTCGGCGATCACACACACACACACACACACGTAGTTTTTATTATCTTAAAAAATTAACGGATAACTCTCGTAGCGAATCGTTTGTTTCCTCCATGTTTCTCCTCCTACACAAGTAATTATTCTCGTGCGTACGTTCAACATTCCACAGATTTTTAAAGTAACTATTAGAGAGGGTGAAGGAGAGGTGAAAGTGTGAACGAGGGGGTGCAAGGGAGAATGCGAGGATGCGAGAACGTGTGGGACGGGAGAAAGTGAGGATGAGAGAAAGAGAGAGATGAAAGGATTCATAATCACGAAATAATACATTCAGCAGTTTCTGTACTTGCAGATGCGATTAAGTTTTTGTCTAAGTGTCTTCCTTTTGCGACCACACCTCCTCTCCGCGCTTATTCCGCGGTCGCCCCCTTTCTCCGTCTGCGTATACGCGACGGGAGAAAGCGGGCGGAATTTCCGCGGCCCGGGGCGGAAACGCACGTTCCCGCCGATTGATCGCGATCGAGTGGCAGCCGTCTCGGCAAATTTTTTTTTCTAACGTTTCAGATTATTCGCCGCACCCATATATGTGTATATGAATTTTAATAACGTGATTTTCTACGTGTGCGTCGCAACGTGTATACGTCGCTAGTTAATCGTCGAGAGGACGAGCGGTGTATCGCATCCAGTATATTAAAATACGTTATTAGAATTCACGCGTTAAAAATCATATACATATATATAGGGAAACTTTTGATAACACTTTAACGAGTGCGCGTGACGTCACGCGAAAGTGGAATAGCCGGAAAGAAACTAGAACCGCTGACCCGGTAACATATCCCGACGAATGCGACCTTCCCCCCGTCGACGCGCGACACGCCGTGCGTGTGCGCGTGCACGTGCACGTGGGCGTGTGGAAAACGTAGACGCGCGATTCCATTGAGAGATTTTCGCCGGTGGGAGGGAAAGGGGGGTCCAGGCGAAAGCAAGAGTGCCGCGAGAGATGGAGGGGGATGGGAAACACACACGGAACGGGACGAGAGGAGAAAAAGAAACGACACTCGGCGGGTGCGCGTATACTGGGTGGGGCGGAATTGCCGCGAGAGGAACGCGGCGACTCTCTCTCTCTGTCTTGGATCCTCGACGGCGAGGTTCCTCGATCCTTCCTCCTCGTCGGCGGTTTCGGGATTTTCCGAGCCTCTCCTCCTGGCTCGCCGTGGTTCCTTCTCCACGAGGTGCGTCTCTTCTCGAACGACGGTACCGGAGGCGGAAGGAGGAGACTCGTAAACGCTCGAAATTCGGATTTGCCAAAGATTTTGCTAGAAGAGATTTTGCTAATCTCTGGTTCCCACGGTGGGCTCGAATGAAGGCCTCTTTAAATTCCCCCGGCAATGGGTATGGGACTCTTTTTTACGCGCGACACCGTTGAGTTTATCCACCCTGAGAAAAAAAAAAAACTATACATTGAACCATATATATACATATTAATAGTACCAAAGAAATATTTCGTCCATTCGGAGGATATTTATTTGACGCTACTTAAATCGAATTAATCGGACGCGACGTTTCAAACTTGGAGAGATTAACACTATTTCTACCACGATTTTGTGTATACCTATTTCGAACAAAAGGCTTTGATGAGCTGGAGGAAAATGATACCGCTAAATAAATTTAACAATCATTATACGAAAACTCAAAAGATTAATTGAGGAAAAATTATTAAACTTTGAAAATAATTTCAAGTTAAAATTTTAAAAGGTGTCTCCTGACACCTTTGGTAGTAATAGTGTTAATTGTGTATGATATAGCGATATAATTGCACATTGCGACGTTTCATACTTAGAGAGATTAACACTATTTCTACCACGATTCTGTGTATACCCATTTCGACCAAAAGGCTTTGATGAGCTGGAGAAAAATGATACCGCTAAATAAATTTAACAATCATTATACGAAAACTCAAAACATTAATTGAGGAAAAATTATTAAACTTTGAAAATAATTTCAAGTTAAAATTTTAAAAGGTGTCTCCTGACACCTTTGGTAGAAATAGTGTTAATTGTGTATGATATAGCGATATAATTGTCACTTTGATTTGAAGATATATATATATATCTTTGGTTCCATGCATATTTCTTTTATCAGGGTGCCGCTGTTTCTCGGGATAAGCGGGAACGGCGGCGTTCAGTGCGACATCGGACGCGTGGACGCGTCCGAATACGCGATTGACGCACGCCTACGTTCCAAGGTGCACCACGTGGTCCCGCTGACCACGTGGTCGCTCCATTCACAGACTCCGCGTAAGGCATGAATGAATCGTGACGTCACGCCCTTGTACCCGCGACCCTTCCCACCCGCGGCCGCCCTTCCGCTCTCCGCGTTATATTACGTAGTTTTCCTTCCTCCTCCTCCGCCCCCCCGCCCGCCCCTCGCCCATCGATTAACGCCGGGCATTCCGCGGAATGCGCCTCCCTACAGTTCGGGCTACTATTAGCTCTACAGTTTCTTCCCTCGTGGGGGTCAACGTAACCCGCCGATGCGAGATGTATTCACGGTCCAGACGCGCCGCAGACGCGCGAGAGATTACCGCTAGCGGGTGTCCGCGATCGCTGACCTACCGCAACTAACCGACTTATGCGTAATTCTATATTCTCGACATTCCTGTTAAACGATTCTCTGGTCACTTTTCTTTTTTTTTTTTTTAAGTACTTCTCGTTTCGGATGGTTTGACGGATGTTCCTTTTATTTTTCGAAGCTGCACACTTGATAAAGGAATTACTACTGGTGTTTGTACCGAACGTGATTACGCGATTGTTTCGACTTTGTACGTCATTCGGCCGCGTTAATGAGCGATCGCCTCACTCGATAGTACTCGTCCCTGATTGTTCACGAGGTTGTAGCATTCTTTCCACTTCCTCTTGTTCGTGGATTAAATAGCGTTAATTTCTCTCCGCGAAATTGCGAGCAGCTCTGACCGCGGTAAATGGAATTTGTAGAGATGTCGGTGACACATTGTGACATAGTGGTGTTTGAAGCTGGACGGTGCGGTATGTACAAGAAAATCGGATCTTGAGTCGAGGGGGTGGAAGGAGCGTCTCTCTTCGTCCCTTTTGTGTGTCCGGGAAAGGATTAAATTGTCCCAGGTGAGTCGGTTGTACTTTCAGGCCTCCAGGATCGTTTCTCGCTGTTCCCGGCCGATCTCCTTCACGTTGGGATAGAGCTTCGCTTTGTTCCCCTCGCAGTTGAGTCTTCCGTGGAACTCGGGCTTCTTCTCGCGCGGGGCACTCCGCTGCAGCCAGATGTCTAGGAGGCTCTTTGGTTGCGGAATAATGCTTTTTTGCAATGTGGAAGGCTTTCCAACCGGGGTGCACGGTGGTGGGGACATCGGGGAGTCCGTTGTCGCTCTTATCACGCTCGCCCGGGCGGTCACGTCTTCTTTTCCTAGCCTGGTGGTTAAATTGACTCATGAAATCGGCACACGTTTGGTGTTGGGTTCATTTGAAGCTCTACGTACCCGTCTAATTCACGCAGGGCCTGATCCAACTCCACTTTGTCCTTGTCGTCTTTATTGTGGACTTCGAGTAAACAGTTAAGTACTTCCGCGTGGGATGCGGAGTTGTTAGCGTGTCCTCTCAGGAACGTCTCGAGCTCTCCCCAGAGCAGACGGTAGTGCTCCTCTCGACGAATACCTCCCTTCCCACCTCGACCTCCACCCAGACTAGGCAATGGTAAAGCTTCGTGCTTTGCTTCCAGCTGCAGCAGACCGAAAATGATTTGCTTGCACTGGACTACCTCCTCCACTGAGAGCTCCTCCTTGACGAGCAACTCCGGCAATGGATCGACCAGCTGGATATGATATTAAAATATTGGAGTAAAAACGTAGTCTTAATTTTTCCTCGGGCGGGATTAGTTTCGTTTAAACTTACTTGCTTCAGGTTAAACATTAGAGTACTTGAGATCGTTATCGGCCAATATTTGGTGTGCCTTTCTAGTCTCGTTCTCGTCTTCGAGACGGGCCCTTCTCCGTCGTCGGTTGGACTGCGTTTCAATGGCACTAGGACATTGTTACGCATTAATGCTCCAAAGTCCTGGATGGATAAATAAATGTTTTAAGGGTCTTGGCAGCTTGCAGGGGAATTCTCACCGTTATTCTGTAATCCGTAACTCGTCCACCGCAGCCTTCGCTGATTGAGGGTGGGTCTTCGAGAACGCTCCTGGCTGTCGACAAGGTGTGTATAAATATTTCTCCACCGTGGGATGCCAACAGGTGTGATATTGTCTTGCCACCACTTTTCCTAGCCATTTCAAGCATGACCGAGCGACCGTTTAGGAGGAAATTAATTAAGCAGGAGGAGGGCCTGCTGTTGACGTCTACTGGAGTTATTCGATGCATCGCGGTGCAGTTTTGCATCTCTGATGCACTGCAACCTCTCGGTGTACACCATTTTAATGTCACCGTCTCGTATTCTGAGCCTTCTTCGAACCTTCGAAAAGTCTTTATAAGGGCAGAGTCTTGTGGATTACCTGGAATTGTTTGATAATCAAATAATACCAGGCTAAGGATATTTGACAGTTGCTCTTCGTTCCGTTACCTCTTAAAATGGCTGTGTGAGCCGTGGAAGAGTGAAAGATCTCTACGTCGTAATTAGCAGAAGAACTGGCATTTTGCTCTTCCTTCATCGGAATCCCTGTCACCGTGGTGCTGGCCAGATCGTAGTGTGACAGGATCAAGTGTGACAATTTGGAATGTAACGTCGAAGCCTTCATGGAATACACTTCCATGGATAACTGCGGAGACACCTTTTTTCACATTCCGAATTAGTATATAATTTGTGTATGTATACTTTGCTCTTAGAAAAATCACACATACTTCCCTCTGTGGCTGCGTAGTGACTTGAGATTCCACGTTATTAGGAAAAATATTAAGAATCACTAGATGACAATGATGTATCGGTATTAAACTGTGACAAATGAATCGGGGTTAGAATACTCAACTCGATACAGCTGTTAAGTCTAAGAGAATTTACTCACTGGTCCGAAGCCAAAGCTATTTTATTCTGCTGTGCGAGTTGATTTAAAAAGATATTCTCCAAACTCTTCATATTGATGTTGTCGCGTGCGCTTGTAATACATATCACTCTGCCGCTGTTTAATAATTTACTTGCATTCTCCGTTAAGGAGGTTCTCTTTTCATGCTGGATTTCTGAACATTCCGTAAGGGCTTCGATAGCAACCCTTAATCCATGTATCACCGAAAAGTCCACGCTGGGCTGGTGAGCTCTTGGAGGTACTCCTATTATCGCCATTCCATTCATTATCTAAGAAGAGAAATTATAAAAGCATATAAATTTTAGCTAAGTAACGTTCGACGAACGAAAAGAACTTCCAGGTATATGTTTATATTATTTACATGAGATAAATTCTGTTGCAGGGGACTCCACGTGTTTAGTATATGGGCTGCATGGTCGCTGACGACAAACCTTACCTACGAAAGCAGGTTATTGAAATACATTCTTCTGTGAAATATTGGATACTGAGATATAAATGAACGATGAAAATCTCACCAGCTTTCCCGTAGGAAATAAATCCCAGACGATGCGACAATATTCCATAGACGATTCTACGCTGGTGGTCCATAGTGACTTGCAAATCGGAGCTAGTGGAATGAGATTCTGCCCTCGACTCTTTAAGCAATCAAATTCCAAGGGACTTTCCGTCGAAATACCGAAATACGGTGTGTGGTCAAGCACGAATACAGTTTTGTGGTTGGATGGGTACATCTCTGTTGGGAAGTCATACCCTAACCTCAAACGTAAATAAACGATCCATAAGTTAATGCCAAATCATGAAATTGCAAATTAAAAGAGAGTGACTATGCTTCGACTTTCGCCTCTCTTGCCCAGCAGTCGCGCATAGAAACTGTTCCACATACGACATGTCAAGCATGTCACGTGAGAGTGCTCACTTCTCGCACTTTCATCTCACTCGAGTTTATTCCCCCGATTTTGAACTTTTCAATTGAAAGTGCGAAATCCCTGGACCGATAGGATCAGGGTTGGGTAAGTAAAATACCCCAGGTAATTTACGTGCATCTTTACAGTAAATTACTAGGTGTTTTATAGAAAGGCGAGTATGTGAGTAAGATGGAGAATACAATTCGCTATATATCGCCATAAGTTTAAGAGCGCTGGAGAGGCGATTACAGCGCCGCCATCCGTTGGCTAACGTACTATTTATCGAGCATCGAACCTCCCTATCCTTCTGGACTTCTACGGAGAGTTCTGAATTCTTTGTCTAAGGTTGGGTGGCTAGTTCGTGGTTCTGGGTGTGCGTGCGAGGACTGGCGAGGACGGCTCGAGCTAGTCAGGGATCTCGCTTGTCGTAATGGCCGCCACCTGAGCTCTCGTCTCGCGCACACCGCGAGATCTCTCGGTCACCTCTCCTTTCGTCTACCCGGCCACCGAGAGGCAGCGGCTGCACGGCGAGGACACGGACACGGTTATTCTCGCGGGTCTCTGCAGGTCGGCGAGGACGGGTGTCCGCGAGGTGAGTCACTCCCGGGGAAATATGAGCGAGGACAGGAGCGAGGAGGATCCCATAATGGACCTCTGGTACTCGAACTGGGAGCAACAGTGCGTCGAGGGCATCGAGGCCGAGCCCGATTACGAGGGCCAGCTACACTCCGAGAAGGAGCTCTACTCCCAGCAGATCTGGACCACCTTTCAGACCACCGCCTCCGCCATCGCCCAGCTCTACAAAGGTGCGCATCCTTTATTTCACCTGTCGCCCCCGAGAGCCACCCTTCTACGTCGGATCGGGTTTCGAGACACGACGCGCGATTCTTGGGTTCTCGTCACTCGAGGGTCCCAGCAACTCAAGTTTTAGAATCTCCTCTTACGTTAGAAATACTTGGTACGTGGTAATATGCGCCCTGTGGTCAGGGGTAGGGATTCGATGGGTATTCCCTGATCCTCAGGTGCTGAGAACGGCATAGATGTTTCGCTCCGAGCTAGAGAAATTCCAGGATCGGAGGGGTGTTATCTAGGGGTGGGATTTATACATTGTTTACGTTATTGATGGTCGATCGTGTTCGGTTCACAGATCGCTCGCAGGGTGCCTCGCTTTGGTTGCCTTTCCAGACTGCCGCTGGCACCGTTACGTCGTTGTACAAAGGTAGGTTCTGTCTGTCGAGGTTAGGGTTGATGGGAATAAATTTTTAGGAGGTAGTGGATCTTAAGCGAGGCCTGCGTTAACTGTTCAACAGATTCCATGGACGGGATGCGGAGGTGCAGCGAACTGGGCATAGAAACGGGAAGGCAGAAGCGCAGCAAAGAAATTATGAACTGGGCTAGGAAGAAACGGCGGATGATTCGTAGGGAAGATCTCCTGGCGTATCTCGCTGGGAAACCACCTCCGCCACGACCGCATTCTCACAGGCAATTATATTAGATAGCGTTTCAATGGCAAAGTAATGCCAAATGGATGTGCGAAGAGATGCTAAAGTTTAGTATCTCCTTTTTGGTGTTCCAGGAGTTCTCCTAAGCCTCGTATGATGGTCTGCGGTTCTCCCCCTTCCCAGAGTCCCACGCCGAGTATGGTAGTCACGCCGACTCCGACAGTTTGCGACGACACGGACCCTGAGCTGCATACTTTTCGAGAAGCGATCGCCTTGTCAGGTAAATCTTGCTACTGAATTCACTTTATTTAATATTATTTCCTGTAGAATGATAAATAGAAGAAAAAGATTAATCCTTAACCTCTTTTTTCCTCAGGGTCACCGGTGTCGCGGCGCACAGGAAGGCAGGCCGAGCTGTCTGCCTTCATAAGTAGCGAGTTCGCTCGACACCACAAACGACCCGCCTCCCACGACGTGGACATGGGCTCTCCGACGCACAAACGGTCGCGTTTCATGTAACAGCGCGCTATGTGTGTAAAGTAGAGCGACTCGCCCCTTTGTTCCCTATTAATTAATTAATTGGTCGATCAGTTAATTACTAATCGTTCAGCCCTCCGTTGTGGTTCCCGGCTCAGCAGGCCATGACTCTTTTTGGTCGGAGTGCATCTTAACGTATATAGCCGACCTCTGGATCCGAAGTGTCCAAGATACTCGGATGCCCTTGCAAACACCAAAGAAACGTTCCAAACACATCTAAACGTCCCAAAAGGTAGCAGGGTATGTACGGAGTGACATATTAAAAAGCAAACTCACTCGTACGAGTCAGGTGACAGAAATTGACAGTTGTGCATCGACCACCGTCGAATGACATCCAAGCAACTGTCAAGTCTATATCCAATGTTCCAATGGACGTAGCTCGATAAGAAATCGAGCCACGTGGAGTTCGTAGTGACGTTTAAGAGAAAACTAGGACCATCGATTACATCCCCTGCGAAAGGTAACGTACCTCCACCTCTCGACTCGAGTAAACTTTCCTCCTTTGTTTGACTTCCTTGCTTTTTGACGGCTTCCTTTGTGTGCAAATTAATAGAAAGGCAATTTCTATACTTGGGAAAAAGAGAGAAAGGAAAAAAAAGAAATATGTAACGAAGCACCCTGAATCGCGAAAGAAACGGTCGAAGGGGGTGGAGGGAACGTCAAGGCGTAAACCCGTTGACAGTGACAGCCCTGTCAACGCGTTCTTGGGAAATGGCCGGTGAACCACCTCGGACTATCAAACTAGACTTCGTAGACTTTTGCGGCCCCTTGTATAAATTAGGTTTAAGCCACGATTACCTTTTGCGGGAAGCAATTGATTTTCGGAGGTGCGAAGGTCACGGCAGATTGTCGAGAAGTCGCGTCCAACTTGGGATCCGAAGGAGGTGAACGGATAAGGACACAAAAGGAAAAAAAAAGAAAAAAATAGAAGAATAGGAATGAGAAATTTAGTGGATCAAAAGGGGAGAGATAACCGGGCGGAATCGTAACTAGAAAATGAGAGAGAGAAAGAGGGAAAGCAAGAGCTGTCAGAATTGACAGGCTCGCTGTCGGGACCTCCTTCGGAAGGTGGACATATTGTTTTTCTTGTTTTTTTTTTATTATTTTTTTTTTTCAAATTTTTCATTCTCGTTTGTTTTCCCATATTCGTGACTTTCCGAGAAAAACGGACCCCCCCCCCCTCCCCCCCTTCCGGAAGCTAACAAGGAGTTTGTTATTGATTTGTAAATATAGCGAGTACGTCGATTACGATAAGCGGTTAATGATAGTACTAGGGATATGACAGCTGGGTCGGCGGGAGGATCGGCGATGTTGGCCCAGGCCATGGTTCGCGATTCGAGACGTCCGATGACCTTCATTTAGCGAAACGAGCTCGGGGAGGTTTATTTAAAATTGTCAACTGCCCCCCCCCCCTCCCCTTATTTTAATCGATTTTTAGTAGGCAATTTTGTATCCCACTTAGCCGGAATTTCCGTAGAATCTGAGAAAAAGTGCGAATCTCCTATGTATTGTGTCCCGCGATCGTATCGCCGCGCTTTAGTTGAAAGACACACCCCCCCCGAAGAGGTCCATCCCCCGTCCACCCTGGCGGTAATATTAATATCACTATTAATATTGATTACTATTCGATAGCTTTAATCGCGCTCTATTTATCGATCCTATTAAAAGAAGGAGGGAGAGAACGACCGGTCGGCGCGTTGGGACGAAGGGAAATTACGAGGAAGCCGTTCTTTGTGTTTTACGCCCCGGCGAGGAGGGGAAAATGTCGGAAAACGAGGAAAAAAGGAAAGAAAAGAGAGAGAGGAGGAAGGAAAGGGAGGAAAACCTCCGGGGATAGAGTGCGTCCTCTCGTCGCGTTTTTCTCGACTCTTAAGCTCGTCTTCCCGTCGTTCTGTAATCCGGCTAACCGGAGGGAAATTGTTTATTGCATTGTCTACTCGTTAATCCACTTAGAGATGGACCGAAAAAGGAAGGGGAAAAAAGGGAAAACGGAAAGGGCGAGGTAGGAAGGTCCTGACGGCTGGTACGATCTCTAAGATCCGAAATTTCAAGGAGACCTCGCGGTTGCAATCGTAGTCCTCGGTATCGATTCGATGACCTCTTTGTTTTCTTTTTGTTACCTTTTTTTTTTTTAATTTTTATATATATATATTTTTCTTTTTCTCTATCGAAGGTCTCCCATCGTTCGCGCGTCGTTCGATCGATTTAAATCGTTTCCCCCCTCCCGGTTTTTTTTTTCCTAGAAAAAAAAGGAAAAGATAGAAAGAAGAGAGAACTAGGATCTCCTAACTTTTCGACCGCTCGACCTTCTGCGAGGATTTTCAATTTCCTCTCGCTGATAATGTCGCACCCCGGAGAGGAATCCGCGGCTCCGAATGGAAAAGCCAAGGGCGAACATTAAACGGGCGTAAAGGAAGAAAAAGGGAAATGCGAAGAAGAAGAAACGAAAGAAAAAGAAAAAAAAGAGAAAAGGCGAAACCAAGGGGCGGCACGTCGCAGGGAAGATCACCGAAAACCGCCACCGTGACTTTACCCCGTGGGGAGGGGGTGGGAAGAAAATGAAAATGAAAATGAGAAAAAAAAGAAAATAAAAAATAAAAAAAGAGCCGGCGAAAATTTCGGTGATTTTCTCTGCCAAGCCACGCGTCTCGAGGTATTTTTTACGGTCGGCGATATACACGTATACACGTACACACGTTTTTGCTTAACTCCCTGTTGTTGTTGTTTTTCTCTCTCTCTCTCTCTCTTTTTTTTTTCTCTCTCTTCCTACTTTTCCCATTTACCCTCGTATCGTCACGCCGTTCTCGGCTCTTTCCCTTCATCGTGGATTTTCTCAGGGGAGGGGGGAGGGGATTTCCTCTTTTTTCTATTCTTTTCCCTTTTCCGGAAAAATTCCCAAAAAAGCTGTCCCCTCTTTTTCGACCAGTCCCCCGTGGACTGATTTTTGTTTCTTTTTTTTTGTCCAATTCGGGAAGGGTTTAGGGAATTTTGTTGTACCTTTTTTTGGGGGATCTTTTGTGATCTGGAGAAATTCGGGAGAAAGAGGACGAGACACCTTCCCCCCCCCCCCTGGGGTCCTTTTTGTTCGCGACGGTTTTAGGACTCGAGGAAGGGACGCACCGCGCGAGGATTGCGGACAGGAGGCAATAGGGCTCGTGATAAGGCACGGGGGTGATAAGGGCGACCAGGGAGGAGGTTAGGGGCGGCCACCGAGGGGACGCCTCGCGTCGCGCGGAGGAATACGAAGATGGTGCTGTTATTTTTTTTTTGCGACACACAAGAAGCTTGTATATTTTTTGCGTCTCTTGTTTGTATGATAATCATTTACAAATAAACACTGCGAGGAAAAACGATACGGTGGTTGGACGGAGTTGAACCCCTGGTGCCCACCCTTGAGAGAGGGCGAATCTTCCCCGAGAGTCTCACCTTACGTCGAGGAAGAGGAGATGCTGATACCCCTGGCTCTGTGAGATGCACTTGGATTTATTATAATAATGTATGTACAATTTAATCGTAGGTTTTAGGCACTTGAAGAGAGACGGGAACCAGGTCAGGTTCTCCGGTACCTCCTGCAGTTCGGACGGCGCGGATCTTCCCCGGAGGACCGAGCTCGGCCTCGAGGAAATTTAACCTGGAGGCCCATCCTAGAGCCTGCTGTCCCTGATGACGGTCTCCGGAGCCTCCAGGGCCTTCTTCCTGTTGGCGATGGCGTTGGTGAGTTTTCTCCTGGGTCCTAGAGGCAGCTTCAAGGCCCCCACGTCGGCCTCGGTCAACAGCATAAGAGCCTCCAGGTCGATCTGCTCGGCTTCCAGGATGCTCTGGATCGAGGTGAGATTGTTCGCCGCGAGGAACCTCTGCAGGGGCGTCCACTCCTCGTCGGTCTCCTCCTCGTCGTCTGGGGGCGATCGCTCGATTTTAATCTCTACTCGGTTTTAGGGGATTCAAATGGCTCCAGGGCACGTGGACCGCTTACCGGAGGGTGGGTCGTCCTCCCAGATGCTCTGCCTCCTGGCCAGACTCCCGGCACTCCCGATGCTGACCTCTTCGTTCAGGCCGTTCGTGCTTTTCCGGAGCCCATTGATGGACCCGTTGGTCGAGCCCTCGAAGCCCCCGAGACTCTGCCTGTGCACGTCCACCTGAGTCATCGGCAGGGTGTCCAGAGTCGTCGATGCCTGGGGAACCAGGAAACCAGGCGGTAATGGTCGACCTTAAGGATGTACCTGAGATTGCGTTAGGTACACACCGATCGCCGGAAGGCCACGGATCCAAACCCTGGGGCGAAGATGCTGGTCGGTTCCTGGAGCAGGATCGAGCCCTCCGCGATCCTCGGCTCGATCTCCTCGTCCTCCGGGTCCTCTTCCTCCTCCTCGGAGAAGCCTCGGTCCCCCAGGAGGTCCGGAGTGCTCTGTGCCTTGCCCAGGGTACCCCAGACGTCCGAGACGCGCCCTCTTCTGCCCTGCTGCTGGGCCTGGGTCTCGTACGTCCCTACGTACATCACCTCGGAGTCCCTCCTGAAGCCGGTCAGACTGCGCACCGACCTCTTGCCGTCGACCTCGACCTTTGAAATACGGTAATCTAGGTCCTCGTTCTTTTTCCTTTCCTCGAAGAACGGGGGATTCCACCCCGTCTTCCCCTCGCTCTTCGTGACTATCCTTGCTAACCCTTCTGACTTATTTTTCAGGTGCTGGACACTTACCTCGACGACCTTGAAATCGTCCAGGGCCTTCCTGGCCATCGCCTTCCTGCCCACTGCGCTGCCGTGCCTCTTCGTCGCCGTGCCGACGATGTCGCTGAAGGTCGGCGAGGGTTTCACTCTACCCTTGAACGTCAGGATGCTCGGCCGGTGCGGCAGAACCCCGGACCGATTCGAGCCCTCGTCCAGCTTCGCCCGGTCCTTCAGCAGCCTCTTCAGCTCCTTCTCCGCCTTGATCTCCTCGTCCCGCTCGCGTTTCATGTACTCCTTCAACCTGGGGAACCCAGTTAAGTCCCGACTTAACCACTTGCGCTGCTAACTGATATATTGCCAACCACTTCCAACTACTTTATCTCGCCGCGAGACGCTTATTGTTATCTTTGGCGGCTTTTTATCAAAGACGTCCCGACGTCTTCCCAGCGCAAGTGGAGTCAGACCATTGGTATCGATCACGTCTTGTATCTCGTACCTTTTTTCAGCGTCTTTCTCCGCCCTCTCGCGCTGCATCTTCGCTCGCTTCCGGTTCTGCAACTCCTGGTGGGTCTGCGCCATGTCCAGGAACTGGCGGATCCTCTCCCGGCCGTTTATCGAGGCTAGCTGACACGCCGAGTGCCGGTCGATGTCCAGGGCCCAGATGTTGCAGCCGAGCTTCACCAGGTACTGCACGCAATACTCGTGGCCCCTACCTGCCGCCAGGTGGAGGGCCGTGTTCCCGAAGTTGTCGGTCTTCTCCGGGTCGCCCCTGAAATCGTTCATCGGTTCTCATTAGTTGCAGGGTCCTCGGCGCCGAAGACACCCCCCTGGGAGGATCGAACCAGAAACAACGTCTGCAGGGTCGCCGTAGATTTGGTATCATCGAATAACCGCGACCGATCGTTCCCCTTTGTTCGGTTCCACTTTGTTGCCTGGCTGATTGTTTCCGACCCCCCTCTCCCCCCGATTTCCTTCCTGCAGGGTTAATAATAAGTGTCGGCCTGCGTCCTGTGCGTCCGGTCGGGTATCCGTATTTGTCCCCTCGTCCGGACGTCATCGAGGATTTTTTTTAGAGGCCAGGAGTGATCTTCTCCGGGAAGATCTACCTACCCTTTCGCGATGAGGACCGTCAGCGCCTCGACGCGTCCTGCATAAGCCGCCCAGAGCGTCGGCGTCATTCCCAGCTCGTCCTTCGCATTGGAGTCCTTCTTCGTTGCCTCGTGAAGGATCCACACCGCGTCCTCGCGAGCTGCCCTGGAAAGGTAGAAATTAGGGATAATCGTCTCTTTCGTCCTACCTTGGGGACCCTGGCACTGATCAGCTGATTTTGACGTTTAAAGGAGCGATTAGTAATCATCGTCTCTTTCGTCCTACCTTGGGGACCCTGGCACTGATCAGCTGATTCTGACGTTTAAAGGAGCGCCGATCAGCTGATTTTGACGTTTAAAGGAGTGATTAGTAATCAGCGACTCTTTCGTCCTCCCTTGGGGATTCTGGCGCTGATCAGCTGATTATGACGTTTACAGGAGCGCCGATCAGCTGATTTTGACGTTTAAAGGAGTGATTAGTAATCAGCGTCTCTTTCGTCCTCCCTTGGGGACTCTGGCGCTGATCAGCTGATTCTGACGTTTAAAGGGGCGCCTCGCCGTCTCTTCTGGGTCCGCTCCGATTACCTCCGGGAAAGCTCCGGCACGATTTGCCACTTCCTCGATCTGATTACTCGGATTTGCACTAATTATCTCGGAATATAATTCCGCAAGAGAGAGAGAGTCACTTCGCCGCGCGCCGACCTGAGAGCCATTGTCTTACCTTAATTTAACCCTTTAAACACGAGCCATTTCGACATATGGGCGAAATTCGTCTGACCGTGCAGGCCATATTGGACCAAACGTCGGGCGCCTTTAGGCACTCTTAGTAGACAAAAGGTTAAACATTTTCCTCCGTTTAATTAAACTATTGTTTTTCTATTTGTGAATATCTAAATAATAAATAATAATAAATAATAAGTTTGTGTATAAATTGGATGAAATTATTGTAGGATTTTGCAGACACGGCGAGGTATGCAAGCGGAGAGGAAGGAAGGGCAGAAGTACAAAGGAGAATAAACCTCGAGGAGTGAAGGAGATACGAGGTCGTTTCTCACGTCCAGGACCAAGGTCGGCCGGGATTAAAGTTCATCCTTGAGTCCCTCTCTCTGCGGATCTCGATCCTCCTGGAGGATCCAGGACTCGCCACGTTAGAACGGACAAGCATGAAGAAAGAAGAGACGAGAGGAGGTCCTGCAACCTGTTTCCCCACCAGGGCGAGATCCTCTCTCCGAAGGATGCCCTTGGCGAAAAGGAGCGACCTCGGGGATCTCGCCGAATTATGGGAACTCGAGTTCACGGTGCTCCATCGGCAGAGACAATAGGACCGGCACCTGTCGCGACAGCAGGACTCCTTTCCGTACTTTTCTCCCCCTCGCTCGTCATTCGGCGAATTCACACCTGGACGACCCTAAACCCTACGTAACGATTGCGGCCCCTCGGTACCTCGGCCACCCTTGGCAAAAACCTGGCTTCCCTCCACCTGGAGAGTTCCGCATCGATCGCGACCCCTACAAGGGCTCCCGCTTCCTCGGGGAATCGTAGCCCTCCAATTATATATATATATATATATATATATTTCTTCCATATATATATATATTTCTCTTTCCTCTTCCTCCCACCTCTCCGCCGAGAAATCCCGAGCGTGCGAACGGGGCCTAAAGCGTCCGGGTCGCGCGACCTGGCGAAAAGTCATCGGCACGCAATTGGAAAGTGGCCTTCCTTCTGGATCCGGTTCCGGGGACCGGGTGGAGGAATATCAGAAAAGGGGAGAAAGACATTCCGTATGTATAAAGAAAAGAAAAAAAGAAGAAGGAGCGCGCGACTGGACGAAATACCAATGTTACTTTTTCCAGGTGGAGGTGCCAGGGAACCGGTCGAGGTGGCGAGGGACCAGAGTCCAGGGACGAGAGTCGCTCTACGTGGGTCGAGCCGATGTATCCTGGACTTCCTCCTTTCTCGAGGTTCGAGACCAGTTAGAGTTTATCGTCGGCCCTTACTTGTGGAAGCGATCGGAAGCCATCCCGAGGGAGCGCGGGACCCTCCTCCGGGGTCCCACCGATGAGGTCGCGGATCCTGGAACCTTGGATACCCTCGACCGTAGAACCGGCTCCGAAGAGTTCGATGCACGGGGCACGACTGAGCTAGCCAGTCGAGGCACGCGAGGTCCTCCTCTCTCCGCGGTCTCGCTCCGTCTCCCTCGGCCGGCCGATTCCCCGGATCCATCCGAGGGTCCCTCTTTGTCGCGCGGACGCCTCCACCTGCCCGGAACACCTGCCGCCGTAAAATGCGGTGATCTCATCGGCGATCGACGCGAGACCTCGCGGTAGGTGCCCGAACACACGGGTGCCCGGTGCCCGGAATGCCCTGGAACGAGAACGGGTGGCTGGGAAAAGGGTATCCGGTCGCTTTGTACAAGTGTATTCAGTGTGTACGAGGAGTCTTAAATGGAAAGGTACCAGGTACATGCACCTGAACGCCTGGTAAGAGGCTTCTCGAGCGCATGGTCGAGTGCCCGGTTTAGACAATGATGGGTTTAATGACTATTAATGACGATGGATTTAATGACAAGACTGGACAACTTGAACGAGCTCAGGAACTCATGTACTTGCGACACTTGTATAATAGATTGTACAATTGTTAGTGTAATAAAGGGAGATATTAAATGATGACAATGAGTACGTTTAATTAGACGGGCATGGCTAGAGAATCCTCTAATCGCCTATTCCTGATCCTTGAAAGTCCACCTAAGTGCCACCTCCTCGGTTGTCCTATGTTCCTGTTATAAGTCGAAAATTTCTGCTCTTAGAATTTTTGCTCAGGAAACCGGTGCCACTTCCTCGGTTATCCTATGATCCTGTTAGAAATCGAAAATTTCAACCTCTGAAATTTTTGCCCGGGAGAAACTCCGTGCCACCTCCTCGGTTGTCCTATGATCCTGGTAGAAATCAAAAATTTCAATCCCTGAAATTTTTGCCCGGGAGAAACTCCGTGCCACCTCCTCGGTTATTCTATGATCCTGTTAGAAAGCGCCAGAGGTGGAACAGGATCATAGGACAACCGAGGAGGTGGCACGGAGTTTCTCCCGGGCAAAAATTTTAGAGGTTGAAATTTCCAATTTCTAACAGGATCATAGGAGAACCGAGGAGGTGGCACGAAGTTTCTCCCGGGTAAAAATTTCAGGGGTTGAAATTTCCGATTTCTAACAGGAACATAGGACAACCGAGGAGGTGGCACAGAGTTCCTCCCGGGCAAAAATTTTAGGGGTCGAAATTTTCGATTTCTACCAGGATCATAGGACATCCGAGGAGGTGGCACGGAGACACCCAATATAATTCGACACAGCTGGTCGATATAAAAACGAGCGTCGGCAACGTAGGTATTTAGATAAGTCTTCTTTACCAACGTCGATAAAGTTCCTCGAGGAGTTTCACATCACCTTAACGTTTTCATCGTCCCTTTTTATTGACGTCTCACAACAGCCAGCATGCAAAGATTACATATCAGGAGTTTGACAACGAAGTAATTGCCGCGATACCAGGCATTCCGCCCTTATCATTCGCGGGGTTAATCTTTAAGGGCCTTTCCGAGCCCCCTAATATAGTAACGTACAATTCGATCACAGTTCGATTATGTTTTCCCTCGGTTCGAGTAAATTCCCCTCGGGGCGAGGGGACGATATCAAGAAACTCGGTAGAGTTTCGAGCCAAGTACATTTGCGCGAGGAACTCGTACAGTATAAGTGCAACGTTACAAATCGACGATAACACTTGGATATTTACATCGCGTAGATTCGCGGAACCCTCGAGGAAGTGGGAAACGGTCTCTCCTCTTCTCCTCTTATTTCCTTTTCCCTTCCTTTATCGGTTGAAAACGGCAACAACGAGAACGACACTCACGGCAAGACATCAATCTACCGGCGCTACCTTCTACGTGTCTATCTTCCTCTTTTTCTTCCTTTTCTCTCTTTTCTTCCTGTCCTTTCTTTTTTATTTCCACTTCGGAGAGCCACCACGGGATACAAAAATATATTTACACCGGAATTAATTCTCAAGGAGATAACACGATAACGGTTCCCGGCTACCCATTCTTCGCGGCCGAATCTCGAGGCTCTTCTAATCTTATTCTTTGCCTTCCTGTTTCCGGATAAAAGTGCAAATTTGACGTGTAATCGATTTTTATAAAGAGAGTCTCCGAGCTCGGTCGTTTTTTTTTTTTTCATTAATTCCCTAGGCCGTTCGTTAAAGTCCCGAGGAACCGTCGAAGTCTTAGATCGGGGTGGTTATCAGTGACTGATATGGTACGATCGACAGCGATAACGCGATCGACCTGGATAGTCTCGCGGCGATCGGATAGGAAAGGTGATTGTCTCGTTACAAAACGCAATTCGAAATAATGACCTCGCTGCCGTCAGTCGTGGATCGGAAATAGAGTGTCAATCAATAATCAATCAATCAATTGGAGATCAATTGGTGTATCGATTGGAGATTTCCGGGGGACCGATCCTTTCCATAGTGGAGGCGCTAATGGAATCGCTGGAAGCGATCCGTCCCTCGAGGTTCGATCTCTTATCGGCGATAGGGTCGATAGGCTCCTAGGATTGTCAGAAATGCGAAAAGCGTAGAGTTCCTCCAAGTGGGAGATGCAAAACGCGGTATAAAAAATCCCTATCAACGCAACGCTATCAACATCGGAGCGAGGCCTCGCGAAGATAGAGATGCCCGAAAAGAGGCCGATAACCGGAAGAATCCCGGATAAACAATGAATTAAAAGAGGAGAAAACCCAGAGACCGCGAGACCTCGCTCGGTCGATATCTTAGGTTAGCATTCTCGAAGCTCGTCGCCAGGTCCATCCTCTTCAGGGTCGAAGGAATCCTCCGGGCGTTCCCTCCTCGCTCTTCCTCTGGAATATCCTTTCCATTCCTGGAGAAATGAATATATATAAAGGAGTGATATCTCCTGAGGAAACTTTTCATTCATGATTTTACGTTAACAAAGTGAGGATGAGGTACCTTCCTGGTCAGTTTTATAGAGGATGATTCCTCCAGGGTGTCTTAGCTCCTGCATTTTATTCCAGGATAGTCTCGGGACGTTCTTCGTCGGCACCGGAGGATTTTTTGGAGGTCACGTTATCTCGGGGATTTTCCGGGTTTTCTTCAGGGTCTGGAAGATCCTGGTCCCAGGGGGCCTCTACTTCTTCCGCTCCAGAGGAAGCTCCAGGACTCGCGGTTTCACTCTCGGGTCTCTCCAAGTTCGCTTCGGTCGTCTCTACCTCGACCTCCGTCAGGTTCTCCAGCTCTGGCTCCTCCAGGAGGGCGTCGTTCTCTGCAGGGCCTTCCGAGGAGTGACCCGCGACGTCCTCGACCTCCACCACGTGGCTGTCGTCCGAATTCTCGGCCCTGCTCTCCTCGGTGTCCAGAGACGCCGTGGCGAAATACTTTAATTCATATTCCGGTCCGCATCCCTCCAGGACGGCCTGAAAGTGGGATTTTTAATACGTTATTACCCGGGTAATGCAACCGAGGATGAGACTATAACCAGGGATCAAATTCCCCAGGAACCGACGAGCATTTATGGGAACTGGATTTTTTTTAAATGACATTCGTCGATTTTTTTTTAAATAACATTCGTCGATTTTTTTTAAATGACATACGTTGATTTTTTTTTAAATGATATTCGTCGATTTTTTTTTAATGACATTCGTCGATTTTTTTTTAATGACATTCGTCGATTTTTTTTAATGATGCGTCGATTTTTTTTAATGACGTCGATTTTTTTTTAAATGACATACGTTGATTTTTTTTTCAATGACATTCGTCAATTTTTTTTTAAATGACACGTCGATTTTTTTTTAATGACATAAGTCGATTTTTTTAAAAATCACATTCGACAATAATTTTTAATAATTTTAAAAATTATTATCTTCTCGAGAATTTAAAGATACTACCTGGGTGTTCAAGGAGAACCTGCTGGACTGGGAGTCCCTCCGGTGCCGGTCGAAGGACCTCCTCCTGGTGTCGTCGGACCTCGAGTGGTGCAGCTTCGGGTGCCTGGACCTCCTGCTCTCCCCGCTGTTCGCCCTGGACCTGACCTCGACGTCGACGAGGTACTTCGCGCAGTCGGCGGTGAACCTCTCTATCGAGTACTTCCTGTAGTCGGTCCTCCGGAAGTCGGGGCTCTTCCGAGACTCCAGGCTCGCCTTCCTGGGCACCGGGGTCCGCTGGTCCAGCCTTCGTTCTCCACCGATCCTGTCCAAGGACATCTTCCGGAAGTTCGGGGAGGAGACCTTCCTGAAGTCCCGACCCACCCTCCGGGCGTCCAGCTCCTCCAGGAGCTTCAGGTCCACGGAGTTCCGCTTCCTCGGGAGGAAGTCGTCAGGATATCTGCTGTATCCTGGGAGCTTCGGCGAACAGCTGTGGCTTCCTCGTCGAGGCTCCGTCTCCTCGTCCTCGATCTTCGCCTGCCTGGACAGCTGGTGCCTCCTCGCGGTGTCTGAACGGTCCTTTACTCTCAGGGTCACAGGACCTCGGTTAGGGATGTGAAGGTCCATCGCCATGGACGCCTGGCTTCCGCTCATCTTCCGCCTCTCCAGACTCTCCCGACTGCTCGCCTGATAAGAACACCGGGATTAAATCATTAGGTCCACACTGTTAATCCTTTGAAAACGGAGCCAGTTCGACATATGGGCGAAATTCGTCTGACCGTGCAAGCAATATTGGACCAAACGTCGGACGCCTGTAAGCGCTCTTAGTAGCCTAGGGTTAAAAAAAATTCTGTGAATTTTATAACTTTTTTTATGGAACTTTTATTCAGACATGATATATTAATTTTATAACACGGTTTCAAATAAAATATATAACATGTGCTATACATTTATTACACACGTATGTAATAAAATTATTAAAGAAAAGAGAGTAATAATTTCACAAAACTCTAAAATAGTATCGTAAAATTGTAAATTTATTTAGAAGTTTGCAACAATTGTATACTAATTCACTTTTATGAAATTTATAGTTGTAGTACAACCTTATGTACTGGGAGTGTATGAATTTTTTTAATTGTACGGGAATGAATTAATTAAATTCTTACCCTACTTGGAATTAAACGTACCTGAGGGTTGTATCCTGGATTGTCGACCGAGAGGGCATGTCTCTGGAGGAGTTCCGGATTTAACAGGGCACATCCTGCGTACTTGGGGGGCCTGGACCTCGGGGAACGCTTTTCGACCAGACTCGGCGCGCTGGGGCTCTTCTTCAGGGCGCAGCTTCCGGTGCGGTCGTGCAGGCTCCTGGAGATTGGGTATTTAAATTCTCTAGAATTTAAGCTCGAGCGGTATGACCGAGAATATTGCGGTAATTTATAAAAGTCCTTAAAATATTTAAGAGCAAATTTAAGAGTAATGCATTAGAGAACTCTATCTGGAGAACCTCACGAACTATTGTACTAAAAGTGTATGAATTTTTTTAACAGTGTACCTGGGCAATGTAATGCATCAGAAACTTTACCTGGAGAACCTCACGAATTACTGCACTAAAAAGTGTATGAATTTTATGAATTTTTTTAACAGTGAACCTAGGCAATATAATGCATCAGAAACTGTACCTGGAGATCTCACGAACTACTGTACTAAAAGTGTATGAATTTTTTTAACAGTGTACCTGGGCAACGTAATGCATCACAAACTCTACCTGGTGAACCTCACGAACTACTGTACTAAAAGTGTATGAATTTTATAAATTTGTTTAACAGTGTACCTGGTCAATATAATGCATCAGAGAACTCTACCTGGAGAACCTCACGAACTCTGCGGTCAGCTGTTTCCTTGCGACTTCACGGCCGGGACTAGGACTTCGGTTTACCCGGAAGAGACCTAACTGATGGTCCCACCTCGTGGTTTGGCTCGACGTGGAGCGACGACTTCGTTGACTCTTCGAGGTGCTCTTCAGGGTCGTGCTCTGGTTGTGTCGGAATCGAGCAGGCACTACCTTGGCTGCGCTGTCTCTTGCCTCGAATGTCATAACACAAGCTGCCACCACGATGAATCCTGTAAGCAAATTATCCCTTTGAGCCCGGATCCAATTCGACATATGGGCGAGATTCGTCTGACCGTGCAGGCAATATTGGACCAAACGTCGGGCGCCTATAGGCGCTCTTAATAGTCAGGGTTAAAAATTTTAAAAAATACCTAAGAAACCCAAGGAAGCTTGGAAATTTCAACTGAAAGTAAATTTTCCTATTTCCAACATTTTTCCAGTAATTTCAGCAGTGATTCTAAGAGAGACCTCGATTGGAGCGATAAGATAGAGCGATAAGAGGAGACCCTGAAGACAGCCTCCATAGCTCAGGGGTTAGAGCACTGGTCTTGTAAACCAGGGGTCGAGAGTTCAAATCTCTCTGGGGGCATATTAATATTTTTCTTTTTCGTATTCGTGTATTAACTCACGCACCCTCGGTATTGACATTTTTCCCGCAGTCCGGTTACGCACCCCTTTGTCAAGATTCCTTCACCGAGCACCTTCTTCAGGGTCGGCGATAAGAGTAGAACCGTAACCCCGAGAATTTCGGAAATCTATTGTTTCATATTTTTTCTTAAATATTTATATCTTGGCTATTTTTCACCCAGGGGGTTTTACCTCCGAAACCCATGACGATGGGCCCCGCGTAGCTCAGGTTGTTCAGGTGGAACCCTCGGGTCTCGTTCTTCACCTTGACGGTGAGGTTTCCTCGGATTTCCTGGGCCACCGAGAGCTGGTCCGCGTAGTATCCTGTTTGTCGAACATTTAGGGGGGAAGGGGAAATTGAAATCAAGAACGGTCGATAGTGATAAGAAGGTGCGATACGCACCTATGGTGGCCATGCAGGCTCCCAGGAGCATCAGGGAAAGGCCTATCCCGAGGGCTTTGCAGGCGTGCCAGAGACAGCGCGTCGTCACCTTGCTCCTCACCACCTGTCGATTGAGGTGTTCACCTTTTCTCTTTTTTTTTTTATACGCAATTAAACGACGTTTTAAATTTTTATAACAATGTTTACCTGCACGTTCCAGTGCGCTCCAGGGCCGCAGGCCCTCCTCTGGGTTCCCTGCCAGTGCACGCTTCCCTGGGGCATCCTGTCCCTCGGGATCGATCAAGCCCGCTTTTCACTCTTTCCCATGAAAGCGTCCCCCCTCTGCAGTATATTTAACGGGGAATATCGGAAATTTCAGAAATTTCTCAGATTTCTCTAACCTGTCCGTCGCGGTAGTCACAGCTCCGAGGAATTCCCATCCCGGCAATCTCGCATTGGCTTTCGATCGATCGACTTTGAATCGACCTAATTATGCCGCTCAGCCCGGAAGGGAGACGAGCTCCTCCGAGGGGAATTCCGGGCATCGCGAGGGGAAGGCACCTCTTCCCGAATTTTCCCTCGGGAGGTCCTCCTCGAGTCGTGGCTCTCTCTTTTGACAGGTGTCAGCGCCCACGTGGCCTCCACTCTGGGCGCTCCGCTCCCCGGGATCTTCATGACGGATCTATCGATTACGACTTATCGATAAGAGCTCGCGGGGTTGGGGATTCGTTCCTCCTCGGTTCCTCCTCGAACCGCAATTTCGGGACCTCGGGACAAATCCCCGGCATTGTCTCGATAAATCTGGCACGCTCCCCTCCCTGGTCCTCGATATCAAAGTATCGATTCTTCCTAAGGGAAAAACCACTCGGCATCCGCCGAACGGTCCCGAGGACCTTTCGACGTATCCCGGGAGTCCTGGGACCGTTCCCGATAATTAAATTCACTTACTTCCTCCTCGCATCTCGCCGATCGGCGTCCCGGAGGATCCTCCAGGTATCGATTCCACCGGGGACGGGAACAAAGGAAATTCACCGAAGAACCGCAGGAGCCCTTGGACGGTCGAGCACGCTTCCTGCAGGACTTCCAAATCCTTTTTCACTCCCGTTTTCCCGCACTTTGCCGCCCAGCATCCCGGAGGACCCGGAGAGACCTCTCCTCCTTAGAGATAGAGTCCTGGGAACAGGAAGAGTCCCCGGCACTTCTCTCGAGTTTCACTTCTTCAGTCTCAAGGAATCCCTCCTTTCCGTGATTATTAAAAAAAAAAAAATATGGAAAAATTAATATCGACTCCCTATCGATTCGCAAGGATCACAGGAGCACTATCACTGAGTCTCGCCGGCGAGTGATATCCCAAATAATTATCGACATTTCGGCCATTGGCCCCCATTTTCCACCCCTCCTCGCGGGGTGCGAAAGGGGATTCCGGGATAAGGGATGCACCAGGGTTCCGGGACTTTTCTTCGGGCCCCAGAGGATGCGAGGTCCTGCCGGTCCAGATCAGCCAGGACGAGCCAAGTGGTCCAGGGTGGACAAGGGATGCTCGTCAAAGGGAGTGCCTCTTCCGTCTCACCTGTTGGTCCACATCCCGCTCGGGGGTGGACACCGGTGCTCCCGTTTTGCCCTCTCCTTGCTCCCGCATTGCGCATGCGCGGGGCCAGATCGATGTGTGTGTTTTCCGCTCCGAATCCTTCCCACCTCCTCTCCTCTCGTTAGGGACCCCTTTCAAAATTCATGCAGTCTCCATTCTACGCCACACGAGGACAATTAGTGAAGGATTATGTCTCCTTTCCCTGGAATGAAGAATCTCGGGATTTCCGGGATAGATCCGCTCCGTCCTCCTGGAGGCCGGAAATGGACAGGGGAATCCTTCCTGGATCCTTTTTAATATTAATCGGTAATTATTTTCGCATTTTAGATAACGAATAGGATTTAATATTAATCGGTAATTATTTTCGCATTTTAGATATCGAATGGGATTTAATATTAATTGGTAATTATTTTCGCATTTTAGATATCGAATTGGGAAAGGTTTGCGAACGAATTCATGCAGTCTCCATTCTACGCCACACGAGGACAATTAGTGAAGGATTATGTCTCCTTTCCTGGATCCTTTTTAAAATTAATCGGTAATTATTTTCGCATTTCAGGTATCGAATGGGAAAGTTTGCGAACGAATTAACGGGATGGATTATGAATTACCGTGGATTTCTCGCCGCCAAAAAGGATCGATTTTCATTAGGCGAGTCCTGAAATTTCGGGACATTTATCATCGCGTTACGTCCTGGCAGTCGATAACAATGAAATATGGTATATAACCCGGCATCCTGCAAAATTCCCTGCTATTCATTTTTATCACTCCTCCTTAATTTCTTCCTAATCGTTACCTGTCCTTCCTTCGCCTCGTCCTTCTCGGCCCCGCTGTAAATTTCCCAAATTTTCCTAAATCTCCTAAATCTATTCTAAGGATCGGAGAACGAACCAACTCGACGGAGGACATCCACCTTTCTTGTAAATAATATTTATTCAGATAATGTGCTTACGAGTATTAGGTAACGTAATATACTAAGTTCCTTCATAGAAGGCGTACAAATCATTGTTCCAGCAATGTCGTCTAGTTAAACAGAGTTTTAAAACCGCCGTCGTTGCGAATCCCCGCGGATTTGGAGCGGGATTAATTTTTATAAACCTCCCTAATAACCACTGTACTCGCTAAACGAGAAGTAAGGACCCCGGCCCGGTGTCCTTTTTTTGATTCACCGGCCGAGGGAAGTACGAGCCGACTATCGTTAGGCAGTGCAAGATCGATATTTCGAAGAGTCGTCAATTAATCCTCGGCTAATTATCCATCGCATGAAATTCTCAACGGCGATCCGATTTCGGCGCTCTCTCTCTCTCTCTCCTCGCGAATTGCGATTACGAGTTTAACGCGATAGAGATTACTTATCACCCTCGACGTTACTCGGTCCCCTAACATCAAACGATAACTGAAGAGCTCTAAACTTAGTATTATACAAGTTCTCTAACGATACCTCGCTCTCTACGTTGTAAATCTCGTTAAATAATGCTCTTTATCACTACGCGTCCACCTTGAGTCTCCGCCGCGTAATCCGAGTCTCGTCCTCGTCTCGAAGTCCTCCACGAGAATCCCTTTTCCATACATTTCAATTACGTCTTACCGATTCCTCTCGATAGATAGACACCTCCCCCCGCGTGTACAGAGTTAAGGATCCAAGGTCTTACGAAAATGTATATGTACCAAAAATGCCGAAATATTGATAAGACTCCTCCGCACAGTGGGCCGAATAATTCCAATCATTAGCTCATAATCACGGAGGTCTTGAAACTCGAAAAATCCCCACTTTTAAATTAAAATATTTAATTTGAAATTAAATATTTAAATTAAATTAAAATACATTCTGCATTTACTCCGGATGGGAACAAAGGAAGAGGAGTATTTCTTTTTCCTTTTTTTTCCCCTCGAAAATTCACATCTCCCGAGTTTCAGGACCTTCATTTTCAAATTATATTCGGCAGGGAATAGTTATATGATTATTTTCAGGTTTTGATACGGATCGAATGACCCTTTCGTATCACCTTATCGAATTAAATGTTCGGCC
Organism: Orussus abietinus; assembly: GCF_000612105.2. NCBI lineage: Eukaryota > Metazoa > Arthropoda > Insecta > Hymenoptera > Orussidae > Orussus > Orussus abietinus. The sequence goes on along the minus strand of NW_019394237.1, from coordinate 705,690 downwards.
TCCTTGCGCGGGACACCGTAAAAAAAAAAAAGAAAAAAATATATATCAAATGTGAAGAGACAGAGGGAAGTTCCGATAAGTATATTGCTAATGATAATTCAAGCGTTATCGGTATCGGTAAAATGAAAACGCCCTTGATTATCATCGAATTAAATGTTCAGCCTCCTTGCACGGAACACCGCGAAAAAAAAAAGAAAAAAAAAATATATCAAATGTGAAGAGACAGAGGGAAGTTCCGATAAGGATATTGCTGATGATAATTCGAGCGTTATCGGTATCGGTAAAATGAAAACGTCCTTAGTTATCATCGAATTAAATGTTCAGCCTCCTTGTGCGGAACACCGTGAAAAAAAAAAAGAAAAAATATATATATCAAATGTGAAGAGACAGGGGGAAGTTCCGATAAGGATATTGCTAATGATAATTCGAGCGCTATCGGTTATCGGTAAAATGAAAACGTCCTTGGTAAGCCTCTCTGTACGACGCCGAAGGGAAGCGGCTGTCCATTTCTCTCATATAGGAGATAGTAGCGAGTCTTATGCGAACAGACATACGCATTTGACACGCGAGTACGATATTTCATAGAGTCGAGTGCGTCTATCCACGAATACGTATAAACGGTGTGTGTGTCTCCGGTGCGCCATTCGCTAGGTATCCTTACAGTAAAGAGTATCGATAGTCCCTCTTTTCCCAGTAATCCTCGTTAATAATTACTTATTAAAACTTTCTATGTAGTCGCCGTGCATCGTCCCCCGCCTGTTCTCTCGTTAATCCCCGGATCCCGTTGATAACGACTTATCCAGCCCCAAGGAAGAGATAAAGAAGATCCCTTCCAAGGACCTGCCATTCTACCAACGGGATTTCCGAACGCCGATCCTCGTCCTCGCGATAACGTGTCCTATTTATATCTATTTACAGTCCGTACGTGTCTCCAAACATGCCCATTTGTGCGTTTGGACATTGTATAGTTACAGTTAATTAACTTCTGAGATCTAAGCACAGTTGTATGTCGCGTCGCTGCCCCCTAAGGGGTTGGGGGGCGGGGGGCGGGGGGTGTCGCCCCCAGCGTTTCCGGTGTCCTTAGAAAAGTTCTACTGGCCTACGCTTGAGTCGTATGTTTCCGCCGTTTAAAAAAAGTGAACACGAGTTCCCGTGAAAATATGAGCTTTGAGCTTGGGAGAAAACTCGAGCCTCCCCCCACGACCCCAGGGGCGGGAGCCCCCCCTCTGGTTTTGGCACTGAATTGTAAAGACCACCCTTGGGGGAGAGAAAAGTACTTCTGGCGATACGCAACGGAAACGTCGCCTCCCCCTTATACCGCGTTCGCCCCCTCTAATGATTATCTGACGTCGTCATCGATTAATTACTTTAAGTTCCGCCTCGATCGCGCTAAAGCGCCTCGACTGGTAAAATCATTTCAAAATGACGGGCCTCTCTAAAGGAGGAGCCCCCTCACCCCCCGAGTACTCGGAGTACATGATAACGGATATCGCGTGTATACCTAACTCCGGGTGAAAATAACCCTCCGGGAGGTGGAGGGCTCCTTGAGAGGGCGAGAAAAAGGTCCTCCCCGAGACTCGAAATCAGTGATTAGTCCTAATGGTTAGTCCTATCGAGCGACCCGAAATGTCTAGTAAAAAGGATTCCTTAGTGGTTATACGTCGCGATTGGATCGGGGGGAAAAGACCCCCCGGTGACGAGCGACCACTCGGTGAAAAATCGAAAGGGGTGTCATCCTACCCTAGGATGCCGGCGTGCCCCCTCTTTGTACGTCTACGCGTTTACTTAGTTCCCTTCCTTCCCCCTTTTTTTCCCCTTTTCTTTCTTTTTCTTTATCTAGTAGAGTGTAGCCTAGGACGTAGGTGAGAGGCGCCCACTCGGCGCGGTCACCGAATTTCGACGTTTCCTTTTGACATGTTCATTGTTAATCCCTTTTGTTGGCGTTCTTTTTTAACGGTAGACCCGCCGCAGTGCGCGCTCGATGCGTGCGGTTCGATTTACGGTGATCGATTAACGGTGCGATTAGTAAAAATCGGCGAGAAAACACCCTAAGACCCGTTCAAAGGATCCGCGATTCGTCCTTTGGAATTTCATTAAATAGAAATCCCATCGCTCGTTCGGATGATTCGCGATTAATGAAATTATTATTCTATACGTCGAATTCCCGGAGAGAAGCTCGGGGGATGTCCTGCGAGGTGGGCCGGTGATTTCGGAGTCCTTCGGCGAATCGGAGTCCTTCTTCTCCTGGGCTTCAGAGGGTCCTTCCGGCGTGAGCTACGTGTCTGATTTTCGGCGATCTGGCCCAGTCGAGGAATCCTGGCGTGAGGGTCCTTAAAGTGGATCAGGACACTCCGTAGGAGCACGCGGAATTGTCCGGAGGACTGATCTTCTCCACGGGAGGAACCGCTGCTTTCTGCCACTCGTCCCTGATCTGTCAGGATCAGAAAATAGCGGAAAGGACATTTAACCCTTCGGTTATTCACCAGAAATCGGGAAAATGATCTACGTTAATTCTAACGATCTACGTTAATTTTAATGATCTACGTTAATTTTAATGATCTACGTTAATTTTAATTATCTACGTTAATTCGACGGCGAGTGATATGCGAGGGGGAAATAATAAAGGACGAGAAAAATTGAGCAGGTCCGGGATCCGCGGGGCCGCTGTCCCGGACCTACCTCAACCCGAAATAGATTGACCAGGCTGTCGATTATATCCTTTGACACTCCGCCATTTCCTGCCGCGAAACCGTCATTTTTCGTCCCGAGGGATCTGCTTATGGCGCAGATTTTCCTGAAAATCCCGATAACGAATCGCCGCCTCGAGGATTACGTGGGAGGACTTTTTATTCCAAGGTAAAAAAGAATTCCCACGGGATTAAAAGAGCCACGCATTTAATCCGCAAAGGCTGGAGAGCCTAGTCATTTCCTGGACGCAGGACGGAACTTGGCGAGGATTCGGAATTCCCGTAAAAAATTCAGGACCTCTCGTATTAACAGGAGGCATTTTCCCGCGCGAGATGGGGGGATCCCTCGGGAAGTAATTTTCGAATGAATTCACCTGTTCTACTTTAGCGAAGACCCTCAGCAGATTGAGTCCCGCGAGCTTCTTGATGTCCTCCTCGGTCCAGGTGGGGTCCTCCAGGAGCGTGGCCAGGAGCTGGGGATACCTGGAGACGTCCTCGAGGCCGGTCGGCGTGCTAAAAATCGCAAATCCTCCAGTAAACGAAGGGGAATAATTCCCCAGAGAAATAATTCCTCCCCTTATCACATTAAAGAAAGAAAAAAAAAAGAAAAAAAATCCACTTAACCAAAGAAATATTTTTATCCTTTAATTAAAAGGATAATTATGTAACCCAAATTAATCATCGCCATTCTGAAGAAATGTCCATTGCGAAGAAATGATTTTTTCTTAACGCAGGGGGTATCCCTAGGGATACGCGGACGTACTTACAAGTTGATCCCGTCGAATCCCGCTCCTATCCCGACATGATCGATGCCCGCTACCTTCCGAATGTGATTAATGTGCGCTGAAAGAAAGAGCAAGGGATTTCATGATTTCCATCCCACGGGACCCCCTGGGGGGTAGTTCCTTATCGGTGCAAAGTCAACTCACCTATCACGTCCCGAATCGTGGCAGTGTTGTTGCAGGTTATGAAGTACGTATAAAAGGGCACCATAGCGACGCCGCCATTTTTCGCCTGGAACGAAGGAACACAGGATAAAGGGGATGAATTCTATCGGGAAGCGATATAGCGCGTTATCAGTCCGGATTCGATCAGGTCCCTCGGGAAGAGAGGCTCAGGGTGGGAAGGCTCGATTCCGGATAGGCAAAGCGTCCCTTCCCGGGCGCGTGCATCCCTCGGGAAAGGGGACGCGTCCAGGTCGGTCGGGAAACGTCGTTTCCCGCAGGAAAGTTAGCCCGGGCGAAAAGTTCGGGGATGGTTTCCGGGTTTCCGAGTCGGACGAGACCCACCCCCGGATATCCACCACGCTAGGGGATGCATTAGCATTTCCCGAGTCTCCTCCTAGCGATTCCCCTCCCTCGGGAGAGGGCTCCGGTATGAGGGGTTGCTCCTGTTTGAACAGCCTCCAATCCGCGCGTTTACTGACCCAAAACCGAATAATTTCGGCCCTGGACGAAAGTTTCGCGAGCCCGTTCCGCGTGTCCGCAGCCCTCTCCCTGGGGCGAGTATCCCTCAGGACTCCCACTTGGCCCGCAAACCTTAACCCCTCGGACGATGCGGTAAAGCACCCTCTCTTTATGCCTCTCTCTCCCTCCCTTATCCTCGTTCTCCGCCCCCGCGCGCCGGAGATACCGCGGGTTAAAGGGAATCCCGTAGGTGTGCCCGGGAATTCGGGGGTGGTCGGATTCAACCCCTCGGTTTCGGCTAAGAATTCCCCACCGGGTTCATTTTTCAAAACGACTTCGGACCCCAGGTTGCCTCCTTAAGGTGATATGAAAGAGTCAGCCTATATATGTATCTGAGAAGTCAAATCCTTCGGGAAAGTATTCTCCGAAATGGGTGTATCGATTCGTTTGAAATTTCCCCACGGGAATATGGAGGCCATAAAGTAGGTCCTGAAACTCAGAAAATTTCAGTTTTCATGAAATATTTATTTACTTATCATGGACTGGAACCCACGTGGCGTGGTCCGGCCACGTGTTCGATGTTTCACGCTTCTTGGAGGCATAACATCCAAAATGAAAGAATTTCAGGACCTAGCTTGAACAATTTAGAATACCGTAGAAATGGAATATTACAGAGTCAGATGGGAAAATGTGGTAAATACTTTCGCCAACGATTGCAAGAGAATGCTGGCTAGTCCCGCGGCTACCACGTGTTCTTAGAGGAAAAATTTAGTTGCAGCTAAACGTCACAGATGGCGACGTCGGTTCATCAGAATATAAAAAGTCATGAATTCATGGGATTTCCACAGTTTGACATCGATCGTTTTATCATTACTTTACCGAAATGACATATGGAACCCTTTAGTTCGTATAATTCTCAGCGTAGACTGTAAAAGACTTAAACATAAATATAAATGTCGGTAATGAGACGCGCCAGCTTATGTTCCCACTTGAGTATTCAAAACGGCATTACCCCCAAAAAGGGTACAGATGAATTTGACTTAACCGACGTCGATTAAGTTTCTTAGCGCCTTTCATATCGCCTTAAGGGCGGAAAACCGAGGCTTCAGTTTTCCGCTTCCAGGCTCGCCGTTTTTCCCGGGGGCGCGAATCGCGGCGATTCTTCACCCCAGCCTCTTCGTTCCTTTCCCCCCTTCCCTCCCTTTTCTCTCTCAGGCGACCCGGCGGAGCCCATTTGCTAATTGGCTTCGAACGGTCCGGAACAGGTGCGGACTTCGTTACCGGAGAGTGCCCGGAAGGGGATAGAGAATCGAAGATCATCCGCTTTCCACATGGCCCGGGATTCCAGGGGTGGTTACATGAATTACCGTCACCCCGGTAATTGGAGGACACCCAGGACCTTCCCCGAAGGAAATTACCCTTCCCCCTCCCAGAAGATTTCCTCAGGGCCGTTGAAAGTTCCCTTCTTCGTCCTTAATCCTTCGCCTTTCCTCGAGGACTCACCAGGTTCCTAAGGACGTCGTCGGGAACGTTCCTGCTGGAGTTGCAGAGGGCCCTGGCGGCGCTGTGGGAGAAGATTACGGGAGCCCCGGTGGTCTGCAGAGCAGCCCTCATCGTCCTGGTGGACACGTGGGACAGGTCCACCAGCATCCCCAGCCTGTTCAGCTCCCTCACGACGGCCTGCAAACAGAGGAGGAACGCCTAATTTCACCCCTGGTCGTCCTCCTGGAAATGACCCGCCAACATCCTCGAGGAGGTCCTTTAACCCTTCCCGGCGGATCCTCCCCCTCGAGCCGATACCAAGAGCCGAAGGGGGTGGCGCGCGTTTCCACGACCGGCGGAAAAGCCACGGATTTTTCCAGGGGGACAATGGCCGGGGGTTTCCCAACGAGCGTGCCGCTCCATTTTCGCGAGCACGCACGACTTCCCCTTTTATCGGGTGTCTCGGACGGGGAGGAAAGGGGAAGAGGAGGAAAAAATGGGAAAAAGGAAAACGGGGGGGAAAGAAGGAGCGACACTCCTGCTTGGTTATTCATGGCTGGAAACGAATCCGGAAGCGATTTGCGAGAAACGAGGGAAATCTTAATGGCTATTGGTCCAAGATCGGCCTCCACCCCCGCGGGGGCGACTCCCCCTCGGGTAGTTTGCCGATCCAATGTATATTCAATGTATATACACGCGTATATACGTCTGCGGTTTAACTTAAAATCGAATTGTCTAAGTTTCGAAGGGTCAAGAAGGGGCGAATAAAAGGGGGAGTAAATGCCCCCAGCACCCCCGGGAGCCACCCCCGAGTCTTCCGAGTCTTCGAGCCGATTAATTTACAAGGAGGGTTCCCCTCCTGAGGGACCCCCCGTGGAAATTTTCGCCAACCCCTGGTTTATCATTTTCTTTTCCCTTCCCACCCCTTTTCCCTATGCCGTCCACGAGATGGGCGAACGGCGCCGCCTCCCGGAGGAATCGGGACGGATCGAAGGCCGACTCTTCCCCCAGGATGCCGCCTATAACCCGGGGATATCCCGCAGCCGCAACGACGAGCGTGATAAAATTGATAAAACGGAGGCCGACGACCCGCGTCGCGACGCCGTTCCCGATTCGCGGCAATATGCCACCCTGTAAATCCCCGGTCCCGTTTCCGCCGCGGAACGCGTTCCAAGAGGGCAGCGTCCCGAGGGAAGGGATACCTTTCGAGTCGCCTTCTAGGGGCAATGCATCTCCATTGTCTGATTTATCGCTAGGAAGGATGTCTGGACTATTTGCAGTATTCAGATATCCAGGATAGGGGGATACCTCGCCTACGGGACGCGTCTCACCTGGGGGAACCGCAAGGGTGGATCCAAAAATGAAGGGAAAAAAAATATATATATAAAATATATAAATGCCGTACTCACCTTCCCGAACTCGCTGAGTCCCGGCACGTTCTCCTGGGTCCCGTTGGACTCCCCGACCGAACAGACTGCCCTGCCAAGAAAATCCTCGTTAGATTCGTCGGCCATCGGCCCTGGCCATAAAGGATATCATCCCCCGGGATAAGATCGAATTTTCGTCCGGCTCGACATTCAGGGATCCCCCGGCAAAAATTCCCGCAGAGAGGGATGAAGGGGAGAGGGGTCGATTGTTTTCTCCCCTCCCGAGTGGAGTTCGAGTTGCAATACGGTGCGACGTCGCGAGACGTCCCGAAGGAGAGAGGCCGGAGAAAATTCAATATCTCGGGACCAACTCGCCCCCCTCCCCCGGGAATCCCTCCCAGGGGTGCATACGCGCACCCCTGGGGCAAAGGGCCCCCTCCTTCTCCCGGGGGTGCGAGGCATACATCGACGCGGACCGAGGAAAATTCAATCTCCAGCTTTCCCACCTCCTCCCGGCGACGTCCGACGTCCTGGGATCCTTGCGGGTCCCCAGGGACGCCTCGGCCCGTTCCCGCGGGAGAATCGATCGAGACGATCCCGGAGGAACAAAAAGGAATTCTTTCGCTCCCTCCGTCATCGATCGTAACCGCCCCTAGGTTTACCCGGGCGGACCGGTGAATAAAATCCCGGCGTATCGGTAAACTACCCCTCGTAAATTAAAACCGCCACGGGGAGGATTGACCCTGACTTTTACGACGTCGGTGCACCGTGCGGTGCGTAAAGTGCACGGGGTGCTCTTCGAGGAGCGCGCGTCATCCCCCAGGAGGGTGCGATCGAAAGGGGAGGACGCGACAAGGAATTTCGGGGAGTCTTTTTTTCTGGAAGAGGTTCTTCGGGGTACTCGACGGTTCGGGGATGATTTTGGAGGCCGGAGCTTCTCCAGGACCTCTTCAGGACCTCTTCAGGACCTCTTTCGACGTCGCCCCGACCGATCCCCCACAACACCCCGACACCCCTCCCGAAAAATCGGCGGAGCTCTCACCAGGAGGTGTCGCAGGCGTGCGTCAGGGTGAGGTACCTGGCCCCCAGGCCGTAGAAGGTCCTCAGCACGCCCAGGGAGTTCCCCAGGGAATGTCCACCCTCCACGCCGATCAGGCTCGCGATCTTCCCCTCTCGGTGCGCCTCGATTAGACCTGGAAAGTTAAAAGCTCGAATAAATCGACCTCGTCCTCCCGGGACGGCGTTCCTTCAAGAGGGGTTTATCGCATTCGACGCGATCGCCTCCACCTTCTCCAGTATCCTGGACGCGTCCTCGAAATTCCCGACTCGAGGAGGAGAAGTTCGAGCCGGAGAAGAGGAAGCCGAGGGAAAACAAAGGAAAGAGAAGAAGGGGTTGCAAATCGACTTTCCGCCCCCTCTTTCCGTCGATTTCACGGCCACTCTGGAGCGGGCATGCAACGAGGGTGGAAAACAAAAAAGAAAAGAAATAAGTAAAAGGTAAAATAGAAAGTCCAGGAAGGAGCAAGGTTTCGAGGAATCCGGGGATAACACGAGGGGTCGGAGGATCCTTCCTGGGGTCGAACCTCCCAGGAGAGGAGCAAGGACGTCCCTCTCCCCGGTTACGAGGGAATCGTGGGAAATGCAAGCAACGCCGACCACCTGTCGTCCGACCAGGGTGACGTTTTACACGTGCCTCCCCTTAGGGGGGTGCACGCGTTCAATCCGGCGACGTAAACCGCCCCCCACGAGGAAAGTAATTACGGCCCCGTCAACCGGTAACGCGCCATTACGCGCGCAAGTACCGCCGACACCGAGGTCTTACCCTAATTTTCCGGCCCACTGAGGGCCACCCTCGACCGCGGGAAATCTTCAAAATCGAGGCTAAAAGGGAATAGGGCGACCCACCCTTGACCGAGGTGACCAGCGTCAGGTGCTGCGCGTTCATCTCGGCCAGCCTCCGGATCACGTCGATCTGCTCCAGGGAGAGCTGGACCGCGTTCAGCTGCGCTGCTCCACAGGGCACGTAGGCGGACCAGAACTGAAAATGAAACGGAGACCATTTAACGGATACCTAGAGACCGGCGACGAGAAATCCCGAGTCAACGATCAATCGATGGAACCGACCCTGTTCGACCGGTACTCGATAACTTTCACTTACCGGTAACCATCAGCATTTTGTACATACCTCACCGAGAAATACAAATCTCAATACATACCGAGACATCGACATACACAAAATACCGTAGTAGCGATATTACAATTCCATATTTTTTAATCATCTCTAAAAATTATTAATAATCATTTCACTCAAATTCTTACAACTCGGAATGAACATCGCGTTCAATTTACATCGACATTTAATGAAATTCATTGAATGATCATTCATCGATGACGTCTCTCCTTTCTCAAGGTACGCGCTCCTCGTAAGAGGTGACGGGAGGACCGATCAGCTGATTTTGACAGCTGCCCCTGGGGGGCTGTTACGCTTCCTTTGCGCGCGGATGTCGTCCGCGATAGTCGACTCCCCTCTTTGCGGGGGTTCTGGGGAGTTGACAAAAAATGCAGAAAGGGTTGAAGGGGGGGCAGGCAGGAAGGAAATTAGCTCGTAGTGAAATTCATTGAATGATCATTCATCGATGACATCTCTCCTTTCTCAAGGTACGCGCTCCTCGTAAGAGGTGACGGGAAGACCGATCAGCTGATTTTGACAGCTGCCCCTGGGGGGCTGTTACGCTTCCTTTGCGCGCGGATGTCGTCCGCGATAGTCGACTCCCCTCTTTGCGGGGGTTCTGGGGAGTTGGCAAAAAATGCAGAAAGGGTTGAAGAGGGGGTAGGCAGGAAGGAAATTAGCTCGTCGGCAGGCCGCGCGGGAAATCGGCCGCGGGAGTCGCGCGTCAAGGGACGTCGTTTGCGGGACGCGGTCGATCGGTTTTCGAGTTCCGAGGGCCGAAATTCAATATTTGCCCTGGCGCGGAAGCCCGCGGTAATTAGACCGCAGGCTAATTGGAATCGCGTGCGCTCCGCAAACCGTGGGACGATGACGGGGCATAACGAGCCGCGAGATGGTTCCCCCATAGGCCCCGCTGCGTTTCCGCCGGACCGGCCAGGACGAGATTTCCTTTCCGCACCTTTCCACTAATCGTTATCACCGCGGGTCCTTTCATTATCAATGCGCGTCCTCGGCTCCCGAAAAAGGGTTCCATCGGGAAGAAAAGAATGAGAAAAAAGGGGATAGACCGATTCCCCGAGAAAAACCGCCTCGCGTTTTTCCGCGGAAATCGCAATTTCCGCGGATTCTACGGCGGTGGGGGCGCACCCCGGCGACCGCTAATTCGCCGGGGTAGGGTGAGGAATCGATCCAGGTCTCGTCGTTAAATCGCCGCTTGTCGGGCCAAATCGGCGGGGTGTGGCTTTTTGATAACACCGTTCGCCCCCTGCCCCCCAGGCCCCCGAGGATGGGGCTCCATCGCGCCCACGAGGGATACTCGGTCCAGGAAAGCCGAGCTCGTTTCCCCGAGACTCTGTTTTCATTTACCGAATCGGCCAATTGGTCGGCAATTCGACCGCAATCGGGGGGTAGAGAGGGGAAAGGGGCACTAAACGCCTGCGGAATTCCAAATGTACTTGGCTTACTTTTTTTTCCCCGCAACCTGGATAGAAGAGCCCTCCCCCCAATTTTCAATTTGCATTCCCCCGATGTCTCTCCACCCCCTTCGAGACTCCCGACTCAAAGGAGCAGCTCTCGCGGTCATTTCGTTGCGGGCAAGATGCTGCGGAAACCGCAGAAACCCCTTCCGCGCCCTTCTCGAAGATCGGAGGGGGGGAAAAGAAAAAAAGGGGGAGCGGAGGGAAAAAGTCGGGGATAGATGAGAAAACGGGGAAACCAAGAAACTACCGCGGGATATTCATGGCTTTGTCCGAGCACCCCCTTCCTCTTTCCTCCCCCCGCCCTCGCGGCCGGCTTTGCGGCTTTCTGGGGCGGAAACGGTCGCCCTGCGTTCGATTTAAAGCGGCCACCGGCTCGTTCCGGAAACGCGAGATTGGATCCGCGGATTCGCCCCCGGGCGAATCCGCGGATCCACCGAGAGGGGGTAAGAACCCTCGAGGGAGCTATCGACTTAATTTCGAGATTTCGAAAATGTTCCAGATATGATAACAGGGGGTGTATTATCAATTCTGTACCTCGCGGAGGATGGGGGTAGGTCGGGGGGGATTCGCGATATTCCGCGACAGGGTGGACGCGTATCCGTGGATAGGAAAGGTCCTCCCTCTGGGCGAGGGCCAGGACACCGCGGGTGGAGGCGCAGAGGACCTCCCGCAAAGGCATGGAAATCCGGTAATCCGGAGGAGCGGAGAGAGCCCTCGGGAAAGGGAATAAAAGCACCGGGTCCGAAGCGGCCTCGGTAAATACTTCAAAGATACCCAAGAGTATTCGCGGACGCCGGATGACAGCGTCCCGATTAATGGATATCCCCGCGGAATTACATCTTCCCCCCCTTTATCGGAGAACTCCGTCCCGGAAAGGGAAAAAGAAAATGAAAAAAGGGAGGGAGGGAGATTCCACCCCCAAACGCGGCCGATATCTCCTACAAGGGGGGGAAACGAACCCCTGAAAGAAAATATCAAATCGCCACGATCTCGATTGGTATCGAGTCGATCGCTAACGACCCCCTAATCGGTATCGGCCGCCATCGATCGGGGTGGAATCCCTACAAAGTATTCCGATTGATCGAAGCCATTGGAATTAATCGAATGACACCGCGAGATGGAGAGGGGGTGTTAATTTATCGACCCCCCCCCCCCTCTATGCGGCCCGAAATCGCCGATCAGCCCCGGAAATGGGATCCTCCCTCTTCGATTTTCCCGTAATCGAGGGGACACCCCCCCGGAAGGGGGTCCAGGACTCCCGGGGGATAAGAGCCGGGGAAACCGGAAGCCTCCCCGGGAAAACCGGGAGGAGGGTCCCTTTTCACTTTTCCGAGGACCTCGGGACGTTTGCACCTCTCCTCGGGTTCCCGGGGGAGTGGACAAATACCCCCCCGAATAAACACCCCCCGGGGGGAGGGAGGAAGAGGCACTTCCTTCGGTGTCTCTCCAAGGGGATACGTGGGGTGGAAATAAAAATATTTATCTACGCATTATGTATTACATAGACTTCCGCGATGTAACTCGAACCCCTTTCTCTTGCCCCCCCGGCGGGGGAGACACCCCCCTCGGGGGTCGATGCCTCCCTCGAGGCGCGTCGCTCTAATTGGCGGTTTTTTCTTTCTAATTTCCTTTTCTTTTGTTTTCCGACCACGGAGTCGATTTCTTTTCCGGGATCGAGGGAATTATTCTTCGGGGATGGGGGGACGCAGGGGGTGGGATCGCCCGAAGACCGGAAGACGAAGGGTGCTCGCCCCCTGAAAATGGCCGTCGGGGTAGGTCAGTGCATCGGGGTTGCCCGGTGTGACCTAATTATGGACGGGATGCAACTCCCACCCTCTCTCTCTCTCTCTCTCTCTCTCTCGCCCCTTGGCCACCACCCCTCGTTACAAATGGAGCGCATAAACCATCGGCCCGACCTACCCCTACCCGAGGCGTCCTCTTTCCCCCTGGCCGACGACAAGGCGTCGGGACGCGTGATTGGCGTATCGACACCTGCCGTCGGCTCCCCGGAAACCACCCCGTCGACGAGCTACCCCCCCCCGACGTTTTCATAAATCATTAAGCCTGGCCGACGTACGCGGGGGGGATGGAAAAAAGGGGAGGAATTCGGGGGCGACCGAAGACGCCGTCCTCGGGGATATCCCCGGAATTATCCCCAATTCTCCGGAATTCTACCGGCAATCGGGATCCTGCCTCGACGCCGGGATATATTCCCAGGTCGAGGGTCGGCCGCGGATTTGGGCGTCATCCGGAGGGGAGATTAATGGTCCTCGGGGTGCGTTCCGTGACAGAGGCGAGCCAATTTCGAGGGGAGTCAATGGCGACACCGTAATCAGCGAAGCTCTCTCCGCAGAGCCATTCACTTAGGCCCGGAGCGCCCCGGCCAATCGGGGGGACGATAACGCGAGGATGCACCTCCGCACCCCTGCACCCGGATTATGCATTCCGCCCTCTCTGTACCCCCGGAACCCAGGGCCCCCCGCCTCGAGTCGCCACCCTCGAGGACCGGAAAGGAATCGGGGGAGGAAGAAACGCCGATTGCCGGGGAATCCGCGCATCCGGGATTCCCGGATGCTGCAGATGCATTACGCATTCCGCCCGGTCAGCAGCATCCGCAATCCCGGGCGTCGGGCTTTAAGCCCCAGCCATTAGCGACGGAGGAAGGCTCGCCGACTCCCGAAGCTCGACGCCGATTGGCAGATGCCGATAGGCCCGACCTGCGATTAGGCCGCAGCGTTTCCCCCGTTCCGGACGATCTGTATAATCGGCCGGGATAAACGGAACTCTCCTTTGCCACTCGACCCGCGAACCTCCCCGAGGAAAAACAAAAAAAAAGAGTAAATTCACCCCCAAACATGTAGGTGAAAAAAAAAGAAGAGTAAATTCACCTCCAAACAGGCAGGTAAAAAAATGAATAAATTCGCCCCCAAACATGAACGTAAAAAAAAAACAGAGTAAATTCACCTCCAAACATGTATGCAAAAAAAAACAGTAAATTCACCTCCAAACATGTAGGTGAAAAAAAAAGAAGAGTAAATTCCCCTCCAAACAGGCAGGTGAAAAAAAAAAGAATAAATTCGCCCCCAAACATGAACGTAAAAAAAAAGAGTAAATTTACCTCCAAACGTGTACGCGAAAAAAAATAGAAGAGTAAATTCACCTTCAAACATGCAGGTGAAAAACAAAAACAGATTTTTATTAAGTCATTTAAAAATGCTGAATCCCCTACATTTAGAGTTACAGCGACCGTGAAAATAGTTTGACTACACTATTTAATTAAAAATTCAAAGTTGAACCAACTCGCTTATCGAGTTCGCCATAATTAACTCGGAGAATGGCTGGAATTTCCTCTCTTCTTTTTTCTTTCTCAGGGTGGAAGGCATAAATTTCGAGGGGATGGAATATATATATATATATTTATATATGTGGTGATATTTCGTTCCCCGATTACCGGGAATTAATAATTTTGATTTATCCGCCCGAGCGATATCAATGGTCGAATAATTATCCGGGAGAAATGAACGTTCCTGGTAGAACTCAGGGACCAGTTTTAGCTCCGGGTCCTCCGGGAGGAGGGTGTCTCGAGGACAGGTCCTTAGACGAAATTTAGGACCGGCAGGGAAAATTAGAACCACGAGAGGAGTCGAGTCCCCGGACCGCCTAATTCCCTCTCGGAATCGACCTCTAATTAAGCAGGCCCGGATTAAAAACGAATTAAGGGGTTAAGAGACTCTCCGGATTAAATTCGATTTTCCGTCGCGAGGACGCGTCGGCCAGGAAAACGCCCCGGACAAAAGTTGTCCCTCGCATCCCCGCGGACGATATTTATAGGAAGGATTTTTTGATCCCGCGTCCCGGTAAAAAGTTATAAATTAAAAACCCACGAGAGAGAGGCACTCTCGGATAATGTCCCGACGTTGACGGATGGCGCGCCCGGGAGAAACGGGTGTTGATTTTCGGGGGGGGGCTTTCCACCCACTGGGGGGGGCGAAATCCTAGACGGAGAAATCCCCTAGATGGGAGGAAAGCTCCGGAGGAGGGCCCTCCACTCGTTGACCCCTTTCGCGGCGACCGTAACTTATCGGCAGATGGCCCGAGCACCATATCCCGAAGGAACCCAGCGTCCGGCAAGTTTATCGAGGACCCTCGACAAACAACCGCGGATTGGTCTCCTCTCCTGGCCAGGAAAGCTGGGCTCCTACTCCTCGACGAGAGGGAAGGAAGAAATCACCCCCGAGGAGGGTCCACCTGTCCTCCCGGGCCGCGAAGAAGTCGGATCCGCCTCCGAGGTGACTCCTCTCTCCCAGTCCCAGGGGAACCTCGAAATCTCTCAGACAAAGCCCCAAAACCCTCACCTGCGCCCCGACGAGTCCTGCCCGGAGCCTCGGGATGTCCGTGTGGCTCCAGTCCGACCTGGCCCAGGGGTCCACCCTGCCGAGGTCGCTGCTCAGGTTGACCTCCCCCAGCTGATTGTGCACGAACTTCCTGACGTTCCAGGGCAGGTCGTTGTGCCTGGAAGAGCAGGGAAGGAGGATCAAACGAGGGTCGGGTTCTCTACCAGGGAACACCTGCAGGATCGAGCATCCTTCCTCGATCCCCTCGGGACGTCCTACCCGTCGATAAGAGGCACTTCAGTGAGTATCCTCCTGATAACGTCCAGTCTCTGCTGGTGCGTCGCCGGGGCCGACTGGAGGAGCAGGGGCAGGCACAGCCCCCCCAGGAGCAGGGCCCCTGCCAGCAGGAGGATCGGCGCCAGGACTCGACATCGTCTCCGAGGGTTCTCTTCCCTCCTCTCCTTGCTGCTCCCGCTGCTGGTCGAGTCCTCGCAGGGCGGTGGCAACCGGACGGTGCCGTTGCACGGCGCTACATCCGGCAGCTCGGTTAGGCACGTTGTCTGAAACGATTCGACGGATCGCCGTTAATCCCCGGTCCCCAGGAGTCTCTCCGAGTGCCCGATCGCGGAGGAGCAGGGATTAGAGGATTAAAGGAGTCCCGAGGGTGGAGGCGCCCACCGGAGCGTGCCCGGGTCCCGTCAAAGGGACGCCGGACGGCGAGTTGGCGGAAGGAAGGGCGCGCAAGCGCGTTAAGGCGGAACGAAAGGGTCACTCTATCTACGGGATGTCGAAATATTGATAACGGAATTATCCAAACTGGATGCACCGAATGATGCGATACAGTAAAGCGTAGTTATGAAGGACCCGAGTGAAATTCGATTTGTCGACGAGGAAATGTATTTCTCCCACCCTAGGGACCAAGGATTCAGGATTCTTTTGTGTCCTTCCCATTTTTCGAAAATGTCAATATCCTCTGGGAAATTGATACCACCCCGTTCGCGATTAAGGGTAGGGATATTAGTGCGAAGTAATTTCCCGGAAGAGGAGTCAGGATACGGCTCCACGGAGGATTCCCTCAAATTAAGCGTAAGTCGCGTCGCTTCTTAAACAAGACCGGGAATTACGAGTCAAAGGACTCGAAGTTGAGCATTCACCCCTTTCTCGGGGGTCCCGCCTCAAAGGGTGAGAGCTCGATTTCGAGGCGAGCATCGGGATCTCTTCCGAGGTTCCGCGAAAGCCGAGAGGTGCAAAATCCGCGAGGAGGGAGAGACAGTCGACCCCCTGCGAATTCTGAAATGCCCCGATTTCGAGAGTTGCTAAAGGACCGGAAGATCGCCCCGTTTGCTCGATCCGACATCGCAGCCTGTATAAAAAATACTTGCCAAATTAGCAAACAAATTTGTCGCAACTGCCAAGAAAATATTCGAGCTAATCAGCGATGGACAATTTTTCGTTGCTATAACAAGAACGTCGCAATTGAATTGAATTTGCGCGGTCCCCGGGGGGTAATGGTTTATTTGTTGTTGTCAAAAATGTTTACGGGCTTTCTTATGAATGTACGTTGAAAATTAGCAAACAAATTTGTCGCAACAGCTAATAAGGTATAGTCGTTTCTGTTTAAGCTAATCAGCAACATACAATTTGTCGTCGACAAAAATCTTTACAGGCTTTCTTATGAATGATCATTGAAAATTAGCAAACAAATTTGTCGCAACAACGAAGGAAATTTAGTCGCCTTAGTTCAAGCTAATCAGCGATATAGAATTCGTCGTTGCTGGAAAAAGAACGTCGCAACTGAATAGAATTTGCGTTGCCCCCGGGGAGTAATGGTTTTTTTGTTCTTATCAAAATTGTTTACGGGCTCTTTTATGAATGTTCATGTTTGTCCCTGCAAGTGAAATTTCTCGTTACGACTGTGAATTCATTTTCCGCGCGTATAATCTGGGGTGTACCCCGAGGGGGCGAGGGGAGGGGCACGGGGTCGATTCGCGGGGGGGCTCGCCTGAAAGCTAGCAAACCGAGTCCGGGCTGGCGAGCATTGTCAAGTTTTCGTATAAATTTCTCCTCGACGTAAATTCAAAAGCCGCCACCGTCGGGGCCGGGGCACAAAGCCGGCGGAGACCTGCGGAGAAGAGCCCCGAAGAGGGTGCGGGGGTGGCTCCCCTCCCCCGGGCGGGCTCGCCCTCGATTTTGGGGCGCTTGACACTCGCAAGAGACGCGGCCACAAATTCCTCCCCCTCCCGGTGCCGAGGAAGCGCCAAGTGTCCTGGGGGAGGAAGAGGGCACGGAAGTCCCGAGGCAAGGACCCCTTTCGACCCCCTGGGAGGGGAGAAAGGGTGCCGCGAGTCCTGCAGGACCCTCCTACGAGGGGAGGGAAAATTTCTCCCCGTCTTAAAGGGGAAGGGTTCTCGTCCTAGAAGGTCTCCTAGGGGAAAGGGGTCGAGGGTGCATCGGAAGGGTGGAATCCCGAGGGAGAGCAAAGCCACGTCGGCGCATCTCCGGGGCTTCTCCCCTTTTCCTATCGTGGCCGATTATCCGGCTAGCTAATCAAATTAATCGATCAATTCTGCGACTTTTAACAGCTCGCGAATCCCACCCCCGGGGAGATCGCCGGTGCTTGACCATGTCGAGGGAATCCTCTCGGGTTCCCGTGATCGACCGGGGGAGGGAAGTGTTCCCTCCCTCCCGAAAAAAAAAAAAGAGAAAAAATTCCCGGGTTTCCGCTCGGCCCGACTTATCGCGGCGAAAGCTCCGAATGAAATTTTCCCCAGTGATAAGGACGCGCTAAAGGGGTTCGTTAAAAATTCCCCCGGCCCCGCGGAAACTCCGGGGAAGAGTCTTGGATTTATTAGGACCCTCGGCGGAGGGTCGCGGGCTTTCCCCGGGAACTCTGGAGGTCCTTGGGTAGGCGAGGGTGGTGAAAACGAGACGAGTCCTGACCGCTCCTGGAAGAGTCCTGGCCCTCTCGGTATTTCGAGTCACGATTCGCTGAAGAGGGGAAACCTACCCCGGATTGCGAGGAAGGTAACGCGAGGACGTGGGAGTACTCTCGCCGTCGCAATTGTCGGCGATTGCCTTTGAGTCTGCCGGGGGTCCTGCGCGGTCCTGACAGGATACTCCTACACGGTCTCCTGAAGGTTCGGTCCGCCGATAGGAAGGAAGACCCTAATCCGGACATCCGGAAGCTGCTAGTCGAAAGTTTCGCTCCAGATGTCCGGTGCTCTCTCTCTCCCCGGAGGAGTCCTCGGGACCCGGGGACTCCTTTTCCCCGATCAGGGCGTCGCGTCGTCGTTACCCCCGGGATGCAAATCCTGTCCAGGACCGGCCGGCTGGAAATTCGAGCCGAGGCTTGCCGCCGGGAATGAAGGATGCATAAAACATTATCGGCATTCTGTTACCCTCCCCATCCATTGAAAAGCTATCTCCTCCCCCGGACAGGGAGGGGACCCCGAAGGGCGGCGGGCGCATTATGAAAAATCCCGGAGAATGGATCGCTCCTTAGAATCCGTAATATCCTTCCGGGGCGAAGGCTCCCGCAGGATACGGCCGTCGAAATCCCCGAAACCGTGGCTAACGACGCGGGTGATTGCGCCCCGAGACCCGAAGGAATCCTCTACCCCGGGGACGGGACGAAAAATCGACCGGAAGGGAAGAAAGGGAACCGGAAAATGGAAAAGGACGAGCCGCGGATCGACCTCGATTTTCCCGAAAGATCCGGGGAAAAATCAGAATCCACGGAGAGGCGGACACCCCACGGTGATAAGCAGGGGGGGCGAGTGCAATCTGAACTCGTTCGCCGTGCCAGATTTCTCAAAAACTGCCCGGCCCACCCATCCACCCACCCACCCACCCACCCCCGCTTTTGACGCGACATTTCGGAGCGGCGATAAAAGTCCTGGAAACACCGGCAGACCCGGGGGCAGGGAAACGAGCACTTCGGTGCCAAGCTCCCGGAGCGTTTACGGATTTACGTCCGTCGAGCGGAGATCTAGGGCCGGAGGGCCCGCGGAAGGATTCCGCGCGGAAAGTTTTCCCATCGCGTGGCGGCCGTTGCCGGAGCGGGACTCTTCCAGGACTCCTCTATCCTTGGCTCGACGCGGGGGCGTTTTGGCACGGAGGGATGATTTCGCCACGGGGATGGCGGAGGGATTAGAGAGGGACCGGCATTGCATAACCGGCGCCATTTCCTCGGAGAGGAGAGAAGAGGAGAGAGGAAGACGGCAAGGCCGAGCTCCAAGGGGCGCCGGCATTTCGGCGTAGGCGGAAAAGCACCCTTAAGCCCTCTGCAAGGGGTTAAAGTACTTTCAAAGTGTCGTACATACGTCAAACATCCAAATATTGGTAAAACTCCAAACTAGGTGCACCTGGACAATCCGAAACGTCCCCACGTGATTACGAAGGTCTTGAAACTCGGAAAATTTTCCAACGAAAAGAAAAAAAGAAGAAAATTGTATTTATCCCGGACAAGGTTGGAAAAAAAAATCATTCCAACAAATCTCGTGAGTTTCAAGGACTTTAAGAGGATATGAAAGGCGCTAAGAAATTTAATCGACGCTGATAAGGTGAAGTTCATCTAGACACTTTTTAGTGGTAATGCCGTTTTGAATACACAAGTGGTAATTATAAGCTGGCCCCTCCCATTACCGACATTTATATTTATGTTGAAGTCTTTTACAGTCTACGTCGAGAATTGTACGAAATGAAGGGCTTCTATGTCATTTCGGTAAAGTAATGACAATAAGATATATATATATATAGGCTGACTCTTTCATACCGCCTTAAGGTGATGTGAAAGTGGCGTCGAAGAGGTTTTGTTTATAAAACTTTTCTCTTAATTCGGTTTACCGAATAGTTTGAAACTTGATAACGTGAATAGGGAGACTATAAGGAAGGTCCTGAAACTCATGAAATTTTAAATCTTTTCAAATTTGTTTATAGGTGTTTTAAAAATAGTTTAGAAAAAATGAAATTTCTCGAGTTTCAGGACCTACCTTAGGGTCTCCATATTCACGTTTTAAAGTATGAAACGATTTGAGACATCCAGTTCGTGGAAAAGATTTATGAACAATTGAGCTTTCGGATGCCGCTTTCACACCCCCTTAAGGTTTGGAATGATTAAAAAAATGTAGATAAATTATTATAAAAATCGTGCTCTCTTTATGCACCATTTGATGTTCCCGGTCTCGGCCTAGGATTTAGTTTCTTCGACCACTTATTCGTCCGTCGCGTTTTCCGCACCCCTCGAGGGTCCGGAGCGATTTTCTCCCCCTGTCACCCCCTGTCGACCTGTGAAAACGACGTCGATGGGGACCGACAAGGGTCTGTGCACGAGTCTGGCAGTAATGCACCCCCTGCGGGGGTGTGCCAACATTATGTAACAACATTCATAGGCGACGAGCCGTAAACTGATTCTTCCGGCTCGCGCCATTGCGGTCGTTCCGGATCGTCCGGGATGGCTCCGGGTGTCGAGGTATACCAGGAGAGGGTGCCGGAAATATTCCCGAGTCCGGATATCTAATTGTGTCCCGATATTTCTTGGCCCCCTCCCTCCCGACTTCCAGGGAGTCCAGGATATCCTGAAACGTCCACCCTTTGTCGCGGAAACCGCAGCGGCCTTTCCGGACCAGCTGAGACCGCTTCGGATCTCTCGGGACCCCCCAGAGTCCTTGGACTTGAAAAATAATGGAATATAAATATTAGAATGGAATATCTCCCAGGATATGATTTATCTTTTCCCTCCACCCTCGTTGGGCGGGGGTGGCTCCATATAGAACGGGAAATCTTAGTCGATTTTTATGATTTTTTTTTTTTTCTTTAGGGGTGAGCAATGTATATACCTTTTCAGGGTCACGGGTACTTTTTATTAGGTTGTTCTAGGTTCTCGGAGGGATTTTTGTTGGTTAAAGAAAAGGGGGGAAAACTGGCGGAGATTAACCCTCTCGACCTCCAGGGAAATTCTGACGGCACCGAAATTTGAATTCCACTCCTGGAATTACCCCGGAAGCCTATCGATTCGTCCCGGGGATCCGAGTTCGAGACTCCCCCGGCTTTTCGCCCTGCATTACGGCCCTGACGTGCCCGGGCTTCTCGCGCGTACAGTTCCCAAGTACTTCCTATCGTTTCAATGAATTCCCACGGGAGGCACCCGCCTTGGAACTTGGCTAATTTTAACGGAATTATAACGTCCGTTGTACGGCCCTACCGTTCGCTTTCCCGATTTCCCTGGAAAATTAAGTACACCCCCCCGATCCCTCGACTCGCGGCCGGAGTACCGGTAGTTCCTGGCTCGCATCCCCCGGAAAAACCCCCAGGAGATTTTCCCTTCAAGTCCCACCGAGGATAGACTTAAAGTGGGCGTCTCGAGGTTGAAATTGCGGCCAGGCGGAAGTGGGTGCGATTTTTCGGAGCGGAGGTAGGATTTTTTCAAGCTCACCCCCGCGGCCCGTAAAAAATGGCCGGTGCGTTCGACTTAGGAAATTCATATCTCGGGATGGAAACACCGTAGAGCCCTCCGCGAGAGCTTATTTTCAAGCTTAAATATCCGGCTTTCACGTGATTGCAGAAGCTGCGGGGTAAAAAGAAGAATTTCCCCCCGGAGTTACGGGCCCATTCGGTGGAGGGGCGCGCCCCGTATCCCGGGGGCTGAAAGCATTGCAGTGTCCGGGTTATCGGCATATCCCGGTTTATCCTTAAGCTTGGAAATCGGCACCCACCGGCCCGTGAAGGAGGGCATTCGAATAAAAGTGATTACCAGTGAATTATCCCGAGTTATCCCCATCCCCATTTCGAGCCGGGGTGACCACGACCCCGTGAAACAACGAGGCAGGTGACAACTACCCCGGCCAATAATGTCACCGCTAATTCCCGAAATTCCCCGCCGGTCTAATTTGGTTTAATTATCGAGTGGGCTCCTCCGCGATTAGCGGGTTTCCGGTGGAGCCCTTCTTCCCCCCGAGAGGGGTAGATAAACGGGGAAAAATATGAAGAGCGACCGAGTGAGCCGGGTAATACGGGAAAAAAAAAAGAAGAAAATATGAGAAATATTAAGAGCAGTAAAACCACCCCCCTCGTTTGGAGAAGAATTCCCCGTTTAATTTCCCTCCTTTCTCCCGACCCCGAGATCCGCGGGGGTCGACCTCCCCCGTGTCTCGGGGGGAAAGGGCACCCTCGTGTTCCTTGGCAGTTCCCTTGGCGAATTTTAATCGGGATTCCGCGAGTGGTCGGCAAAAAGGACGAGGACAAGCGGGACAAGGGGGTGAGATGCACCACCCGCCGGTTATTGCGGGGAAGAATGGCGTCGCGACGCCCCGAAAAATCCCGTCACGGGCTTACCAGGACCGGCGGACGCCAACTTTACTTCGGGGCAGCTTCCCGCCCTCTCGACGCCCCCTTAATAAAAGCCGCCCCCGAGGAAAAGGCCGAGTGGAGGCCGCTCGAAATTATTGTTCAATTTAGTGGGCGCAGTTACGTCCGACAGGATTCTTAATGGCCGCGGCTATTTGCTTCCCCGGGATAACCCTCCTGCCCCCGACGGCCCATATCCGCAAAGTAAAGCCCGGGATAAGTTATGGCCAAGCAAGACTGCACCACCGATAACTCGCCAATGCGTCCTGGTAACAGGGGTTGTTTGCTGCCAACCCCCCCGAGGGGTAAGTCACGGATCCTCCCCATCAAGAGTCGAGCCTGAGGGAACGAGTCATCCCGGTCGCCACCGGAAGACGTCTCCCGGAAAAAAAAAAATGGAAACGGGAGACCACCCCCCAGGACGGGATAAAGGGTTAAGAGGATAAGAAATTTCATCGACGTCGATAAAATCAAATTCGTATACACCCTTCTTGGTGGTAATGCCGTTTTGAATACTCAAGTGGGAACATATCCTGGCCGCGTCCCATTACCGACATTTATATTTATCTTGATGTCTTTTACGGTCTACGTTGGGAATTATACGAACTGAAGGGTTCCATATGTCATTTTGATAAGGTAATGATAATAAGATCGATGTACGATGTAAAAAAAAAAATAGAAACGGGAGACCACCCCCCAGGACGGGATAAAGGGTTAAGAGGATATGAAAGGCGATAAGAAATTTCATCGACGTCGATAAAATCAAATTTGTATACACCCTTCTTGATGGTAATGCCGTTTTGAATCTGTAAATCTTCAATCTGTAAATCTTCAATCTGTAAATCTCTACGACTGAATTCTATTTTTTTTTTCTTTTTTTTGCGTGCATAGAAGGTGGGAGAAATAAGGCGGCGCCCTCGATATCAGGGAAAGGGGTTAACGAGGAAGGTCAGTGTTTCCGGGCCTCGTGGAGGCATCCAAAGCGCGAGCTCGAGATAGAGCTCGTCAAGGATACCGTGGGCAGCGTTTATAAAATATCTCGGCAATCTCCGTCCTCCAGCCGAATGGGAGGAGGAGTGAAAAGAAGCCGGGAAGGTCGTCCCGGTAATTCGGGGTCTCGTCGAATCGACGAGGATCCTCCTCGAGGGTCTCGGCGAGTCTCTTGAGAGAGAGGTCTCAGCCGAGGAGAGAACCTCTCGAGGCTCGATCGGTCCGGCTAGGTACAACGAGTGTCAAAAGTGTCCTCGGGGCCTCCGGGACAACGGCGACGAAATCTCCGGATTTTAGTCCCCCCGAGAGTCCCGAGGGAGGATCTGGAACTTCCCCAAAGAACGAGAATTCAGGCTGACGTCCGACCGTGTCGCGGTTTCGCTCCTCAGCTGTAGAGACGATTCTCGTACCTGCAGGGCGTTTATCTCCTGGATAGGTCGAAGTCGCCTTAATTTCCGAGTTTTCTCAAAAAATCGAGATTTCGAGATTTTGATATTTCTAGATTTCTAGATTTCAAGATTTCCAGATTTCGTGATTTAGCCCCCCTCGTCCAGCGCCTCCACCCCTCTCTGACTACGTCGCGTTTTTTCCACTGCCGCGACGGATCGCCAAGTGGAAGGTCCATTTTTTAGCCAGACTTATCACCAGAAACCGAGATTAATTTTGACAGAAAAATCCAAAATCTCCCTAGTCCTCAAAGAACGAGAATTCGGGCTGACGTCCGACCATGTCGCGGTTTCCCTCCTCAGCTGTAGAGACGATTCTCGTTCCTGCAGGGCGTTTATTTCCTAGATAGGTCGAAGTTGCCTTAATTTCCGAATTTTCTAAAGAATCGAGATTTACAGATTTCGAGATTTCGACTCTGGCGCCTCCACCCCTGTCTGACTACGTCGCGTTTTTCCACTGCCGCGACGGATCGCCAAGTGGAAACCTCATTTTTTATCCAGACTTGTCACCAGGAACGAAGACCAATTTCGACAGTTAGAAAAATCCAAAGCCTCCCTAAACCTCAAAAGCGTTAAAATCACCATTACCAGAATCTTCAAGATTTTTTCCAACAGCTTGACATTAATTTCCGTACGTACACGTTTGACAGTACTTCATCTCATAATGAGTTAGAGCCGATAGATTGAAAATTTCCGACCAACTATCCAAATATCCCGGCACAAGGTCGGTCAGAGGGTCCCGGAAAATCGCGTGGGGGGAAGGGGAGTGAGAAAATGCCCGTCGCCCCCTCCCCCCGAAGAGGCGTTTTCCCTTGTTCGATCGACGAGGCGGCACCGGGGCTTTTAGGTCCAGCCCTGGAAGTGCTCCAGATTCGCGTAACTCGCGGCGAGAGGAACGGGAAAAGTTTTTCCGGGGGCATGGGCCCCTCGGCAAACATCTGGGGGGGGGGTTAGCATGTGCCCACGTACGGTCCTGCGTCCTGCGCCACCCCCCGGGGGGAGGTCAGGGGACGGATAAATTACCCAGAAGAAATTTCCAGGGGGAATCGGCCGCGATCTGGAGGATTTCCAACGTCGATAACGCCGCGGAGGCAATCCCCCCCGCGAACTTGTATCACCCCCCCCCATAAAAAGATAAATAAAAACGTCCAATAAACGTCCGGGATGGAAGAGCATCTCCATAAACCGGGGATAGGTACGTTCCCGGTCGAATGGGAAGGATTAATCGGAATCTCCTTCGGGAGTCCTTTCCAGAGTTTCAAGGATGGACCCCGGGGTGGACGTAGGACCTTCCCTTCTTCCGTTTTTTCTTTTTTCCGGAGAAAAAAGCGCGTTCTCCTCGACCGATCAGGGGCCGATTAAAAGCCCATCTACGAGGGGTGGGTGGGTGGGGCGGTCCCTTTTTTTACGAGAGCTCGTATATTCGCGGATATAAAGCGCCCCGTTCATTACGATATACGGCGACGCCCCCTCCCACCCCCTGACTCCGGCGGGGGTGCAATGGAAATTCGATAACAATTGATAAGCGTCCCCCCGTTAACGGGTGCGCACCCTTTAGACCCGATTTTCTTTTTCGGAAAACTCGGGAACGAAGAACCCTAGGGCCATAGATGCCCTCGCACGGAAAATAATTTTTTTCTTTTTTTTTTCTGTGACTTTCCTGCCCAGAACAAAAAAAATTAATAACATTTGTCCCCTTATTAAAATACAGACACCTTGTCGATAAAGTTTCACCCATCCTGCGGGAATGATCCCCTCGGCGACCAGAATTTCCTTGCAATTACATCCAACCGTTGGATACGAGATAACGATGTCTCTGAAGAAAAATCTGTTATCACTTTCGAGTTATCGCTTTTCTTGCGACAAGTCAAATTTCTCGTTACGACTGTTAATGCCCCTTTTTTTTATCACCTCGAGTCACGAAAGCCGTACCCGAGTTGGGAAATCGAGACCGAGAAGTTGCTCCGAATGCTTGTCGCGCACCCCAAAGCGACTCTCGAGGGGGTTCCCGATTAATATCCCCCTTCCTTCCNCCCGCCACGTCCCGTTCCCTCTCGACGCGCAATAAAGCGCTGATATTCCGGATTTTATGAAATTCTAATGAAACATTAATTACATCGCGCGGGCCGCGCCATTTTCTCGTATCGGGGAACCGATTAAAGCGCGCTTAATCACCGGGCGTCGCGACGCCGACGTCGTCCACCCCGTCCGTCGGGCCCTCCTCGTTCCTTAGCCCCCTTCTAAATACCCTAAACAATTTTTTCCGGCACCCCTCTCGCCCCCTCGAGATCCGTGGGCCATTACTTCCTCCCGATAGGATTCAATCCGCGCCGGTTCCCGAGGGAATCTCCTCCCCCACCCCCCCTGGGGACTGGACGTGTACGTCGTATATATATATATATACACATATATATTCCATTATCAGAGCGCGGTTGCGTCGGGAGTGCAGATTGCCCGATAACAGGGACGATAAGCCCCACCGGGTCTTTGGGAGTCCCTCGGGAGACCGACGGAAGCGGACCCGATACGCGTCCCTCGGGAGGAAAGAGGGACTCCAGGGGATCGAAATGAGGGGAGAGAGGGGCGTCCCTCGGGATGCTGGAATAGGGGTCCGGAGGGAGGGGGGCTGTTGTTCCCGGTATCGATGTCAAGGTCTTTCATCTCGGTCGGTCTCTCCGGGAGATCAATAGGACGAAATCGTCCTCGGTGGTCCAGGAAGGGATTTTTCCTGCCCCCCCTGGGGGGCCCCCCCTTTTTTTACAGGAGACTTTTGCTGGAACATTTCGGATCATTTTCGGGAGACGTCGGTAGGCTTTTCGGAGGGACTCCTAATAGCTATCTCGCAAACTCTCGGAGGGTTTCGCGAGCCGCCCCCCTCATCCCACCCCAACCACCCCCTGGGTCGAGGGGGGTCGTTCCCTTTGATACTGCCGGTTAATGTTCTAAAAATCGGCCACTCGGAAGAGTCGGCTGGGACCTGGGGCGGCCTCCCAGGCGGAAAAGTCCCCGTTGCGTGTCGGGGGTGGGAAAAAGAGAAAAAAGAAAGAGAGACAGAGGGAGGGAGAGAGAGAGGGAGAAAAAGAGGAACCCCCGCAACGGCGCTTTCCCTCGACGAGGTGCTCAGACTTTCAGGAAATTAAAAAAGGAGGAGGAGAAGGGGTGCAAGAGAGAGAGAGAGAGAGAAAGAGAAAAAGCGAAAAGCCGAGGGTCGGCTTCTTGGCTCGCCCGGCGCCACCCCTTGCAGCATTAAAAATCGGGATACAATTAAACGGGGGTAGTGAACTTAGACATTAATTGCCAAGTAGACACTCATTTTTTGCCTCCACCCTTTAAAGGAGTACACTCCCCCCAGTCCGAGGCCAGGTTAATCGGATCTTCCTTACGAAGAAGGGAAGAGGAGGATTTTACGATCGACGTCGTCTTCCGAATGATCCGGGGGGGTTCGAAAAGCGCCCTCCACCCCTGCGTCCCCGGTTCCGGGGACGAAGGGCGGGAGCCCGGGGGGTGGACTCGAAAATTGATTTTGATTTCGACCCGGCACTCGGGGGGGGGGGAGCCTCGAGCTCTCGAGGACACGTTCGAACGCCGCGTCGAGTGTTTATTAGGGGATGCACCGGAGGGGATGCTCCAGCGATTTGTCATGCGGAATCGAGCGCGAAGTGGCGCTGATTGATTGCCATCGATTTCCGATACGTCCAAGGTGTTCCGGGGGACCCGCGTGCCCGAACCTCGAGGAGCACTCCACCCCCTGTCGGCGGGAGCGATTCCTTTAAATCCTCGGGAGGGTAACCCCACCCCCTGGCATCAGCCACCTTCGAATTTTCCAAGTGGGCGGAATGGAGTAGAAAAGGGAGGAAAAAAAGAGGAACGAAGGAAACATCCCAGAAAGGGGAAAAATAGAAAAATCATAAAAATTGTCGGGTAAACCCCCCGCGGAGATTAAATTACCGTGTACCCGTGATTGGCCGACTCCGTCCTGACGAAGGGGGTGGAAATGAAAAAAAAAAAGAAAAAAGGGGGGGAAAAATGTATATATTTAGAGGGAAAAGCAAAATTCAAGCCCGAGGCGAGCTTTCCCGGGCCAGCCCAGCCGTAACTCAATCAGGGGCTGCGACAAAAATGACGTCGCTCCCCAATTAAGCCGTAAAGGGGTAAGGGGGGGCGGGGGGTGTGGCTCCTTTCTACCCTCCGAAATTCGATTAGCGTCCACAATAGCAACCCCCGGTGGCCGATGAACGGCCATCTTGCCGAGGGTGCGGAGGAGGGAAAGTCGCGACAATTTCCCCGGAAAATCGCGAGATCGCGGCTCGCCCTCCCCCCGTCGGCGCGACCCTTTCTTTCGCCCCCCCCCTGCCCCTGCCCCATCCACCCCACGCGGCTTCTTTTTCCGGCCGGGCGAGCGTCTCGGGATTTTTCGAAAAAGCTCCGAGGGGAGGCTCCAAAGCGACGCCGGGGGTGCCGGCACAAAAGCCACCCCCGGGTCCTGCGAGCCCTCGCCCCGGCCGGGGGAAGAGGGGGAAGCTCAGAAAAGCGGAAAAGCAGAAAACCAGAAGGGGAGACACAAAGGGAGGCTCCTCCGCGGAGGGGGAGGGGGCGGGAAGGACGCGAGACGCGCACAAGACGGGGGCTGCCACCCCCTCGGCGCGACAACTTTCGACCACCCCCTCCCACCCTGGTATAGTCTGCCCCACGCAATTACTCACCCCCTTTTCCCCGGGCGCCGAATGCCCGCTAAACGATCGCACGGGAGAAAGGGCGGAAAAGCGATCAGGGGATGGAAATCGGACCGACCCCCTCTTCCCGGAGGGGGGCGTCTCCGGCGACATTTCACGGTGATAAACCCCCTTTGTCGCGAGCACCTGGTCATTTCGAGCCGTGGAAATAATCCCGGGGCCGGAGGGGGCGGAGGGCAGGGGTGAATTCCGCGCGATGATACCTCGGGTCAAAGGGGTGGATTCCGTAATGGGCGGCGTCCATTGCACCGGCGATCCCGGGTGGTAGGGGTTACTTTCGAAATTTCAGATATCCAAACAACCCTTTATGCCCGATCCAACCCCTCTGTCGGACCGGGGGGGCCGATATCGGATTTCCCCCGGTTTTCGGGAAGGGGCGGCCGGTTTCACCGCTCTCCGGTGATTCCGCGCTAAACGGCCGCACTTCGGACGGGCGGGGTGGAAAAAAAAAAAGAAAAACCGTGAAATTTGCTGGGACTCGGGTGGCTCTTATCGCGCCTGGTGATATCAACCAGACGCGTTTCCTTGATGATTGGACGGATGGGCCGCGACGATTCGCCTTATCAGTCGGGTATCAGAGGGACGGTCCTTGGACGATACCCTCGGTCCCCCATTAGCCGGGCAAACTCGACTCGAGGATAGCTCCTGGAGGAGTTATTTATCCTGTGGGAAAGCTCGGACCCCCCCGTAATGGGCCAGGGCCGTAAAACGTTCCGGGCAAACAGGGGGCTAACCGGTCGTTCCATTAGGCGCGAGAAACCACCCCTGCGATTTACATGCTACGAGGGCTTCGCTATCTCCCTCTCCTCTCGCTCTCCCAGAGTGTGAACGACGCTTAATGCCTTGGCACGGACCCACGAGAAGAACGTAGACAGGATACCGGTCATCGGAGACGAAGAAGGGGATGGAACATCCCCTGGACCAGTTAGAACTTTCGACGGAATTTCTAGGGGTTGCTCTTTCCCCCCCCGAAGAAATTCCCGACAGATTCTCCAATTTCTAATCACCGGCTCGACTTCCGGGAACTCGAGCACCCCTCCAGGAAATCCCCCGATTTTTAGGTTATGTCCAGAAGTGCACCCTCGCGCGGAAAAGGACAAAAAAGGAATCCTCGGGAAAATCACAATTATCCGCAATTTTAGAACTACTCGTCCCTCGTACCTTGACTGAGTGATAAGGAACCCTAACCATGTTACGCTGATTACAGCAATCCCTTTTTTTTGTCCCAAAATGGTTGCGATTCCCATAATTTTCGTTCTTTTTTCACCATTCTTTTATTTATTTTTTTTCTTTCTTCTCCTCGCGATCTCCCGAGGAACCCCTTATCACCGCCTCGCGATTCCGCGTTGATTGATAACCGCGCTCGGGGTACCCCCTCTCATTTTTTCTTCTCTCCCTCCCTTTTTCGCCCGTTGTCGTTCCTTCATTTTTTTTTTCTTCCCCCTTTTTTTCTCTCTCTCTCTTTCTTTCCCCGCGCAGTGCGCACTGGCACCCGGCCAACGCGTTGCGGCGGACTTTTCCGCGCGGAAATCCCGAGTCCCGAAAAAAATTCGACGGGCCTTTGAGGGGGTCGTTTGTCGACGGGGGCTAGTTAATAAACAATAGTCCCCGCTCGTTAATTGTTAGGCGCCGAAATATACTTAAGGAACCGCGGGCCAATTACCGCGGTTCATTTTCCGCGGCGCGGATATACCGGACTCGGTGATCGGAAATGAAAAATCGGAAAATCGGCAGTGCGTTCCCTCCACCTCGTCGTTTCGCGTCCTTTGGCTCGGCTGTTTCGATTATTCAGGCGACTCCGCTCGCGATAACGATCCGCCGCATTTAACCCGCTCGTTTCTCCGCTTTTCCGCGTGCAAACGTCCCGCACGGGACTAACGACTGACGGCGTAGAGACGGCATATCGCCGAGGAATTAAGGGGACATGAAAGGCGCTAAGAAATTTCATCGAGCTCGATAAAGTGAAATTCATCTGTACCCCTTTTTTTTTTTTCGTGGCAATGCCGTTTTGAATGCTCATGACACTTTCATATCACCTTAAGCAATCGCGAGTCATGCGTCAAAATTTCTGACACTCCGATTCAATACGTACAATAAAAAAATGGCTTATCAGAATCGCCCGATTTGAGAAGAAAAATTTTATTAATATTTTGACGTTTTGGTATGGCTACATGACACTTTCATATCACCTTAAGCAATGGCGAGTCATGCGTCAAAATTTCGGACACTCCGATTCAATACGTACAATAAAAAAATGGCTTACCAGAATCGCCCGATTTGAGAAGAAAAATTTTATTAATATTTTGACTTTTTGGCATGGCTACATGACACTTTCATATCACCTTAAGCAATCGCGAGTCATCCGTCAAAATTTCTGACACTTCGATTCAATACGCACAATAAAAAAAATGGCTTATCAGAATCGCCCGATTTGAGGAGAAAAATTTTATAAATATTTTGACTTTTTCGTATAGCTACATGACACTTTCATATCACCTTAAGCAATCGCGAGTCACGCGTCGAAATTTCGAACACAGTGGCTTATCAGAATCGACCTATTCGAGGTTTTCCCTTCGCCTTAATTCTGGAGTCGTCGAAGAACGAGTCGAGAGTCGAAAAAACCGGCGCGAGAAAAAAAAATAGAAAAACCATACAATTTGGAAAATCCGCCCGGAACTCTGGAAAAAAGGAAGATTCGCCGCCGCGCGGCCAGAAGATCCTGGGGTTACGGAAAATCGCATAATCGTAAAGACGGGGGGGGGGGGCGGAATGTCGTTACTTCGTCCCGAACCTCCACGTTACACCCCCCGCACCCCCGCGGCTTTCCAACTTTTATGGAAGATTTCTCGACCGCATCAAAGTCCGGGGGTAAAACATAAAAGATGAAATACGAGTCGGCGAGCGCGAAGACTCACGCGAACCACCCCCGTGTACTCTTTTATTTTCGCCCCCGACACCCCCCCGCGCTTTTTCCACCTTACTTTTGCACCACCCCCCTAAGCCCCCGCCGGGAGATCGCGTGAATTTTTTAAGCGACAAGAATTAGTTCCTCTCTCTTTAAATCCGGATGGCAGGGAGAGGAGCGAAAGGGGGGTTGGTTTCTCCCTATCTCCTTTCAGGGGTGCTAAAAGTTCGGAAAGTTTTTCAAAGGCTCTGCAAAGGGGGGGGATTAGCGAGGGTGCTTCGCCGATCATCGGATTCGCGTTTAACTGGGAATTTATCTGGCACCTGTTCAGACCGTTCCAGGGGGGCGGAAAAAATTCCTGCGTAAGAGGGGTGGAATAAGAGAAACGATTCCTAGGGGAAAAATCGAAGGGACTTTTCAGATTCGAGACACACACTTTTCCCAAAACCCATCTCCCGAATTACAGGGGGATCGTTTCGTCTCGTGGAGGAAATTTAATTATTAAAAAAGAAAAAAAAGAAAATTCTACCGGAATTTTGTCACTCTTCGCGGGAGTGAACGCGGCTCTCTCTCCTCTCGAGGTTTTCCCGAATTAACCCGGGAAAACACACTTTTCCGGTCGAGTTTTCGCGCGTCCTGCAGGATCAGAGACGTCGCCGGTCCTTTCGGCGCAAAAGGGAGGATGAGAAAGACGTGGCAAAGAGTGCAGGGGGGAGGGGTGGGAGGAAAATGTTTAAAAAATCAGAGATTCCCCCGGCCTCTCCACCCTCTTTCTGGCCGAGTTTTCCGCGGGCATTTCGACGGTGTCGTTTTTCCCCCCTTTCATCCCACAGGACCTCGGCGTGCAGCTTCATTACGCGCTCCAGGACACGTTGAAAGACCTCGCGCCCGGCCGGACCGTCCACCCTGTCCCACCACCCTCCACCCCCCTCGCATCTTCGTCTCCGAAGAAAGAGCCCTACGCTAATTAGCGCGGCATTACGGGAATAATTGCACCGGCGGTCCGCTCAAATCGCGGTAATTGCGCGTCCCGGGGATCATTTTCCTCACTCTTCGTGTTCTTATCCTCTTGTTTTTTTCTTTCTCCTTCTCCGTGGAGGGAAAAAAAAAATTCGGAAAAAATAATAAAAGGAAATGGAAGACCCAGGATCGCGAGATTCAGGACGGGGAGGGTGCAGGGCGCGTCCACTAACCTGATAGTCCATGTAGTTCCCGTAACCCATGTGGTTGCAGGTGCAGGCGCACGCCTGAATGTGTCTCCGCATGTCCAGCTCGACCTCCTCCCCGCAGACCCCCCTCGAAGTGGCCATCATCGTGTCGCCCATGCAGTACCCTCCGGTGCAGTACATCCTGGGGTCGCTCTGGTCCAGGTATCCTCCACCGGTGTCGTCGTATCCCAGCCTACTGGCACACCTCGAGTCCGTGGTGTACCCCACCCTGGACTGGGGTCGGTCCTCGTACCCGAGCCTCGACTGAGGCCGATGGAACGACGGAGGAACATCCTGGACAGTGGGTAACACGACACCGGTCAAAGGATTTACATTTTCAGATTCACCGAGCCCTCCGCACATTAATCCACCCTTTTCGCGAGAAGTGGGGTAAGGAGATGAAACGCCACGTATCGAGATCCTCCCCTATTTAAGGGGCCAGGATCTGAGGATTTCTTCGGATTAAATCCTAAGAGAAATTTTGCGATTGAAGATTATCGTTAAGACAAACGTTATCGCGTTGGAAACATTACATTCCGAGTATCACGCGCGGATTATCGTACTTTACGTGCCATTATCGCCAAATTAAAAGCTCTTTAGGTAATTTACATCTTCATGTAGGATCGGAGTTCCCTCATTTTCCATAAGAATTATCGTTACAATAAACATTACCACATTAAAAACATCACATTCCGAATATTACGCGCGGATTATCGTACTTTGCGTACCATAATTGCCAAATTAAAAGCGTTTTACGTAATTTACATTTTCATGTAGTATCGTAGTTCCCTCATTATCCGCAAAAATTATCGTTAAAATAAACATTATCGCGGTAAAAACATCACATTCCAAGTATCACGCGCGGATTATCGTACTTTGCGTACCATAATTGCCAAATTAAAAGCTTTTCAGGTCATTTACATTTTCATGTAGTATCGTAGTTCCCTCATT
The DNA here is from genome assembly GCF_000612105.2 of Orussus abietinus. NCBI lineage: Eukaryota > Metazoa > Arthropoda > Insecta > Hymenoptera > Orussidae > Orussus > Orussus abietinus. The sequence goes on along the minus strand of NW_019394237.1, from coordinate 672,189 downwards.
ATCCGCAAGTAGCGCTCGCGTCGTTAGACCTTGTAAATCCAGGGTCCGGATTCTAGGTCCAGTTTCTATGAAACCAACCATGGGCGTTACGTCTCCTCACCCTACTTCCCAAATCCCTCCATTATTTCATTCCCTTTGATTTTTCCATTTTTCCGATTTTCCCGATTTCTCCTTTCGCGCCCTATCGGTAGATAAAGGGTCCGTTCGGTGGGCCGAGCGATTCGCATCCCTAATGGGCTCCGCCGAGATCGATCCGCGCCCCCTCTGTCTTTCCATCCCCGTAGGTCCTTCTTTTTCCCTCCTTTCCCTCCCGAGGCCCTCTCCCTCTCCCCCATTGTTGTTACGACCTCCTGAGCGAGGGGCCGAGCACTCGTCGAACATATTTTTTCCCTCCTCTCCCCCGTCAGCCGGCCACCCCCAGGACGTGGCCCAAAGAAAAAGGACCCGGGGGTTGGTCGGGGCACTCTCCTGGAAATTGATGAGACACCACCGGGACCACCCGATGTATAAATTACTTTGGTACCGCGCGTCCCACCGAGGGGTGCACCCGCCACCCCCGTCCGCAGCATCCCCCTATCGCCCCTAGTGATAAGGGGAAGAGGGAGAGGGAAAGAGATCCGAAGAAACGTTCAATTTCCCATTTTCTCCCGTCCGTTCCGTACCTCGGGAATTCTTATCACGAAATTCTTATCGCCCGCGGGCACCCCACCGCTAACCGCGAGCGTTATCTCCGGGGCCGATGGAGTTGTTCCTGAATTTCCTCCCGAAGGACCCCCTCTCCGAGGGTTAGGAGTCCCGGGGACTTCATTCCTTATTGAATCCGAGCGCTTTACAGGCGCTTCAACGGGGGGGCCGCGTCTACACGTATAACGGCAACAATAACACCCTTTTACGAGCCGCCTCGAACCCTTACACGATCCCCTCGTTAACGTTTAAGGGCCCCGTGGCCGTTATCGTGGGAGGGCGGATCCCACCCCCCGGTGATTTGCGTGCCGCGTTAAATAGAATTTCGAACCGACACCTTTCGATCGGCTCCCCGACCAGGCAGGGAGAATATCGAAGGGGAGAGGATCGACTCGGATCGAGAGTCGGCCTCCCCCAGGATCCCGTGAGAGCGGAGGGAAGAAATCGGACGGGAGGAGAGACGGCGTCCCTCGGGGACCCTCCCCGAGGAATCGATAACCAATCGGCAGGACCGTAAAAAGACCTCCCCAATTAGGTCGAATTTAATTACCGGCCGGTAATCCGCGAGAGAAGGGAGGCGTCCTTGCGCCTCTCCTGCCCGGAGTGTACCTTGACCCAGGTCAGGGACGCGGATCCCATCCCCGTGAGAAGGCGTCGCGCCCTGGGAGGAGGTTTCACGGGGTGAAATACGAGGCCAAGGAGGGGAACCTTGTACGTAGGCTGGAGGTGCATAATTTACCTGGGAGAAGGCGTCGTCCTGGAAGGGCGTCCTGCGGTGGCACTCGTCGTAGCACCTGCCGTCGTATCCGCTGGGAGGCCTCGGATAAGGATCCCTGACCTTGGCAGCCGCGGCACAGCAATCCGGTATCTGGGACTGATAGCTCTCGTATGGGCACTTCTCTACCGGGGCAGGTGTCCGGGGTACCTGGTGCACCCTCTCCTGGGGCCCGGTCCCGTATCCGCCCCCGTGGTTCATCGTTCCTTCCGAGCCCTGGGTCTCCTCTTCCACCTTGCGGCCTCCCCCGCGAGGATCGGCGATCGGCGTTATCCCTGGTTATCACCTGCGGTTATCAGGCCGCGACCCGGCCCCCCGTGGGCCTGGCATCTCCCTCTCCCCGGGTCCAGGACCATCCTCTGTCCCAGGACCTCCGCCGTCACTCTGCCCCCCGCGACCCCTCCGTCCCTCCCGGCATCTCGTCGCGTATCTCGAGTCCTGTAGAAAGTTAAGGGGAGAAAAAAAGAAAAATAGAGAAAAGAAATCTCTCGTCACACCTCTTCCTAAAATTCCGTCATACGCGAGTTCTTGAATTGTGCCCATAATTATGAAAGTGGTCTAAGTCAAAATTAAAAAAAAAGAAAATCAGTTTATCAGTTATTTCACGGCATATTATTTCAAACGAAATTAATTCAATGTAATTTCGAAACAAAGAATATATGACTTAGACCACTTTCATAATTATGGGCACGATTCACCCCTAGGCCAGAAATCCGGGAGAGATTCGAGCACGCACCCCGCCACCACCCTTACCTTACATTTTCCCTTCCCCCAGTCGGCGACGAAAGCGAGAAGAGCCCCAATTTACGGGGACGTGGGTAGAAAGGAAAAAGAAGAAGAACTAAAAAAAAAAGAAGAATAAATAAAGAAAAGAGAATTTTCCAAAGTCCAACAGGCAGGGGCTCGAAAAAAACGTACTCCCCTTCCCCTGCTGGAGACGGGATAGTCCCCCTTTCGCGGCACACTCCCCCTATCCTCGAGAGCTCGAATTCGATTTCGATTATCGATACAGGCGATTATTCCTCTCCCCGCGGCAGGTGTGAAAGTCCTCTAAATCCCCCAATACGTACTTCACCGCCCCCCCTCCTCCCTCCGAGGGATTCCAGCCTCCCTCGACTCCATCCCCCGAGTGGGTAAATCTCTTTTGTCTCTCGTCGCGAGCTGGTATCCCTTTTTTACCTAGACCGATTGCCCCCCTCCTAGCCTGTCTCTCTACCTCTCCGCCCCTCTGCCCCCCCCCTTCTCTCGATGTATTTTTCACAGGACTTTTTTCCACCGCCCCCGCGCGCTCTGTTTCCTCCCTCAAAAGGTCTCCCTCTGGAACGATTTCCCGATTCGTCCGGAATTAACCTCCCCCGGAGTCGATTGCCATTGACTAATTTTCACGTGGGGGCCCCCACCCCCACCCCCACCCCCAATGCGTGTTCACTCTTCACGCGTCGTTTCGGGCTTTTCAACCTTTTATCCTTTCGCTTCCTCATTGCCCCCCTTCCCGAGAGAGGGAGGGAGAGAAACCCTCTCTCTCTCGAGAGAAGAAGACGTAATGAGGAGGGGACGAAAATCCGAAAGAGGGTTTTCCTCTGATAAGAAGCGTCTCGCCGAAAAGGCACTTTTCCCCCTTCTCCCAGAGTACGTCGACCCTCGCGGGGGAGGGGAAGAAAAAAAGAAGCGAAAAAAGAGGTCCTCGGAGGTCCTGGAGGATAAATAATTCCCGGAGTTCTCGGAGAGCCGGCGACCTGGAGGACGCTTCTCCGGGAGCGAGAGGGAGAAAGAGCCCCTCCAGAGGAAAGCGGTGCCCGGAAAGAGCGTAGTCCCCCGGGACCCCCCTCGAAGTCGATCAAAGGTATCGTACTTCCGAAACCGACGCAAGACGCTCCCCGTCTAATGAACGCTCGCGAGGTTTTCCCGACCTCACCGATTTTTCCTCCCCATTTTCCACGCCCCATCCGCGAGGAAATGTGTAACATTCTCCTCTCTATGGGCACGTACACCCAGGGAAATGGGATCGCGAGGAGGAAAGTCCTCTCCGGAGGATCCCTTTGGTCCTGGGAAGGACATAAATCGCCTCCCCGAGTAAGCCCCCCTCCCCCCCTCCCCAGTTATCACACTAGGCGATCTGGATATCGGGTCTCCTGGCCCTGGGCCTATCTGATTTTCGAAACCTCCCCCCTCTTCCCTACGAGTTTTCCAAAAGGAGTTTCCTCGCCTCTTTTTCCTCCGATCCCGAGGAACCCTCTCCGGGGGAACGACGCCGGGAAGCGTTATCACGTCCCAGGGAACCCCTCCCCCCCGTCCACCCTCTCCGCCGCGACGTCGAGGGAAAGAAGTGGCGCCTCTTTTCCGTGGAGAATCGAGAGACCGCGGAAAATGGAAATTCGGAACTAACCCCTAGGCCCAGGGGCTTCCGGGGGAATTTCCCTTTGAAATTACCCACCCTCCGAATTGTCCTCCTCTTCCCTCCCTCCCATAACGGGACGAACTAAAGGAAACTCGGCGATAATTCCCCGCGCGAAGGCTAGAGGGACAGGGAAAATTTTCCCAAATTTCCCGACGATCGCGGTAACTCGCCAGGGGGGGGGGGGGGGGGGATGAGGAGGGAAGGGGATCCTCCCCGCGGTACGTCGTTTCGCTTAAGGGAGAGTGGAAAAGTCTGTACGCCATTTCCCGGGGGCGGCGAGGGCCTTTTCCGACTTTTCCTTCTCGTTTCCCTCCAACCAACCCCCTCCTCCTCCCCTCCAACCCCTTCCTAAACTTAGGTATCACCTTCTCTCTCCCTCCGTCGCCTCTTCCTTCTCTCTTGCGCGTTCTCTCTTCCCGTCTATGGGATCTCTAACGAGGTTCCGAGGCTTCAAAGGGGTTCGCGGGTGGCACCCCCCCGAACCCCCCCAACCCCCCTCGGAGAATCGATTCTGATCGAATCATGCGAGGCGCAATGAGTAAGTAGATGGTTATTCCTCTCTGGCCCCTCTCTCTCTCTCTCTTTCCGCCGCAATCTTGCCTTTCGTCTCTCTCCGTCGCTCTTATCGCTCGCAAAACGCACCCTCCCTCAATGAAATTATTTCCATAATTGAATTAAAAATTAGAGAAGCGAGAAAAAATTCTCACGTAGCCTTATCANGGGTGGAGGAATTTTTATTCCCGGAATATAACCCACGCTCTTCCCCTCTCTCAAAGGCGAGAGGATATATCACGGATAACGTGTCAAAGGTGATCCTCTTTCCCCGTTGAAACATTTAACGCTAAAAACCGCCGCGCCTGGATGATTCACCCCTCCCCCAAAATGATTACCCCTCCAGCCAGGATTAATTTCCCGATTTTCCCGTGGTATCTTCTTTTTTCCATTTTTTTTCTCTCTTCTTCTTCTCTCCCTCGCACTTTTCCCCTCCGTTTCCTCTCTGAAAAATTCCCGCGGGGGCGATTGCCGACCTCTTGGTTCCTTCTTTTTTTTTTTTTTTTAAGCCGGAGGAAGATCCGAGATGGGTTCGCGCCGATCGGAGGAATCCCGATGCACTCTCGAGGAAGGAGGACCTCTCCGATGGTCCAGAGAGAGGGAGAGAGGGAGAACCCTCGAATCCCGACGGGAGGAGAGGGAATCTCTCGGAGTCCGAGGGCTCGGGGGGTCCCGCGAGAGGGGGCGATCCCCCCGTGGTCCAGAGGGAGAGGGGTCCCTTCCGGGATCCGGGAAGTCGCTTGAGAATTCCTGGCGGGTCGCAGCCTCGCGGACGGGCCCTCTTTAAATTTACAGAGGCCTCGCCCGTGGGATATTTCTTCCCGGCGGGCTCGCGGATTCGATTTCGAACTCGATTTGGCGCAGTGCGCCCGCTCCCGTCGCCGCCGCGGCTCCGCTTTCCCTCGGGAAACGCCGATTGCGAATGCATCCTCTCCCGTCTGCCCTCCACCCGGGATTACGTGTACCCGGAGGTCCTGGTACCACCCCCGGCCCCGATTTGCAAAAATCCACCCCCCTGGAAATCTTCCCGGAAAGAAAAGGAACAGTCCCACCCACCACCCACCACCCCCCCAGCGAGAAATTCCTCTTATCGAATAAACCCGCGATAAAGAGGCCGCTTGTGCGCGATTCCCGATGAAATCCCGGTTTAGGTACACGTGTACATACACGGGTACACGTGTATATATATACATATATATATACATTAAGAGGCGCCCCAGATTTTTCCGCGAAAATAGGACGAAAGTCCAAGGGACCTCGAGGGTGGATCGCCGTCCTCGAGGACCCCGAGTCCTGCTTCATCCCTTTTCCTCTCCTCTTTTTTATATACATGTACACCTACACATGTCCCCAAGGACATCGCATCGAGGTTCCCTGGTCCTTGAAAAGGAGAACCCTTAAAAAAAATCACCCCCGCCAATTTCCGGGATTTCCACCGAAAAAAAAAAAAAGAAAATGAAGGGAAGTGGAAAAAATCCCCCAAACTCCAGATCGACTTCTAACGTAATGAAATATTTACCCCCCCGACGTTCTTTAACGGCGGCGTTTAACGATCGAGCCTCAAAGGCCGTTTAATTAAAAGTCCTCGAGAACCCAGGGACGAGCAGAGCTTTTCCCCCGTCCGATTGCGATTTTGGGTAATCGGCTATTACGCCCCCCCTGACCTCCCCCTTGTTGAAAAGCCCCGTCGAAAGCACTTCGTCCGTTTTTTTTTCCCCGTTAATTTCTCCAATTGAAACGACTAGTCTTGCTCGGACTGAATTACCGGATGGGGTTGCGCAAAATCGGGGGGAGGACTCCCCCCAAATCTTCCGGAAATAGGGGGTTGTTCCGGAAGGAGATCGTAACGCGAAAGATGCACTGAATTATAAGCTTTGTGAGGCGAAAGTAACGGCGGATTATATCTATAAACGTGTATAGATGTATATAAATGTACATATGTATACGTTCCACCAACGGATCCGCGGTGCCATTACGTTGCACCCTCTTCTTCGACCCCCTCTTCGGGGTAGTAATGTCGGCCGAGCATAAATTCCTTATTCCACTGATACCGCCGTAAAATCATATTTCGGAAACGTACGATCCACCTCGCGACGACTTTCCTCCGAGATTTACATTTTCCGCGGATTTTCCGCGTCGGGGGATGCGGCCCAACCCCCCCGGCGAAAATTCACCCGATCCATTATATTTGCCCTATTTATTTAATACCTTTTAAGGAGCATCGCTAATTATCGACCTGGTCGCAAATTTCGGAAATGTACGATCTACTTTGCGACGGCTTTTCGCGAGATTTTCCATTTTTCCGCGGATTTTTCGCATGGAGTGGTGCGTCTTAAACTCCCCCGGAAAGTTCCCTCGATTATATGTATCCACCTGGTTTAATTAACACCCTTTAAAGAGCCACACTAATTATCGACTTCGTTGCAAATTTCGGAAACGTACGATCTACTTTGCGACGGCTTTTCAAGCGATTTTCCAATTTTCCGCGGATTTTTCGCACAAAGGGGTGCGTCTTAACCTCCCCCGGAAAGTTCCCTCGATTATATGTATCTACCTGGTTTAATTAACACCTATTAAGGAGCCACGCTAATTATCGACTTGGTCGCAAATTTCGGAAACGTACGATCTACTTTGCGACGGCTTTTCAAGCGATTTTCCAATTTTCCGCGGATTTTTCGCCCGAAGGGGTGCGTCTTAACCTCCCCCAGGAAATTCCCTCGATTATATGTACCTGGTTAATTTAACACCTTTTAAGGAGCCTCGCTAATTATCGACTCGGTCGCAAATTTCCCTCCCCGCGGAGAGTGGCTCGATTTTCTCCACCCTTAATCTCTCGAGGATTTTTCTCTCCTCTCGGGACGCTCTTATCGGCGCTTCCCTTTTAACCCGAAAATCCCCGTTTATCGATCCTGAAGGATATCCGATTGCAAATTAATGACCCCTCCTTTGCCGGTTCGATCGGTCAACAGGAGATCAGCCCCCTCTTCCCCCCCTGAAAGAAGACCCGAGCTTTTCCTTTTTCTCCCTCCCTCCCTCTCTCTCTATCTCCGGACTTTTTTACGACCCCTCGTTAAGTGCCTTCAACCCTTTTCGGGCGCCAGAAAAGTCGAGTGCTCGGTGCTTTTAATGCCGTATTAATGCAATACCGCGACCATACCGAGTACCGAGATTTCAAGTTCCGCCCGAAAATATAATTTCACCTCCCCCCTTTCATACTACTTTTCTCACACATTAAATTGCACCCCCTCCGTCAATTATCCTTTAAAAATGGAGAAGACCCTCGAACACGTGATAAACAAGACAATTCTCCAATCATTCATTTTCCTTCTCTTTTTTTTACTTTCGAGGGTAATTCCCACCCCCACAGGCCACCCGGAAGGGTTGAATTACACGAACGTGTAGTTTCGATTAATCATTTAACCACCGACATACATATATATATATATATACATATATACATATATATATACATATATATATACATATATATATACATATATAGCTTGTGCGCGATTCCCGATGAAATCCCGGTTTAGGTACACGTGTACATACACGGGTACACGTGTATATATATACATATATATATACATTAAGAGNACGTACGATCTACTTTGCGACGGCTTTTCAAGCGATTTTCCAATTTTCCGCGGATTTTTCGCCCGAAGGGGTGCGTCTTAACCTCCCCCAGGAAATTCCCTCGATTATATGTACCTGGTTAATTTAACACCTTTTAAGGAGCCTCGCTAATTATCGACTCGGTCGCAAATTTCCCTCCCCGCGGAGAGTGGCTCGATTTTCTCCACCCTTAATCTCTCGAGGATTTTTCTCTCCTCTCGGGACGCTCTTATCGGCGCTTCCCTTTTAACCCGAAAATCCCCGTTTATCGATCCTGAAGGATATCCGATTGCAAATTAATGACCCCTCCTTTGCCGGTTCGATCGGTCAACAGGAGATCAGCCCCCTCTTCCCCCCCTGAAAGAAGACCCGAGCTTTTCCTTTTTCTCCCTCCCTCCCTCTCTCTCTATCTCCGGACTTTTTTACGACCCCTCGTTAAGTGCCTTCAACCCTTTTCGGGCGCCAGAAAAGTCGAGTGCTCGGTGCTTTTAATGCCGTATTAATGCAATACCGCGACCATACCGAGTACCGAGATTTCAAGTTCCGCCCGAAAATATAATTTCACCTCCCCCCTTTCATACTACTTTTCTCACACATTAAATTGCACCCCCTCCGTCAATTATCCTTTAAAAATGGAGAAGACCCTCGAACACGTGATAAACAAGACAATTCTCCAATCATTCATTTTCCTTCTCTTTTTTTTACTTTCGAGGGTAATTCCCACCCCCACAGGCCACCCGGAAGGGTTGAATTACACGAACGTGTAGTTTCGATTAATCATTTAACCACCGACATACATATATATATATATATACATATATACATATCACGAGCAACAGGCAACGCGATTAAAACGTAAAGTAACGAAATTAGTAATCGAACCGACACTCCCGAGGTTTGCCGGGTAAACTATCGACCACGATGCGTATAATTCCCCCCGGGGGAAGGTATTCCGAATTTTCCGCAATTTTTAGAACGGAAAATATCCGGAAAACCGTCCCGAGCCGGATATGCGTAAAAAGAGGAATCTTCTCGGAGGGTTTTCGAATTTTGAAAAAGTGGGTGATAACAAGAGGGGTGCGGGAGGAGGGGGTAGGGGGAGGGGGGTTGTGGAGGTTACGAGTCGATAAAAACGTGTGCCGGGGGTCCGGGCGATAAATAAGGGAGGAAACCAAAACCACCCCCCCCCCGCAATCTCCACCCCCTTATCCGAAAGCAGGAGGCGGAAATCAAGGTGCACAGAGGCTGGCGGAGGTTTCCCTCGGCCGAGAAAGCGCATCAGCGATCGCGGTACGTATGTATGCGCGACTACATTTATATGTACATATATATATACATATATATATCTACTAATATATCAGGGGTATATGTGTCCCTCTCTCCCGGGGTCTGGCACGGAACTAAAGGCGCAGAGAGCGGCGTCGCACCTTCCCCTCGGCGGTATATAATCCAGGAAGTGGCGTTCCCCTCGCGCGGACCGCGCGGCACTCGGGAAAAGGGAAACGCGAGGCACGACTCCACTGCGGTTACGAAGGAACGGCCCTCGATGGGACGAGGGTCCCGCGGTGCAGCGGTAACACGGACCGAAGGCGCGGGAGGTGCGCTCAGGGCGACCGCCGCGGCGAGACTGGGGGCTGCTGCCCGGCCGGGTTGCTACCATAGCAACGCGCCACCCCGCGATCCCCCACCCCGGCGGGCGTCCCTCTCGCGCCCGCATGCGGGCCGATCGGTCGGGCCCCGTCGCTCGGGGTGCGCGCGCAGCTTCGCTGGGCCGAGTGGTCGCGGCCGGCGGAGGGGGGAGAGAGAGAGGGCGCCGGGACGGCCGGCCGCGGCCGCGGGGGCGAGCGAGACGGCCGCGGAGTGGGGGAAGGCTCGTGGGCGCCTGGAAGGTCGCCCCCCCGTCCCCCCGCCCCTCTCCGGGGAGCGCGAAAGGGCGCGAGTCCTCGACGCCCACGAGGCCCGCAGACACGGGGGCGACACCGCCGCGTGCGGATCGCTCTTTCTCATTATTTTCCTGTACACGGGGGTAAGGAGGATAACCTAGGGAGGATAAGGTCAAGGCGCGGGGGCGGAGCGGATTTCCTCCCGGGAAAATCTTCCCCCCTACCTTAGGCTAATTTCCCTCCGAAGGGTCCTTCCGCACATCGCGCCGACGTTAAGAGGGAAAATTGCGTTTATCTCGAGCCGCGGGACACGGAGTTACGGCCTATTCGCTTAACGCGCCGGTGCTTACCGGAGGAGCGGAGGCCGGAGAGTCGTAATACCGTGAGGGTATATACATATATATATAAACATATATATATATATATATACACACGGGGATGCATAAAACGCCCGTTAAAAACCTAACGACCATGGCCGATCTCTCCTCCGCTGACAGTTGCCTAATTAGAGCTCCGCTTTTCCCCGGGCGGTCCGAAAACACCCCCGGTGTCTAATTCGGTGGACGTCCGACCCTGGGGGACGTCTCTCGGCGGATCGATTACCCCCCCTGAACCTCGAGATATTTCGAATGCACTTTGCACTTTCCCGGGTCGCCTTTAAAAGTAATCCTACCCCCCGACCTCGATGCACCTTCCAGCTAAAAGCCTTGGGTCAGGTGCCGCCACCGGTATTTCGCATCGGGCTCTTTAACTCGGGCTCGTTTAAGTCCTACGCGCTTTGGCCCGCCTAGGATTAATCCCCCGATGGAAACGGGATCGAAATTCGCCACGGAGAGTGGATACGCTACGCGGGAGCTCCGCCTAAGCCGCTGCGTAAGCAACGGCGGAACACGCACGCGGAATCGAGATACCGAGTCTACGGCTTAAGGTCGACCAAAACTACCCTCGTGAAAGAGACTTAAGGTGAAGCGAAAGGTTTTTTACATGTTTACATATTTACATATTTACGTTTTACATATACGAAACGTCAAAATATTTATAAATCTTTTATCCAAACTGGGTGAAACGAATTAATTACAACTTTAGCACGTGATTATGGAGGTCCTAAGGAAGAGCGGGATGCTGGTGAAATTTCATTTTTAAATCAAATATTTTTTTTTTATTTACTGGTGAAATTTCATTTTTAAATCAAACATTTTTTTTTTATTTACCTCAGATTAGAACTAAAATCACAGTTTTTTTTTTTTTTGTGAATAATGAAATTTATTTGCGTTCTTCCTTAGAGCCTCTTTAATCACGTGCTCTTTATATTTTGACGTCTCATATATTTGGAAAGACCCTTTAGTATCACCTTAACCCCGACGAGTGGTTATGCTCCGCGCGCGTTCCGCCCAAGTCGCCGCGTCGACGCGCGGCGGAACGCATACGGACCGCGACCACTGCCGTTCCTCCTGTAGAGACGACTCGTTCCCCTCGGTTTAAAGGGGAACGAATCGACGGAATCCCGTTCTTCCGCCCCCAGGACCGACTTCGATCCGGCCCAGGGAAATCCGGAGGTCCGGCTCGTCGAAGCGGCCGAGGGACGACGGGCTTTTCGAGCCCGTTAGAATATTCCCTTTTCGTCGCATCCCCTGAATCGGGGCTTTGACTCGGCCGGGTTGAGACCTCTATACAATATTTCTCGTGCACTCCGCCGCCTCGCGAAACGCGTCCTGGGGGGTGGCTACCCCCTTTCCCAGCCAGACACCCCCGAGGTGGACGTTGATTACGAACGCGTTACCTATTCCCCCTGATCGGTCCTCGATTACGAACCCTCCCACGTGAAGATAAAATCCAGGGAGGGAGAATGAACCCCTGAAATATTATAATCTAATATTTTCTTACCCTCGTTTGACGTTTAGCCCTTCGAACACGGAGCCATCTCGACATATGGGCGAAATTCCTCTGACCGTGCAGGCAATATTCGACCAAACGTCGGGCGCCTTTACGCGCTCTTAGTAGTCAAAGGGTTAAGGAGCACTGTGACTCGTTATCAAAAATGATATTAATTTGTTTTCCTGCCAGGAGAGTGGTTACCCCCTTTCCTAGCCAGATACCCCTGAGGTGGATGCTGATTACAGGCGCGTCCACTTCCACCCCCGACGTGTTACCTATTCCCCCTGATCTGTCCTCGATTACGGACCCTCCCACGCGGGGATAAAATCGGGGGAGGGAGAATAAACCCCTGAAATATTATAAAATAATAATTAGTTACCCTCGTTTGACGTTTGAGGAGCACCGTGACTCGTTATCAAAAATGATATGAATTTCTTCCCTCCCAGGGGAGTCTGTGGTTTCAGCCGGGGTCGGGGAAAAAGGGATCGGGCCCCCATTTGTCGGGGGTGCGGAGGGTCTTAGCACTTCCTCGGGGACTCGACGACGTCGTAAAGCCCGAAAAGCCCGATATCGAGGGCTCCTCGAGGCCGGGCTCGAATGCGACCTGGCAGACCGGAAAATACGTAGACGTCGCGGCTGGTCGGATAATTAATGGCGGCCGCAGGCTCCCTCGGGGCTCGAGGATGCTTTTCGCGGCGTGCAGACGAATTTCTAGGGGGACACCGAGGGTCTGTTGTCCGCCCTCCAGTCGAGGGCCTTGGGGCAAGTGTCGGCGCGTCCTCAGGAATGGTACACTCCGGGTTACCGTCTAGGTACCCACCTACGGAGGGGTCTGCCCCGGGGTGGACCACCAAGAGACTAGGGCTAAACGCTTCTGGCCAGACCCCCGAAACGACTTTAACCCTTGCTACCACGAATCCACCCAGGAAGGTACCAACTTCTGGACGGAAAATCCACCCAGAGAGTGGAGGTTCCACCCAGGTGGAACCTCGCTCCAAGGATCCCCTCGAATCCGTAGAAAAATCTGACAAAACGAGGTTTCCCGACGTATCACCCGAACCTCGATGTGGTACAAGGGGATGCAAAGCTATCTATTGAAATCTTCTTCAGGGGTTCAATCTCCAGATTTTTCCGGGTTATCGTCTAGGTACCCACCTAAGAGTCCACCTGCGGAGGGGTCTGCCCCGGGGTGGACCACCAAGAGACTAGGGCTAAACGCTTCTGGCCAGACCCCCGAAACGACTTTAACCCTTACTACCACGAATCCACCCGCGAAGGTACCAACTTCTGGACGGAAAATCCACCCAGAGAGTGGAGGTTCCACCCAGGTGGAACCTCGCTCCAAGGATCCCCTCGAATCCGTAGAAAAATCTGACAAAACCAGGTTTCCCGACGTATCACTCGAACCTCGATGTGGTATAAGGGGATGCAACGCTATCTATTGAAATCTTCTTCAGGGGTCCAAGGTCTCCAAATTTGTTTCTAATTTAGTGCCGTGAGTGCCTCCTCGATGAAACTTTATGATTACTAATTGTCGACTGCTAATCTTTGTCACGTTAAAAATGTTACATTATGTACATCATACACGGATTACCGGCTCACTTTGCGCACCTTAAGGGGATGTGAAAGTGGCACCCGAAAAGTCAGACGTTCGTGAAACTTGTCTACGAACTGGGTGTGCCGAATCGTTTCAAACTTTACGATGTGAAATGTAATTAAATGTTTCGGTCATGTAGGGTTGACTTCCCTCATTTTTTTTCGCAAGGGTTGAGTTCCCTCATTTTTTCACAAGGGTTGAGTTCTCTCATTTTTTCACAAGGATTGACTTCCCACATTTTTTCCCAAGAGTCGAGTTCCCTCATTTTTTCACAAGGGTTGACTTCCCTCATTTTTTTCCCAAGGGTTGAATTCCCTTATTTTTTCCCAAGGGTTAACTTCCCTCATTTCATCCCAAGAGTTGAGTTCCCTCATTTTTTTCCCAAGGGTTAAGTTCCCTCATTCCTCACAAATATGCTAGATCTTGGAAAAAATCTGAGATCCATGATCCAGATTCCGGGGCCACTTTCCCTGTAGCCGACCTAGGAGCGTTTCGTCTCCATATTCTCCTTCATGTATGGAACTAAAGAGCCGGAACGAGCGATCCGCTCGGCGGTGGGCGCGGATGTTCCGCGTTTCCACAGAACATCGGGAAACCCAGTTGGTCCGAGGGGGCATTGAAAGAGCCGGGAAAAAAAGAAAGGATTACCGGAGAGAGAGAGAGCTCCTCTCCGGTAGGTTCTCCATTCGGCAGCATCCGGCGAGATCCGCGGCGCCTGGTTCCCATCCGCTGGGAAAAAGAGATCCTTCGGTGGAAACGCATATATGCCGAGCCCGGTCCTCGGGGCGGGTTATCAGGGATTTTTTCCCGTTTCCTGGGGGACTCCCACGCCGCGGTTTCCGCAAAGGAACCCGTCGCATCCGTAGAAGGACCCCTGACATCCATTCGTCTCTTTCGCGGGCACCGCGAAGAGTGAAATTCCCAATTAAAAAATATTTCCCCCAGACCCTCGAAGGTCTGGGTGAGAAAATTCGACCGAGGAAATCCTCGGGTAATTTCTACGGAATTTCTACGGTAGAGGTTGCTACGATAAAACTGCGAGATATCGCGCTTTTATCTTACCCCGACTCATCATCGGAGATTCCGCCTCGTCCGCTTTGGTTATCGGCGATTATTCACCCCGTCCTCCCGGCCCGCCAGGACGTAACGCGATTCCCCAATAATGTAATCGTAAACAACAACATTTTATTAGGATGATCGAGTGGGCTTCGAGCTTTATTCGACAGCCCACTGTTGGACGCATATGCCCGTGCAATCTGCCCGGGGATTCGGCCATCCCAGATTTCGCGATTACGCGTTTTCGACCGTTCGGGAAAATGATTACACGAGATCCGCCGATCCTCCGCTGATGGGAAATTTATTCCGCAAGAGGAGGATTTTACGAATGCCGGAGTTCAGGTGAAGTGGAAACCCCCCTAGAGTCAGTCGATTTGAACGCAACACTTTTTTTTTAAGCAAGTATGATTACTCGTTAAAACTTGACAATGTCATTCGAAAGATTTGACAAGGAGAAATTGAAACTTCATTCCAGTTAAATAATTATTCCGCGATTTAACGAAATATTTCGAAGTATTTACGATTTCTCGTTTATGATATTATAACGAAGTATTTATGATTTCTCGCTCAAAAACTTGGCAATGTCATTCGAATGATTTGACAAGGAGAAATTGAAACTTCAAGTTAAATAATTATTCCGCGATTTAACGAAATATTTCGAAGTATTTACGATTTCCCGTTTACGATATTATAACGAAGTATTTATGATTTCTCGCTTATGATATAACGATGTATATATGATTTCTCGCTAAAACTTGGCAATGTCATTCAAATGATTTGACAAGGAGAAATTGAAACTTTATTCGAGTTAAATAATTATTCCGCGATTTAACGAAATATCTCTTTGGCTCGATGACATTTCGATTCTCAGAGTGAATAGAAATTTCAAGTGTTCGCGTTTGTTTAAGCAAGTATAATTTCTCATTAAAACTTGGCAATGTCATTCGAAAGATTTAACAAGTGGAAATTGAAACTTTATTCGAATTAAATAATTATTCCGCGATTTAACGAAATATTTCTTTGGCTCGATGACATTTCGATTCTCAGGGTGGATAGAAATTTCGAGTGTTCACTTTTATTTAAGCAAGTATGATTTCTCATTAAAACTTGGCAATGTCATTCGAATGATTTGACAAGGAGAAACTGAAACTTTATTCGAATTAAATAATTATTCCGCGATTTAACGAAATATTTCTTTGGCTCGATGACATTTCGATTCTCAGGGTGGATAGAAATATCGAGTGTTCACTTTTATTTAAGCAAGTATGATTTCTCGTTAGGACTTTGCAATGTCATTCGAAAGATTTAACAAGGGGAAATTGAAACTTGGGAGGATGGTTTAGGGGAATCGCGCATATGCAGCCAGCTCATTCCCGTTCCAGATAGCGCGATTCCTGGAGTCTGGAATGCGACTCTCGGTGCACACACGGTAATTAATGCAACTGCAGTGCCCTGGGCCAAGAAGGGATGTTCCCGAGGGGGTCCGAGCCAAAACCAAACATTCCGGGAGGTCGGGCTTGCTCCTGGAGGAAGCCGGATGGCGGGAAGATTAAAGAACACCCGAGAAATCCAGGACCCTCTGCCGGAGGAGCAGAAAAGTCTTCTTTGTCTCCCCCGGGAGTCGCTTTGATCGTTCAAGGATCTATTCCCCTAGCTCCAGGAAACGTCTGGCAGCGCCCAAGACTATCGAAAAACCATCCCCAAGAAATCTTCCGAAAATATGAAACGAACCGCGCACATAAAAATGAAAATAAACTCATGAAAAGTCGTGGAAGAAATCGGGAAGCTGATTATCCGGAAGACTTCAACTACCCTAACGTCAAAAGTAAAAAAAAAAATGAAATTTATAATTTGCACAGTGGGCGAAAATCGGGAAAAGCTAACCAAAAATAAAAAAAAAAATTAAATTTCTAGTTCGGGACCTTTTTGACCTAGAATGTTTAATGGGAGACTCTAGGTATAGTTTAAATGGATTTTTAGCGACAGTCGCATAGTGGGCAAAAATCGAGAAAAGCTGACCAAAAGTAAAAAAAAAAATGAAATTTTTAGTTTGGGACCTTTTCGTCCTAGAATGTTTAGTAGGATACTCTAGGTATAATTTAAATGGGTTTTTAGCGACAATCGCATAGTGGGCTAAAATCGGGAAAAGCTGACCAAAAGTAAAAAAAAAAAATGAAATTTCTAGTTTGGGACCTTTTTGACCTAGAATGTTTAGTGGGAGACTCTAGGTATAATTTAAATGGATTTTTAGCGACAATCGCACAGTGGGCAAAAATCGAGAAAAGCTGACCAAAGGTAAAAAAAAAATTAAATTTCTAGTTTGGGACCTTTTTGACCTAGAATGTTTAGTGGGAGACTCTAGGTATAATTTAAATGGGTTTTTAGCGACAGTCGCATAGTGGGCTAAAATCGGGAAAATCTGGCAAAAAGTAAAAAAAAATGAAATTTCTAGTTTAGTACCTTTTTGTCCTACAATGTTTAATAGAACACTCTTGGTATAATGTAGATGGGTTTTTAGCGACCAAGTATCGCAATTAGGGGGTAGGATATAGGATATTAAGGATGTGTCGAGCGGGGGATGGATAATCGCGAGGATCGCTTTGGTCGCAGACTCCCGAAGGATCCTCTCCCCAGGGAATGGAAGGAACCTCCGTCTGAGCTTTATCGCCGCGTCTTTATTAAAAGCCCGACTGGAAAAGCCGAGGGCATAATAGATTGTTTGAAATCGCCGGCTTTAAAGCCGCTACAATCTGGGGTGCAGGACGAAGGGGGTAACAACGGCACCCCTGACAGGGACGTCAGGTTTAAACACCCCGCGTACATATTTAAAAGAGAGACCGACTTTAAGGGCCCCGGTAATGGAGTCAAGACCTTCTCGTTACGACCAAATACCCCGAGCCTTTTCATTTTTAACACCTCCACCCCATCCGGGGGTTGAATTAACGTCCGGCTCCAAGACGCGTAAATCGAGACGTATTAATCCGCCGAAGAGCCCTTTCGGGACGGCGATGATCGCCGAGAGAAATAAAAAAATTACGCACCACTTGGGGGGTTTTACTCCAAAGGCAGCTTCGAGATTAATTTCCTCTCCTTTTCCATTTTCCTCTTTTTAATCCGCCCTTTTTCCAGGCTTTCGTTCACCGGGTCCTGGGGAAACACGTCCCGGGAAATGTGACGAAATATGTCTAGGTGCGAGCACCCCTCGAATGCATCCGGGGATGCAACACGTGCCCCCTTACTTTCTCACCTAACCGAGCTACGTTTCCTCCGAATGGCTCCCACCCCGGGAAATGTCTTCCTCGGAGGTCCTTCCCCGAGTGCGAACCCTCCTTGGAGAAAAATCGGGAGCGAAACGGAGGATCCGACAAATTTGACCGACACCTCGCGGATGACAATGTCTGCCCGTTTCCTCGCGATAAGGACTGATACCCGATGGCGGGACGTTTTGAAAAAATCCTTTACTCCGTGATAACGAGACCTTCCCCATGACGCGGTTAGAATGCACCCCTTCATTTTGATATCCGATTGAAATTTTTTAATGAGGTATCGATAATTCCAAATCGGTCCTTTCTCTCATCTGTTTTTCGCAATTCGCAATTCGCAATCCGTTCACTATCCGTTCGCGATCCTCCCTTTCGCCATTCCCCTTTCCTCCCCCTCCTCGCTTTCATCGCAAGACTTTCCCTTCCGTGCGAACCCTCCTTGGAGAAAAATCGGGAGCGAAACGGAGGATCCGACAAATTTGACCGACACCTCGCGGATGACAATGCCCGTTTCCCCGTGATAAGGACTGATACCCGATGGCGGGACGTTTTGAAAAAATCCTTTACTCCGTGATAACGAGACCTTCCCCATGACGCGATTAGAATGCACCCCTTCATTTTGATATACGATCGAAATTTTTTAACGAGGTTTCGATAATTCCAAATCGGTCCTTTCTCTCATCTGTTTTTCGCAATTCGCTATCCGTTCGCGATCCTCCCTTTCGCCATTCCCCTTTCCTCCCCCTCCTCGCTTTCATCGCAAGTCTTTCCCTTCCTCCGTTTACCCTGATACCAACCCAACAGAGCAGATATCTCGGGTTAACATTGCAAATGCGTGTCGACCGCTTAAAAAGCTGTCGCTTCCCCCCGGGTTTCCCTCTTCCGCGATATTTCTCCCGTTTCCGTGCTCTCTCCCGAGCCCCGAGTTTTCACCTGCCCTTCCCTCTTTCCCTCCGACCCTGCGACCGCAGAAATTCCGCATCGTCGAGAACTCCTGAAAAAGCTATCATCGACCCAAAGAAATAATTCTCCCTGCGAAATAAAATACATCATAAATTCAAGGGATAATAATTTTCCATAAATGCATTCAAATAAATCGCGATAATTCCGCAGAGACGTTGCATTATCAGGGTTAATTCGAGTAAAAATAATTCCGCATCGTCGAGAATTTATGAAAAAGCTATCACCGACCCAAAGAAATAATTCTCCCTGTGATGTCAAATAAAATACATCATAAATTCAAGGGATAATAATTTTCCATAAATGCATTCAAATAAATCCCTATAATTTCGCAGAAACGTTGCATTATCCGTGTTAATTCGAGTAAAAATAATTATTCCTGGAATTCCGCATCGTCGAGAACTCATGAAAAAGCTATCACCGACCCAAAGAAATAATTCTCCCTGCGATATAAAATACATTATAAATTCAAGGTATAATAATTTTCCATAAATGCATTCAAATAAATCGCGATAATTCCGCAGAAACCGTTGCATTATCAATGTTAATTCGAGTAAAAATAATTAATCCTGGAATTATCGAGACCTTTCTTCGGTACCAGAATTCGACAAAACGTTTCTCTGGTTCAATGAATTCTTCTTTTCTTTTTTTTTTTTCCGTTTCTCTCGGTGTAGCTAAACATCCGTAGAATTTCCGCGTCGAATCGTCCGCCTCTCCGCAGGTCGTGTTGCACTGCGGTCTGCGTCCGTAATCCCAGGGGGGTCTACGGGGGTGAGTTTTTCCCTGATACGTCGATCGCGTGTTCGGGGCCGATAAAAAGCGATAAAGGAGAAACCTAAAAAAAGGACACGGGGTATCGGAGGCGGATCGATCCCCCTTCGACTTTCGGGTTCGAGTCACGAATCGGGACGTGGGGAGGTGCAGGCTCGTTCCTTCGGGAGGAAAATTCCTCGGCATCCCCTGGGTCCAGGATCGCCCGTCCTGGCTCTTCCCCTTTGTTACTCTGGTTTATCTCCCGCCCACGCGTTCCGCCCTGGGCGCGTTTATGGAGTCTGGGGCTAAATCGAGACTTGTTGCGTCGATATCCTATCAGGGCCGACCGGGCCGGCTGTCGGTGCCTCCTCAGAGGGCGGAACTTTTCCGCCCACGCGGCCGGGCTGCAGCTAAATTAATCCGATAAATTAATAAGAGCACAAAGGCTCGCCCCCGCCGAGGTCTCGAACTCCTGACCCCGGCCTCTTCTTCGGGGTAGGGAAACTCCCTCGAAACTTTCATTTAGGTGGAATTAATAAGAGGGAATAATTGTCCGCGAGAGGTACTTGTTGCGTCGGTGTCCCTGGCGAAGACGTCGGATAACTTGGGGAGGACTAATCGGCCCTCTTTTCGCTTCCGGTGGCGCTTCCTCTTCCGGAGGGAGGGACGAAAGACGCGGCGCCGATCTTCCGAGGTACGAGAGAACTGCCTCTCGGAGTCCTTTGAACGTTTCGACGGATCGAAGTTCCATCGACTCGTGCCCGGAAGTTGGGAAATCCGGACCCGAGCTCCAGGCTGCGGCGGGGACGCCGTTAATCGAAGGCGGCCCTCTTTGCCGCACCTCCGCGACGGAGGCCGAGCTTAATAAGCTCGCCGGGGCGCGGCGTGCGAAAAGCATTAATCTCGTAGCGGTCTCTCGAAACTCGATGGGCTTTTTTCTTTTTCACTTGTTATTAATGCCCCCGACGAACGGTACGGCCTTAAGCCTCGGGAACGTGCGCGGGCTTAATGAACCCCGGGGCCAGGTTTATACGGTAATCAACCCGCGGAAACCCACGAAACTTTGGTTTTGCCGTATACGGCGATATATGATAAGAGACCCTCCGAGAGAGGAATCTTGATCTTGGCCATTCCCAGCATCCGCGAGATCGATACGCGAGCTACGAGATATATTTCATATCAAAATGTTAAAACGTTTAACCCCTTGACTTGAGCGCGCTAAACAGGCCAAACTGTGAACACTCGAGATAATTCGAGCGGCATTGTATTTTATGTTACTATAATTTTTCACACCCGAATATAATCGAGAATTTTATTTTTTTGCCAAGACAATGTTCTAGTGTTTTTTTTTACATTAAAAAAATTCATTTTTTTTGGCCGGTTTTTTTTTTAATATGTGCGTTAAGGGGTTAAGCAAAACCAAGGGTTTTGCCGTATACGACGATATATGATAAGGGACCCTCCGAGAGAGGAATCTTGATCTTCGTTATTTCGTTATGGGAGCAAAACGTGTGATTTTGATTTTAAATATTTTTAAAACGTTTATAATGTATTCGGCGGATAATATTTAACAAAATACTTGTATTAAAGTGAAACGAAATGTTTTGTATATCTGATAGAAAAATGTTATGATAACACGTGGAGCTAATATTATATAAATATTATAGAGATAATATTTCAAAGTAAACGTTTTGCAAGTATTTCAAATGTCTGGTAAATATTGACAAAATGTACGATATTCGTTAAATATAGGACAAATATTTTGTGCTACGAAAAGTACCCTCGATACATAAATCAAAAATATGAGAAACTTTGGTTGAACAAATATGAGAAACTTTGGCCGTCTATGGCAATATATGATAAAGGACCTTCCGACTTCTGAATTTTCATATGAAAATATCAAAACGTTTACAGGGGCCTATGACATCGCAAGAAAATAAAAAAGAAAGAAGAAAGCCATCGGTCGCGACCAAAACGCGATAAATCCTCCTCCGGAAGTGGCAAGCTTGCTCGCCGAAGAAATAAAGGATAAAGATAAAAGAGGCAAAAAATATTGCCCCGCACGTGGGAAAAAAAAAGGAAGTGCCTTTTTTTTTCTCGCAATCCCCTCTCCCCATCCGCCGAATTGCGATGTCTCCTCCTCCTGTGTACACATTTCCCCCTATTTCCTCCGGCGACGCGTCTCGCGGTTTTTCGCGCCCCCGCAAAAAGAGCTCGACGAGTGTCATGGATTTTCGAAGAGCCGCTCGTCAAATCGCCCTTCCCATTTTTCCCTGACATTCCCGCCGACGGGGGAGACGATTTCGAGCGTTTTTGCACGAGGATTAAATAAAAAGAGTGACGGATAAAATAAACGAGAGAAATGAAAGCCTTGATTTTTATATAATATTCGCTCTCGGAGGAGGCCTCGGGGGTGCCAGAGGTCGTAGGGGTGATTTCCGGGGCACGAAGTAGCCATTATAAAGTGCGTCCTCTAATCTCCGGGCAGTAACATCCCCGTGTGGTCCTTTTCGAGCCAGGTTGGCGCCTCCACCCTGGGAGAAATTCTGGGTGCCAGCCGGTGGCTTCATTAAAACCCACTCGACCACGAGGGCGGCAAGACCTGGGGAAGTTCTAACGAGAGCAAGAGAGAGAGAGGCCCAGGGGTTGGAAAAGTCGGGCCAGGGGGTGGAAAAGAAAGACCGGGAAATCGCCGGACTGCATATCTAGAGGGAGGGCCGGTAACAAGGTGGAGGGCCCTGTCGTGCCGTCCAGTCGAGGGCCATCCACCCAGGACAACAACCCCCTGTCAACCCCCTCGATGCGCCGCCCCCATGAATATTGCATCGCGTTATTACAGACGCATGCATACTTTATGCTCTGCGCACCCCGCAGCAATAATTACCTTGATTATTATTAATAACTCGGCCCGCGTTTAAGGAACCCCCTCGACCCAGATTCCCGGACGTTTTCGAAACCACCCTCCACCCCCTGGAAGGAGCTTCTTCGGGCATTCGAATCATCTTCGAGGATCCGGAGGAACGGAAGGATCGCTACCCCCCCAGAGAGCTATTCACTCGACTCCACTTCGGAAGGAAATCAGTTAAGACGATTTCCATATTTGATTAACGATTTCCTTTGGTTCCATACGATAAGCAATGAGGTCTAATAACAAGGGACGTTCGTTTTTAAAATGCTGGGGATGTATCGGTGATTTCCATCGATCTCAAGGGATCTCCACATGACTTCCAGCATTTAAATCCATGATTTACATACGATAAGCAATAAGATCCGATATCGAGAGACGTTCATTTTTTAAATTCTGGGGATGTATCGGTGATTTCCATCGATCTCCATGGATCTCCACATGACTTCCAGCATTTAAATCCATGATTTACATACGATAAGCAATGAGGTCTGATAACGAGGGACGTTCATTTTTTTAATTCTGGGGATGTATCGGTGATTTCCATCGATCTCCATGGATCTCCACATGACTTCCAGCATTTAAATCCATGATTTACATAAAATGCTGGGGATGTATCGATGATTTCCATCGATCTCCATGGATCTCCACATGACTTCCACCATTTAAATCCATGATTTACATACGATAAGCAATGAGATCCGATAACGAGAGACGTTCATTTTTTAAATTCTGGGGATGTATCGGTGATTTCCATCGATCTAAATAGATCTCCACGTGATTTCCAGCATTTAAATCCATGATTTCGAGAGTGAATAACCCCTCGACGGTGCCTCTTGTCCGAATCGGGTTTTGCCTCTTTTCAGGGTACTTAGCCTTTCCCAAGGTGCGCCAAATTTTCGTAGCCGTTCATTCGCTTCCGATAACAATCCCTGAGATCATCTCGGAAGATCTACTCGGAGATGAGAGCCGCAGCATCCCTGCCGAGTGCAGACTTCACCTGGGGTGGGCGCGGCCCACCGTTCGGTTTTCGCTTAGGAGTTTTCTATCGAGCGGAGGCCCCTCCTCGGGAGATGTTGGCTCGAAATTCGTTTAATTACATCCCGAGGTAGTACTCTCCCCGGCACTGCAGAACTCGAGAAGGGAGAGAGAGAGAGGGTGCAGTTGCAGTTGCAGCTGCAGCTGCAGCCCCGGGACTTGCGGGAGGTGTAACGTAAACGTCTTCGCTCGGAGAAGCACGACGAAGAATGGGGCATTAATTATGGCGCTGCCGGAATTCACGAACAAGTGGAATTACGATACGGTTGGGCTAATTACGTATTACCCGGGAGGGACGGGGAGGGAGTCTCGCGCGACGTGTCCAAACCCCCAAATCCTCCCCAAATCCTGGAAGGAGAGCCCACCACCCCGAATTATCCCGGGTATCATCCATCCTCGTCGGAAATTCTCCCCCTCGGGACATCTGATCGGAGAAAACTTTCCCTGATGTCATTGAGTAAAAAAATAAAATTGGGGAAAGAATGGAAAATTTGCATATGTCATAAGTGGATGCAAATCGGGGGAATTCAAAATTACCCCATGAGAAAACTTCCCCTGATGTCATTGAGTAAAAAAATAAAATTGGGGAAGGAATGGAAAATTTGAATATGTCATAAGTGGATGCAAAATCAGGGGGAGGAAGGGCTCGAGGGGTTGCAGGGGTTGGATTAAATCCCGGGAATTCAACATTATCCCAGGAGACGTCCATCCTCGTCGCAAATTCTCCCCCTCGGGACATCTGATCGGAGAAAACTTCCCCTGATGTCATTGAATAAAAAATAAAATTGGGGAAAGAATGGAAAATTTGCATATGTCATAAGTGGATGCAAAATCAGGGGGAGGAAGGGCTCGAGGGGTTGCAGGGGTTGGATTAAATCCTGGGAATTCGGGATGACGAACATCTAATCGGAGGGAATCTCCCCTGAAGGTTCGAATAAAAAATAAAAAATAAATAAAAAATACAATTAGGGTGGGAAAGGAAAATTTGCATCTGTCATAAATGGCTGCACAATCAGGGGGGAGAAAGGGTTCTCCCGGGGTTACAGGGTTTGGATTAAATCGCGGGAATTCGGGATGGAGAACGCTCGCAAAGTCCCGGGCCAGCCGAGCGGAATATCCCCGGGACGACACGGGAGAGATATACACGAGTTATCCCGGTCGCGAGTGCACCGAAGCGCCGGGAACGCGTCAGGAGGATTCCCGAAAGAAAGGCGATGTCCCGAAAGAGTCCGAAAAGTTGGAGGGAGCGAGAGGAGGCGCCGGGAAACGGGAAAAAGGAGAGAGGAGCCAGATCGATCCCCCCCTCCCGGGGATCGTCGTCCCCAGGTCCCGGAAGTTCGAAGATCGTAAAAAGGGGATCCCGGTCTGCCGAATATTCGGGAGGAGGAACACCCGAGAAGGAGTCCTGAAACTACAGGGTGTCTCTCTCTCAAGCTTGAGATACCCGGCGACGATCTCTATTTAACTCCGAAATTGACTATCCAACGCAAACCAGGATCCGAATTCGTAGTTCCAAAGCCACAATTAGGATTCAAGTTTGCTTAGCATATTAATTCTATTTTTTTTCTTTTTTTTTTTTTCAAGATTAAATACACATTCCCGTCAGGTATTTCTCGTTCGCGAGGTCCGAGACCCCCTGTACGTCCCCGAAATTAAAGGGGTAGGTCCTTAGCAAGGACCCTCTGGAGAGTCTCCAACCCCTGGAGTTGAACCTTTACCCTCCTTATTCCTGACTCTTTAAAACTCCACCAGCGATAGATTTCCCCGAGTCTCGAAATTGAATTAACGTCGACTCGAAATCCCGTCCGGGTAATTATGGTTTTCGATTCGGGCAAGTTTGGCAGTTCCCCTCCCTCGGGAACCCCCCGAAGGCTCTCGGGGGGATCTTTCATGCAAGCGACCGCGATGAAAATCCAATTGCGAAAAACCCCTCGCGAAATCGGGACAATCTAAGAGGCAGGGAAAAGAAGTACGGCGGGATTGGCGCGAGGAGGGGACGAGGAACGACGGATTGAAATATATTCCTGACTGGCCCGAGGCGGCACGCGACAAACTGCACTCAGTGTCCCCTTTCGCGGATAAATTTCCTCGGCAACTCGCGAATAAGATGCATCTTCCCAGCCCTAGGGAGATAGGCTGGGACCTCGGGAGATGAGAGAAAAAATCAAACGGATATTTACAAAATCGACGTCGTGTTTCGAGAATTTCGACTATTGCGGCTTAGGTGAGAAAAAAGAAATTAATTTCTCAGAAACTCGGGAACAAGATGCATTTTCCCAATTTCCTCAAAACTCGCTAATAAAATGCATCTTCCCAGCCCTAGGGAGATAGGCTGGGACCTCGGAAGATGAGAAAGAAAAATCAAAAGGGTATTTAAAAAAATCGACCGCGTTAGCGTTTCAAGAGTTTCGACTTTTGAGGCTTAGGTGAGAAAGAAAAAAGATTAATTTCTCAGAAACTCAGGAATAAGATGCATCTTCCCAGCCCTAGGGAGATAGGCTGGGACCTCGGTAGATGCGGAAAAAAAATCAAACGGGTATTTAAAAAACAGTATGCACTGCTTCAAGAAAATCCTGAAATCCGATGAAATACGTCCAAAGAGATGTCAGATTGAGAGAATAAAATTCCTGTTAATCAAGGATATAATTTTTATCCTCAATAAAATAATTGATTTATGTAATTACACATGATTTATGCAACGATATATATATATTTTTTTATTTTCAGTCAATTAATCTTTTTTTTTTCTCAGCGTGGACATGTTCGCAGGAAGTAGTACGTTTCTGTCGCAACTAATGTGGTCTGATATGGCCTGATCTGGTCTGATCTGATCGATTGTGGGGTAGCCACAGCCTTATCTGGGTATCTTGGAGGTTTTTCGGCGGTTTTAGGACCTCCTGGGTAATCTTCTTAAGCGGGAGGATTTTTTTTTCCGAGCTCTCGTTCGACTCGTTCGGAAGCTGAACACGAGCCGGGAGACGAGCCCGGGCGGATAGGTCATAACTTGGCGGGAAACGCAGAAAGCGGCAGTAAAGTCTCGAATAAAAGGTCATTAAGCCCAGCTTTCACGGACGCGATCGGTTTCATGGGCGGATCTTTATCCGGGAAGTTTATTACGACCAATTAAGTTTTTATTGGGCCCCGGGGACCACCGATGGAAATTACGCGGTCGTCCCTGTGTTGCGCCCGGTTCCGATCAAGAGGTCCTCTTCCCGACACTGCCTCCCTAAGGAGGAGAAAAGGAACGATCCTTGTTGCACCTCTCCTGGACTCCACTTCCTTTCAATTATTCCCCCCCGAGAACGTAGAATTTTTTTAATCGGTAAAATTGAATAAACATCAAAGCGTTTACGACCACGAAAAACTCGGAGAACACCTAGACGTACGTGGATTTCTCAAGAACGTGATAAAAAAAGAATAATTCATAGCGAGACATTTTACCTGTTTCAATAATTATAAACACTTAAGGGAGCATTTTCTTTTTTCTTTCCCCCGATAAATTTATCGCTTTTCTCTCACTTTCTGGCGAAGAAGCTATGCAATCGATCAATGTGAAATTTGACACGTAGATTTATTGATATGTTACATATGCAGAAAAAAATGTTCGTTTCCTCCCAAAAATTCGCCTCCCACCGAGGAAACGATTGGACATTTTTTTGTTCATATGTAACATGTCAATAAATCTACATGCCAAATTTCACATTGATCCGTTGTAGGCACATTTTTTGTTACATCCACAAGAGATTCCATATCAATACAATATTATCAGACAATATTTTTCGGCTGTTGCCAGAAATTCATTTGGTAATTTAGCATCTTTTTTTTTTTTTTTCTAAGGCATGCTAATTACTTCTGTGTCCGGTATGATTGCAATTTCTTCAGTTGGCGCAATTATTAAGGGGTAAGAGGAAATCTGTCCTCGGCTGAAAGTGGAAATTTCTTATTTTCCGTCCCGGCGACTCCGCCCCTCGCAAATCCCGACGTACACGGGCCAAGGATTCGCACGGACAGGGACGCCCAGGAATGCGAAGACCTCCTCCTTGCACACCTTGATGCACCCGAGCTAAGGATCCCGTACGGACGTCGGCACCCAGAACTCCCGGGGGAGCCGGGGAAGTCCGGAAGTGGCAAGAAACTCTCCCAGGACCGGGGACTCCGGGATTCTCCCCGAAAGGGAAGGAAGAGGAGCTCGTTCGTCCTGAAGGGGTGTCTGACGGGGAGCTTAATTCGCGAAACGTATGCAAAGCAGTTCCCCGACCTGGAGGTGGGAATCGAGGTCGGGACCGAGGCAGGGGACGGTAGCCATCCGCGGTAGCTGATACCTCCGTTCTCATCTGGGAGATATCAAATCGAATTAAATACCCCCCATCCCCGGCTAGGAACACTTCGCGGGATGAAATTTCACGTGGACCCGGAGACGCGTCCTCGGCCTTGCTCGAGTTCCTCTTCGGGGTGTCCCGGAAAAGGGGATCCAATCTTAACTAAAAATATGCTACACTGTGAGAAAAAAAATTCATCACTCCCCTAAATCAAATAATTATTCCTTTAATTAAAAAAAAAATAGAATTCTCCTATATCCTTAAGAAACATATTTCTTTGGTGCAATGCATTTTTTTTAATTTTTTTTCTATGCACTCGTTCAACACTGACGTTTGCCCAGAAATTTCCCGTCCAATCTTAACTAAAAATATGCTACACTGTGAGAAAAAAAATTCATCACTCCCCTAAATCAAACAATTATTCCTTTAATTAAAAAAAAAAAAATGGAATTCTCCTATACACTTAAAAAGCATATTTCTTTGGTGCAATGCATTTTTTTTAATTTTTTTTCAATGCACTCGTTCACACTTTGACGCGTGCCCAGAAATTTCCCCGAGAATTCCCGGTCGGGGATTTATCGCCTCGTCGAAGATGCCTCCTGGAGGCATCGATCCTTTACGGAGACGTCAACGTCGAAGGACGAGGTACCCGATCCCGAGGATAATCACCTCCACTCGGAGGAACCCCAGGATCGACTTATCTCTTTTTGTTAATGGCTTTAATTGAGATTTTCCACGTCCGCGACGAGTCCCGCGACGAGGAGGATGGACCAAGGACACGGCGCGGTTTTGTCCCAGATCCTGGAAAAGGAAGACTCGTGGAGGAGTCTTCCCATCGGGCGAAAGGAGACGAGCCTTGGACACGGGCCAGTCGTCGTGTTTTAAGATATTGCTTTCTGTTAGAATAAGGAGACCCCGCCCGCGCCTCGAGGATGCAGAGGCAGCCTCCCTTTACTTCAGATATTCCGGCCGCGACAAAAGGACCTCTCTCGGTGTGGGTTAAAAAAATACCACGTAAAGAGACCGAGTCCTCCAGGACGCGTGTTTGTCCGTGTAACGAGACTTCTAAAAGTTTCAGTTCCCCGAAAGGATGCGAGGACTCGCCCGGAGGAGGATTCTTCGGGGCATTCAATTTGACGAAATGCCTCTCCATTATTCACATAAATTGGGCAGGATTTACAAGCGGAAAAAAAAGGGGAGAAAGAAAGAAAGGAGGAAGAAAGAACAAAATGGAAAGACCCCCGGTCGAGTTCCCGTGTCCGGGATTTGTCCGCCGTCCTGGAGAGCTCCTCCTCGTCGTCGGTGCGTGAAACGAGCGTTACAATGCCGGGGTGGAAAAAGTAAGAATAAGGGTGGAGGAAACGGGGTAAGAAAGTGCGAAGCTTTCCCGCCACCGTAATGAGGCTCCCCGGGAGGACGCGAGTACGAGGGTAAGGGGCTTCCTCGAGGTTTTCTTCCTCGGTAGGAAGCGAGTCGACGAGTGACGTAAGGATCGGAAAGGAACCTCCCGAGGGAGGTAGGAGGAGGGAACGACCCGAGAGAGGGTCTCTAAGTGAATACCGAGCAAACACTGGAACGAATGAAGAGATCTTTTGGGGTAGCAGCCCCTGGACCGTCCCTCTTCGAGGCTCCTCTTCGAGGCTCCTCTTCCTCTCCTCTCCTCCGGAGCCTTTGCGACGCGGAGAAGAAACGTCGAGAGATAACCCGGGGAATTTTAATTCCTCCCTCCCCCGGGACAATTTCCTACGCGTTTCCTTCCCCCCAGGAGGTCCAAACTCCCTTTCGATTTGCCCTCCCCCTTCGACCGGGGTTTCTCCATTTTTCTCGAATTTGTCTTCATCCTGCTTTCATTGACGCTTGCATAAAACATTTCCGCGGCTCTCAGACATGCACCGCCCACAGTTCGGAACTTCGCAATTTCTTCGAAGTGCAGTGCCTACAGGACATTCACTCCCCCCAGGAAGAGGTACGTACATCTTTGGTATTGGCCTGAATTATCCAGAGTGCCCGAAGATACAACGGCGCCTTCAGAGCGGGAAATCTATTATGGAAGTCCGTGTATTGAATATCTCTGTACGTATGACTCTGTTTCGGACCCCTCGAAACTAGGGGGGGGGGGGGGCACCGAGTTAACAAGTTCGCCTTAACGATGCGGCTCTCCGATGAGCCAAGTGCTACCCTCTCGGATACAATCTGTCCTGCCGGAATTAAGATCCCCCGGCTGGCCTTGTCCTCCTTTTTCGCGAACGGGACCACCGGGAGAGAGAGGTCGGTGCTTTCTTTTCAAAATCCTTGGAGGGGGGCCGCACAATGAAATCCCCTCCGTGAAAGGAACCATTCAAATGGGCTTAACCAGAAATATGAAATAAATATCCTTACATCCGGAAGTTTCCCGGCGAGCGAGAAATCAAGAATCCGCAAAACGCGTGGAGTTCGCGAAACGTCAGGACGGTCCACGTGGAAAAATTCGCAACGTGTAATAATACGTATAAAATATGTATAACGTGTTAAAATCGTCGCGGAAAATAAAGAACTTCGAAATCATCTGCAAAATGTGTCGAATTCGCGAAACGTCAGGACGGTCCACGTGGAAAAATTCGCAACGTGTAATAATACGTATAAAATACATATAACGTATAAAAATCGTCGCTGGTTTATTCGAATTCGAATTCGCGAAACGTCAGAACGGTCCACGTGGAAAAAGTCGCAACGTGTAATAATACGTATAAAGTACGTATAACGTATAAAAATCGTCGCTGGTTTATTCGAATTCGAATTCGCGAAACGTCAGAACGGTCCACGTGGAAAAATTCGCAACGTGTAATAATGCGTATAAAAATCGTCGCTGGTTTATCGTCAAGAAGACGAGCGATCTACAATAGTTCCAAGTATGAAAATACATGATTTCCTACGTATCTAATTTTCCTCCAGGAATACATTCACTATATTTATACGTATATTAATAAATAGAATTTCTTGGGACGACTCGAATTGGCGCGGACTCACCCCGTCGCGTAGGCGCGTACCTTTCCTTTTAATTCATCCAATTATCGGGCTTTTACGTGGAAGACGTTCATAAGACTGCCGTACGGAATACAGGACGTCTTTCTCCGCGACGCGACAACCTTGGGGAGGATTTATCAAGGAAAAATCGGGTCTTCGTCTCGGCCCTCGACGACACGCCGCGGCCTCTTTTCTATTAGGGGGTTACTTACGGCCTCCCAGTAGGCTTTTACGTATCGCGCTTACGCTACAACGTGGGTATATTTCACTTAGAGACAGCCGGACTTACTCGTAGAAACGATACGGTCCTCTGGGGTCCCTAGGAACAAGAAGCCGAGCCCCGAGGTGACGTACATCGTCCCCTGTATACGGTACACGGTATACAACGCGGGGGGGTGTACCTTACATCCTTTCCCTGGGAGCATTTCTGCCGAACTTGCCCAGCTTTTACGACTTTTCCCTCCTCTCGACTCTCTGGACCTCCCATCTTTTCACTTTTTCAACAGAAAAAAAATCTCCGACGCGGGATAAAAAGACATTTGCAACTTGAACAAAGGACCTCGTGGCCCTCCTGCAGGAATAATCGCTCCAACGACAAACATGTCTGCGATTACATCGAGTCGTAGATTTTAACCACGAGCTTTCTTTAGAAAAAATGCTTGCTAAATTAGCCGATGAATTTATTGCAACGGCCAGGAAATATTCCTGCCACTACCTAAATGAATATGAGCGATGTACAATTTATTAGGTAGAGAAGAGGATTGCAATTATAAGACTTTATTAGCAATGATGTCCTTTGTTAAAAGTGCAAATGTCGTTTTTTTTTCCCATGCACGAGGCAGTCACGTGATACGAGGAGCGCTGGGCAGGTCAGGGCCGTGAGGTAGGTCAGTCACGTGGGGTAGGTCAGTCGCGTGGGATAGGTCAGTGCCGCGCAAGCGGTCCGAGCCTTTACCAAGAGGTCCCCCGGCTAAATGATTGTTTAAAAAAATTATATAAATTGTCCGAATAACCGTTTGTTCCACTAGACTATCGACAACTGGATTTTACGACCCCCTTTCCCCGTACCCCGGCAATTTAAAAAGACAAAGTAGCTTCTAAGCCGAGAAATCGTGAAGGCAAGAAACGTCGGTTGCAGGAGTTTACGACTTGTTTGCGACACGTAGACTTGAAAAAGGGAATTTTTCAACGGAGGATTTTATTAAAAAAAAAAAGAAAAAAAAACGGAGGGAAATCTACAGGGTCTCGTCGCGAAAGCGGAAATGGAATACACGCCATCGGGAAAGTTAGAGCTGCAGATTTACACGTAGCAGACCGGGGCACTCCTGTGCTCCAGCGTTCCTAAGAGAGGTATCCTTGGGACAGATCCTGCGGAAGTTATGGCCCCGGTATTTACGAGAGCAACAGAGAGGGGAGGATAGCAGGATAGGAGGAATCGACCCCAAGAATCCACCTACCGTACTTCGGTAGGTGTCAATAAACCTCTTTACGACCGTCTTAAGAAAAAAAAAAACACGGCGCAAAAATTCGATAAAACCTCGCGCGTGCATTTAATTTGTTATCGCTCTTTTTGTAGCTTTTGGAGTAGTCGATCAGAGCGAAGCCTGAGAAAATTGAAAAATCCTGGATAATAGAAACTCACGTTACATCTTAAAAGAAAAAAAGAGCACTGTCCGCGCGAAAATTCAATAAAAAGTCGCGCGTGGGTTTATATTGTTATCGCTGCCTTTTTTCTAGCTTCTGAACACGTGGACGAGTAGGTAGAGTAGTCGATTAGGTAGGCGACGAAGCCTGAGAAAATTGAAACATTCTGGGCTCATCCAAGTTGCCGTTACGGCTAGTGGGAGGAGCATCTTGAAAGTTGAATTATATCCTCTTCATAAACTCTTCGAGCCCGGCAAAGTTTCGGCCGATGCACCTGCTCACCCTCGGCGAACCTGGGTACGCGCGTTTCACCCTGTAGTAGAGCGTATATTTGTCGTACATTGTTGTCAACGAGCACGTAAATATGTGCCGCGCGAGGCGCATACTCCATGAGTAGTGTCACCCTCTATACGATGCGACGAGTAGCCAAGCCGGATAATGTACGGAACTTGTCCGGACCTCCCCGACAACGATCCAACTTTCAGCTTTTTAATATTCAGCTAAATTGCCCCGACACTTCCCGTCCTGGCCAGGCATCGTTCAAAATGCGTGCATTAAACAGGACGAGCCCCAGGATCATTTCATGAATCCCGAATCATTGCGCCCTACGCTGAGAAAAAAAAAAAACGAAAAAACAGATTCATCCAAAGAAATATCTAATAAATCCAAAGACTAACGACCATGCTCGAGTGAACTCAAATAAATCGTACGATCCCCGTGAAATGTCGCATCCGATTAATTCCAGCTCAAGTGGAATCATTTTTGTCAATTAATAAAATATTTCCTTGGTTCAATGACATATTTTCTTTCTTTTTTTTTGTATTGCTCTGGCACTTCCATCGACTCCACTCGAATCGTCATGATGAAGGGAAATGCCTCCAGGTGTGCGGGAATTTTTCTTTTTTATTCGCCTTTCTTTTATTGGTATTCCCGGGAGAAAATTGACGTTTACCTCTTTCCCAGTGGAAAATGCAGTTAGCCGATTAATAGATTATCGAGTCCCGAGGACTACCGTAAATATTTAACATCTCGCCAAGGCTCCCGGACCGATCCTATTGGCTCTCGACTATTTTACGCAGCTCGTTTTGACAGGCACCTGTCAATAGCGAGCTTATCGTCGGCTCTTCGTCATTCGAAGCTGACGGACGTATATGGTCTCTCGTATATGGGTCGCAGTGATTCCCCAAAAGAAGAAAACGAGATCGATCACCTCGCGTTACGGTCTCGAGAGCTTTTTCGAAGTAACAAACCAAGTCATATATATATGTACATAACATATATATCGTCCGGAGGACGATCGACCGACGTCGGCATTCTTCCTCGAAGATACTTCTTTCCTCCAGGAAAGAGCCTCCGTCTCCTTCTTCCCCGAAGAAATTGCGTCTCCTCGGTTTCTCTCTCGAGAAAAAAAAATAAATAAAATAGAAAAAAAAAATTAAAGAAAAATAAGAGCGAGATAATTTCATTATTTCCGCGCAGGATTTTCCCCGAGGCCCTGCGGAGGCCGGAAAACGAGGAATATTCCATCAAGAACGGAGCCTTTTCGTTTCGGCCAGGTAGACGGGGGGAGTTTTTTTAATTAACGACGAGACCCGGGAACCGACCAACGACAAACCAATTCCAATATCTCTTTACAGCTAATCGACGGCTTCTCCTTCAAAAATTGTCATTATCATAATTTCTCGATAACATAATTTCTTCGCAGAAATGACTGACAAGTTGGGGGGAATTTCTCATCCTTCCCGACGTGAGTTACCGCGTTCAGAGCTCTGGTTCACCTCCGGAAGATCGGGGGCACTTTTTCGGGTCCGAAGGACGAGGGTGGTTTTGCTCGCCGATGTCGAGGCTCGTGGAGCTTTCCCAGGACGTTCACCGAGGCCGACATTTAATCGGCCTCGATACTCGCGGGGGAGTAAATAATTCGGGAAAGGGAATACATATCGGCCGAGGGGACGAATGTTCGATTTTATTACCGCGACAGCCCGTTACGTTCGCCCCCCTTTTTTTTATCCTCCCCCGAAATTCGTCCTGCACCCCATCACCATACGTAGACGTCAAGTGGGAGTCTCCTATCATCTCGAGAGGGAAAAGCCGACGTGCCCTTGTATTTAATTTATTTATCCCCCAGTCTAATCGAAAGTGGCCGTAAATTGCCAGGTGGAAATCATTATTTCCCCCCGTCCACCCTTGGCACACTGCTAGAGACCTTTGCCCTCGAAATGCAACCCCTCTCGAGGTCTCGAGGGTGGAAACGCGCACCTGTAATTATGGCGAAAAGAGGACACTCGAGGTTCGGCTCTTCAACTTCGTTAGAATGCGCAAGGAGCCTTTTTCCGGAGATTTTCATCCGGTGAGGAGATTTTCGAAATCGCGAGGGACTCGGTCTACAGCAAAAATAAAACAAATTACCCCCAGGAGGCAGGGGATGATTTCGTCGCGGAAATAATTAGAAATCGGGGCTAGCGGTGCGATCGACCCCCGGGGGGAGGGGGCAATTACGAAAAATCCCGACGTTCCAGAGATTCCCGGATCCGGGGTATCGCGGGAAATTCGGACATTCGGAAAATTCGGAAATTCGCGAAATTCCGGGCGTCCTCGTTCTCATCCTCGCGACCGCTTGTTAATTAAACATTTTTCGCGATAACCGGGGCCGGGCCCGTCATATCGCCGGGGCAAAACCGATATTAAATGCGCGGACATGTTTGTACAAGTGCACCGCACTGCGGAAACCGCAGGCTCAGAGGGGAGGCGAGTGCGACTCGCACCCGGAAGGTTTTCACGCACTGGGCCCGATTTTCCCCCGGTCCCGGTTTTTCCTCCCTTTCAGTAATTATGCCATAGAGCCCTTCCGCATTCACGACAATTTCCCTAAATTAAACGCCCATTTCCGGCCCAACCCCCGCAGGATTTTTCTCGCTGCGGAATCAACCCCTTTCTTCGACTCCTGGACGCAAGGACGACTTTGAAAAAAATGGCAAAAAAAATTAACATTTGCTGTTTTAACAAAGGACAGCCTTGCGTATGAAGATTTTCTCTTATCACGGGAGTAATCCCACCAATGACAAAAATCTTTGCAATTACATCGACCGATGTTATTGTTTCGTTGCCAATATAACAAAAGTGTTTTGGACGAGTGTGAGAAAAATGGCAAAAAAAAATAGCATTTGCTCTTTTAACAAAGGACAGCCTTGCGTATGAAGATTTTCTCTTATCGCGGGAATAATCCCACCGATGAAAAAAATGATTGAAATTATATCAACCGATATTATTATTTCGTTGCCAATATAACAAAACTGTTTTGGACTAGTGTGAGAAAAATGGCAAAAAAAAATAGCATTTGCTCTTTTAACAAAGGACAGCCTTGCGTATGAAGATTTTCTCTTATCACGATGAAAAAAATGATTGAAATTATATCAACCGATGTTATTGTTCCGTTGCCAATATAACAAAAGTGTTTCAAGTGTTCAGGTGTGTCGCGGTGGGTTAAATGCCTCATTACGACTGTGAGTACATTCTTTGCGGGTATTTTTCTTTTTTTAACGGGGCCTATCCACCGGTGTGCCCCCGTAAACAGAATATTTTCTCTAGTCACCTGTGCACACGTAACGCGACAAGGCCCCATTTAGAATTCAGACTGCACCTCGGGCCGGTGCATCGAATTACCGTGTGCAAGAGGGAGTTCAAACGCTACTTTAGATCCTAGGAGATGGATCCCTCTTACGTGTGTTGGTCCACCTGGGATGGCACACATCCGGCGTTCCCATTTATTTGTCGGGAACTGTCACCGAGTCCGTCGGGAGGACATCAAACGGGACGGACGCCTTAAGAGGAGTCTCCGCAATGCGGAAGAGGCGTCTCTCCCGCGAGGTCCTTCCGTCCGGAATTTTTCATTTTTACGCCTCCGGGATTTTTTCCAAAATTTCTCCATCGAGACAAATTTCACCCACGTGCATACATACTGATAAAAAAATATATATTACTTTATATCCTTCTTATTGAAAGTTTCATTCAGACATGGTATACTAACTTTGTAACATATTTTCAAATAAAATCATTCGATTAAATCTCTTTACGAAATCAACTTACGTAAACGATCGTAAGATTGAAAGCTCGTCTAAAAAATTTCCAAATAATGCGTACTATATGACTTTCGAATGGCAAATATATAATTTTTCTCCGCAGTTTCGCAAAACTACAACGCGGTGTTAATTTTATTTATAAAGCTACAAACTTAGAATTTTATCATAAATGTACATTAATTCGCTATTAACACATCAAGTTTATAATTTCACTGCAACCTCGTGTACTAAAAGTGTGTGAATTCTTTTTTTTCTTTTTTTTTTTTAACAGTTTAGCATTTACGCGTATCCGACACCGTTCCTTCGTTTTTCCGAAATTCGAAAGCGCTAACGAGAATGCACGGGGCGGGTCGTTCCGAAATCTGCCTCGTAGAGAATTACCGTAAATCATGGTCCCTTTTCTTTTTTTTTTTTTTTTTTTTTCCCCCATTTAATTTAGTCGCACAGACGTCCGCGAGTTACGCGCGGCTCGTTGCACAAGTTGCATACGGATAGGGCTATTTTCCAGGACGGCGGGCACCCCGGCTGAAAAGGAAAGGCCGGCGTGGAAATGGCGGGAAATTAATCGGGATATAATTGCTCGGCGCCCCGGAGAAATTTTCCATGCCCCCGTAGGGAGGCCCGGGGGATGAAGAACCACCCCCGAAGACGAAGGTCGCGGAAACGGCGGAGGAATTATAGGAGCCCTTTCTTTTAACCGCGTGACCATTGTGCACCGCGCATTTACATCGGCACCCTCGCGTACCCCCGGTACGCGTCGTTGAACCCCGTTAACGCATACAGGGGAGGCCCCATCCACCCCTTTATCCTTCCCACGCATCGCCGAGTCCTCCCCCGCGAGACGGAAATAAAAGGAAAAAGAAAAGGAAGGACCCTTCGTCCTGAAGAGCCCCCGCGAGGGATCGATCCGCGCACCTCGAAAGGTCCTCCAGGATTTTCTCGTCTTCGTCCTCGTCATTGGCAGATTCCCGAAATTCGGAGGAAAGCAGAGAGAGATAGACAGGAAAAAAAAAGGGAGAGAAAAAGGGAGATCCTTCGGTCCAGGGAGATCACGGGAGATCGACCCACGCACCCCAAGAAGCCTTCGCGGATTTTCTCATCTTCGCCCGAAGGAGAAAAAAAGGGAAAAAAAAATAAAAGGGCAAAGAGAGGTCAGGAAAATCCCAATCCTGGTTCGTTCCTTCACTAAGTTCCTCCGGTTGTCATTTACCACCTGGGAAGGTGATATCCCGATTGTCGTTATCCTGGCAATTTTTTATTTCTCTCTCGGGCCGTCCCCGCCGATTCTGGATTTTCGCCGGAAGGGGTAGAAGAGAGGAAAAGGAAGAAAGAGGAAGGTCTCCTCGGGAGATCGATCCCTGCATCCTGTCGGCTATCCCGGATTTCCCCGACCTCGTCCTCGCGATCGGCCGGTCCCGACGTCCCCCGGGACCGTTTCGATAAGGAACTCCGCGAAATCGAGCCCGGGGCCAATTTCACCCGTCCTCGACGTCGTCGTCGCATCGGCAGTGCGGCAGAAGAGGCCTCCACCACCCCTCCCCCTGCCACCCCTCCGGTAATGAGCCTTTATTTAAAATATCGAGGTCAGCCTGACAGGATGACGTCCGCCTGGCCCGGGAAACCGCAACGATCCGTCGTCGAGAGGGAGAGAGAAAAAGAGGGAGACCCGATTTCCGGGGGGAAGGTACCCCCCTTTCTTTCTTTCTTTATCACTCTTATCACTCCGGATAAAAATCCCGGGGGGAGGCGCGAGGATCGCTTCTGGCAAGGTGCTTCTTCGAGGTGGCCGGAAACCGCGTGTACAGGTGAAAACGGAAGGTAAGGTGTCCCGAACGGGGTCCCCGCCGGGGAGGTTTTAGGGAAGAGGGTGGAGGATCCGCGGGGGAGGCTGGGGTATCCGGTGACCCGAATACGTCTTGCTGCGGGGCACAATCTCCGAACATCTTCTCCTAGTAATGCTCCATGTGAATTCCTCGAGCCCGACGAGGCCTCCGGTACACCGGTACTACGCCTCGGTACGTCTACGCCCTCGGGGATGTACCCGTAAACGTACTCGTCCTTAAGGATATACCGGTAAATGCACCCCCACAACCCTGAGGTTGCGCCGATGAGTGTACCCGTGTACCCAGGACGTACCTCGACAGGGTAAAAAAAAGAACAGAAAAAAAAAAAGAAGAATGGCCGAGAAAACCACAACTGTGATAATCGTAGCCACGTTGCAAGGCATCGCAGGTGATAACACAATGGATATCGTACATTGAGAGAAAAAAAACATGAAATGCAACATACCAAAGAAATACTCCGATAATTCGACGAATAACTTCGATTAATAAAATATTCTCCTTTTCTCAGCTTCGTAATCAGTATTATCATTCGATGGGATCGATCTGATCGTGGCTCATGTTACAATGTTCTATCTCGCGGCGAAATTATTAATTTTTTTATCCGTGCATAAATCAGGACGTACCTTGAAATGCACCCCCCCGAGTCCTTCGGGACGCACCTGTAATCGTACCTGCGAATCGTGCAGGACGCGTGCAAGGACGTAAACGGAGGCGAACGCGCCAAGTATCCCTCAGGGGAGAATTACTTGACGAGACGACCTACCCTCGGCTCGGATTATTCCTTTTTACTCCGTTTCCCCGTCACCCCCATTCCCCGGTGCATTTTCCATCTCGCCTTTTTTTCCACCTCCCCCCGCCACCCCCTACCCCCCTGCGACGCGTGTTAAGCCTTAATCTAAATTCCGCAGATTCGCCGGAAGCTCCAGGACGAGGTTTCCAAACGAAGATCCGAAGGATCTCCCTAAGGGTGTTCTCTCCTTAGGGGGCGGAATTTCGCGTTATCCCTCCACCCGGAAGCTAATTTCCCTTTCTTCCGGCCCTCGTTAAAAAAAAATTCACTTCCTGAGGGGGGGTAAAAAAAATTCAGTCGCGGGAAAATCCTAATCGTAAAGCGGGGAGGGGGCGACGTCCCGACGTTGATCCAGGAGAAGGGGGGTACGTCGAGTTTACGGTGGACGTCGGGATTAATCTAAAGGCGGAATAAATCGTCGCCTATCTCGACGGGCGGTTAAAAAAAAAAAAGAAAGAAAAACGCTTATCTTCGGCCGCTTCCGGTCCGCGGGCTGACTTCCAAACGAATTTTCCCTTTCCCCGGCTTTGTACCGAGATCCTGGCCCTGCAGGACGTTATCACTCGGTATCGCCGAGCTAAGATTTGGCCCGCGGATGAGCCAACGTGTCCTGATAACCCTGTCGAGGTTGGAGAGATCGGAGCCTCGGAAGGACCTCTCCAGGACCTCCAGGACCTCCAGGACCTCCCCAGGACCTCGAATTGGCCAGGAAGCCGCCCGGAAGAGTAGTCCCGGTCATCGGGATCCCCGGATTCAGCTTTTACTCTCATTCGGAGCAGATTCCTCATCCTCCCTCTCGGGTCTCTTTTTCCGCGGCGACGTCACCAAACCCCCCG
This sequence comes from Orussus abietinus, assembly GCF_000612105.2. Taxonomy (NCBI): domain Eukaryota; kingdom Metazoa; phylum Arthropoda; class Insecta; order Hymenoptera; family Orussidae; genus Orussus; species Orussus abietinus. The sequence continues at coordinate 632,320 of NW_019394237.1, read as the reverse complement.
CTTCCGCCCCCGGGAGGCGAGGCTGGGCCGTAAGGGGGAGTTCCTGGCGCAATCGTCGGATTTACAGCCATAAAGTGGCCTTAATGAGGCCCCCCTTCCCCCTACTTTCNTTTATCTAAAATTGTAATATGAACGTAAACGATCGTCAGTCGATGAGGTCAGAAGGAGTTCCCCGGATGTCTCGAGACGCGTGACCGAGATGACGATGGCCCAGGTCGACCGAGGGCGATCGATCAATCGATCGATATCGAAAAATCCGCGGCGGGTCCCGATTAATCATTTATAATTAATTCCCACTTCGACGACGTAACGCGACCGACGCGATCGCAATTGATCGACCCATCGATCCACCTTGCACCGATAAAAATGCCCATGTAAATTTACACCCTCAATTGTTGGCTATTTCGTTGCAACAATAAATTCCATTTAAAGTACCCTCTCTCTGTGATATCATATTCGGCATCTGAGTTAAGTTAAAGAAACTGATAACGTTACATGTAATTCAAGTAAAAATGCACTAATATATATACAATGTTAGTGTTTGAACATTTTCTAATCTGCAATGCGTAATGTAAATTTACGTTCTCAATTGTTGGCTATTTCGATGCAACTTATTGTTCCTGGAATTTATTATTCCAGTTAATCAGTTAGCTGTGTTTAACGAGTATACTCGTCATGAAAATACACGTTTCAAATAGGTCAACAAAATTAACTGGTTAAATTACCCTCTCTGCGATANNCCCCCCCCCCAGGAATGTCGCGTCCGGGGAGCGGACCGAATGGCAAGGATCTTCTTCAGGGTCTTCATTACGGGCGCATTACAATGCGCGGGGAACCTGGTTCCTCGACGAGCACTTATACGGGGGCGGGGATCTCGCGTCTCCTCTAGATGGATGCTTTGCCTTTTCCCTTTTTTCTCTCCCTCCCCCTTTGTCCCCCCTGTATCCTCCGCCCAAGGAGAAAGTTCTCCTCCCCGGGAAATGGGAAAAGTCCTTCGGGTCCCGGATACGTCGACTTCTCTTCGACTTCGGTAAATAGTTACGAATTCCGCGGATACCTACGGGGTGGGTTTCACTTTGGACCCCCCCCCCCCCCGTTGCCAGAATAATGGGGTTTATTCATGAAGAGGGATTAATACGGAGGGAGGAGAACGCGGAACCCAGGAATATCTCAACGGATACCCGGTTGGATCCGCCGATAACGAATTAATCGATCGTCACTCTAATAATTCCTCTTCGCGATACTCGATTACCCTGAGAAGATAAAAAAAAAAACAATTCATCGAACCAAACGGACAGTCTGTCAATCCCAAGAATAATTTATTTCACTCGAGTCGTCGTAACTCGTCGTAAAAAAAAAAATAATAAACGTTCCATCGAATTTATTCCAATTTTTTACTCCAATTAATACAACATTTTTTCCTTCCCGGTGTACGATTTTTGCGTGCGGAAGAAAAAAGGAAGAAAAAAAAAAAAGGAAATTCGCGGATCTCGCGAATCGATCGCAGTTAATTTCGCCGACGATCTCGAACAATCGGATTAATTCGCGGATTCGCAGGACCGCGGATCCCGGGATTCGGTCGAATTTAACGTGTAAGAGGGAAAGAGAAGGGTTCCTACCCTCCCTCTCTCTCTCCCCGAGTCTCTTTCTTCGCCGATAAATCGGGTATCGGCATTCGGGGCGCGGATTAGCGCCCGATACCCGTCGATTCGATTAACCGATCGGCATCCCCCAGGGGGTCCACCCCGGGATAACCGGGGGGTTCGACTCGTAAAACGCACCCCCCTGCAAAATGCCGCCCCCTGGCAATAATTCGCAGCCGATAATTATCCAGGTGATCGATGGCGTGCTAATGAACAAAAAAAGAAAAAAAAGGGGGGGCGCGGACGATCTGCGACAAATTTTTCGTCGCCTCTCCTGGACCATCCCCGGCGAGCGAGGGATACGGGAAGGAAATAGGGAGGGAGAGAGAGAGAGAAAGTAAGAGGGAAAAAAAAAAATTCAGGGGGAAGGAGAGAGGAAGCGCCCAGCAAGCGACGGAGAAAAGCGCGAGCGGGCACACGGGAAGTTGCAAAACAATGGCGATGGAAAACGAGCTGCAGTGTCGGCTCGACGGGCGACCGAAACACTCCCCGGGCTCTCATGGCCGTGGGGATGAAAAAAAAAAAAAAAAGAAAAGGGAAAAGAGGAAAAAAATGGGAAAAAAATCCCACGGGAAGAGGGAGGTCCCCCATATATCACCGATAGCGCGGGGCGGCTTCCTCCGGTCCCCCCGCGGCCCCCTCCGGGGCGAAATTCAATTATAGAATTCTGAAAGTCCGGTCTTCCCCGGCGTGTCCTCCCGCACCCTGGACCCCGTGTCCCGGGTCCCGCTCTTCAAAGGGGAACACCGATTTCCTCCCGTTAATTCCCCGCTATCAAGCCGGTAAGGGTGCGATCCGCCCGGAGGCCGCGTATAAATTTTTGACCGAACGCGGCCGCGGAATCTCCCCGGAATGGACAATCGCAGCCGGGTCTATTTATTCCTCCCCCCTCTCCCTCCTGCTTTTCATAATGGCGCAATTTTTCGCGAGATACGCTTCCTTTCCTCGTTATGCAAAATGCGGCCCCCGCTCGTAAATCGCGCCCCGGTAAATTACGCACTCCCGAGGACCGGGACCCGATCGACCTCCGTCCACTTTGAAAATTAGTTAACACGAACAATTGGATCATCCTTGGCATGTAAGCCGTTGCCCGAGTCATACACAATTGAAGGAGACAATTATCCCGTTGAGATGGCAAAACACGTCATCAGACCAATTTTTAAAGACGTCATCGATCGCAGGATTTCGTTGCAGCGACGAGAGAAAAAAAAAAATATAGTTAGTTGTCCCAAAGAAGCATTGTTACGAAAAATAAAGATCCTCAGTCAAACGGAATACGTCCAAAGAATTGTCGGAAGGAGCGAAGACGAACCGTTTTAAATCGACTGTGTAATTTTTTTCTTTTCTCGGCTAAATAATTCTTTCCCGCAATTATACACGATTCAGGTACCGATATANATCCCGACCCCCCGGGGAATCGACTCCTCGAAAATCGATCGGGTAATTTTTTTTTTTCTCGGCTAAATAATTCTTTCCTGCAATTGTACATGATTCAGGTACCGATATACATATATATGAATTTCTGTCAACCAATTATTTTTCTCCCGGTGAATTTAAATCGCGACCCCCCGGGGTATCGCCTCCTCGAGCCTCGTCGCCGTCCTGGAGGAATCTCCGCGGCTAATCGGCGCAAATCCTCCCCTGGCACCGAAACTGTAAAACCGCGACTTAGTGTCCGCTAAATAACGAGTAAATGTCGAGGGGGAATGAGGGGGGGGGGAGCATTAAATTAAACCGTGCTCGCAGGTGCGTCCAGAGCGTAATTCGCGGATACGCCTCGGCGTATTCCCCGTAACCAGGGGACCGGGTCGGCCCGGGGGGGAAGACGGGGTGTAACAACGGCCATTTCTGCACCCTGGCCACATTATGGAGGACTGCACGGCTACGTCTGTATTCCATTATGTAACGGGCCATTGTGCCCTGCAATCCCGCCACTAGGAAATGCCTTTGGGTGCTATACCGTGCCGAGAGCTTCCGGCCACGGTCCGCGGTCCTGGCCGCGGATAATTAAAGGAAACGGCCGCACCCGGAATTATTAATGTGAAATGCACAGACAGGGAGAGAGACAACGAGAAGTCGCGTCCTCGAGGAGGCGACGGAGCCCGGTCGGAGACCCCCCCCAAGACTCCAGGACTCCGATTTTTCCTCCCTCGACCCCGAGACAAAAAGAAAAAAGTCTTCACGGTACGCTGTTAAATAGGAAGTATTATAATTCATTACTAGTAATATATTAGGAATTTAGTACACGCGTGTAATGAATTTATAATATGTGTCATTGATTACTGTTGGTCGGTACTTGATATTAAACGTTCTTTTCTTTTTGGCTAACAAACAAATTTCACGTATGTTCCGGACACCTTCGAGGACGATTTTTAGAGACGATCCTACCTTAAACGCCGCGAAAACATTTTTTTTTTTTGCAATTATCGTGGTATTGAACCCAGAAATCACGGAAATGTAGCAAGCGCGTTGTCCATAATGTTACCGTAGTTTTCTATTGATTGTAAGGGATTTCTTTTGAATATTATTTAAATATTTCGCGGACTCAAGAGTCTCGCTAGAATGCTTGGTACCAGAGACATTTCATTAATTCACTGAAATTCATTAATTTACTCGGAATCCTGAGAATTTATCGGAGTTAGATAATTATCCTTGGAATTACCTGAGAATGTATCATATCTAATTTTTCGAGGAATTAATAATTTCTCAGGGTATTTTAATGTTTCAAGGGCTTACATTGTATAATTAATTTTTTGTCTACTTGTACCGGATTGTATTGTTAATTTAATCCGGGATTAACCACCCTGGTCCTTCAATTTCCGTTGATCGGTTCCGAATCCTGTTTATCTCTATTATTTCTAATTTCTCAGAGTATTTTAATGTTTCAAGGGCTTACATTGTATAATTAATTTTTTGTCTACTTGTACCGGATTGTATTGTTAATTTAATCCGAGGTTGGTAACCCTGGTCCTTCGGTATCCGAGAGACTTTTCCTGTGATCGGTCCCGAATCCTGTTCATCGCGGTCGAGTGCCCGTTCCTCGAGAGTTCCACCTCGGAACCGGAAACGCCTCTACCGGAAACTCATCCACCAGGTGAGGGGTACACCCCCTTTTTCGAATTGTCCAAGCCTCTCGGAAGGGACTTTCGCTATTGTAAAATGGACCCGTCTCTCCCCGTTCGCTCCTTCCGTGGGAATAATTGGCGAACGGTGCACTCGCGATAAAGCCGCGTTTTATCAGTGGGGTCCCCGGAGTCGGTCAATCCGGCGGCTAGAGGAGGATAGTCGGGTTTTATTGCGGGCGGAATTCCCGAGGGATAGGAAGAAGGCTGGAGGCTCTCCTTCTGGGCCAGGGGGTGTCTGCCCATCGAGTAAATTGATTCGTTTCGAGGAGGATCCAGTCTTCCCTCCGCTTTATCTTTTCGCAATGTTTCTTTTTCTCCCTTCATTTTTTCCCCCCCGTCTCTCTCATCCCGGGATGCGGTATTTATTCCGGCCGGATGTATATTTATTAACATCGGGTAAATCCGCGGGGGTGCGTGCACCACTTCGCCGGGGCGAGAGAGGGCCTCGGATCGACGAGGGGCACTGCAGAGCCGGAGGGAAAGAGAGGGCGAGATGCGCCCACCGTGGGTGGAAGAGAGAGGACGAGACGCGACCGCCCGCGAGTGTAGGAGAGAGGACCAGACGCGGACTTCGCAGGTGGGAAAGAGAGGGCGAGACGGGGACGCCGTAAGTACGAGAGAGAGGTCCGAGGCGAACGAGACGCAGCCGCGTCGGCCCGGCCCGTGAGGGGAGTAACGAAAGTCCAGAGTGACGAGGGGGGGGCGGTGAAAGAGCGAAAAAGGGCGAGAGAAAGAGCGATACCGAGAGAGACGGAGAGAGAAAGGCATCCCCAGGAGTGGGAGCCGAAGGGAGGGAGCCAGATCGATAAGCATTAGCGACAAGTTCACGAGCACAAAATCCATCCGCGTGCGGAACTACCCTTGTTTCACCCTTTTCGTCCGGGCCCTCTCTTTTCCTCCCTCCCTCTCCCTTCCCGTTTAACCCTTTCTCCGCGATCCTCCGTCCCCCTCCCTCCGGTGGTACTCGCTTTGCACCCTCCTTGTCGCGTACTCTCGGGGAACCCGGGCATTGTGTCCCGAGCGACAAAACCCGACCTTCCTGTCGGGAGAGGGTAAGAACGGGATAGGGAGAGACAGAGTCGCAAAAACCAGCCCCGAGGAAGAAAAAAAGAAGAAGAACCCATTAAAAACACTTATTATTTTTTTTTTCTTTTTTTTTTTTTTTTTTCTTAACACTATCAAAGAAAATTTATTCCTCTCATTTCGAAGAATAATTATCTGTCAAGTGAACCCGAGTATAATTCGCCGCGGCGTTTCCTCGGAATTATGCCGATTTATTTCACTCTACCCGGGATTAATAATTATACACCAAGTGTAGGAAATATTTCCCATTGGCACTATCCGAAGAAACGTCTCCCCGGGTCGGTGCAAAATTTCCTCATTTCTCAGGGTTATCCTTTTAACCTCTCCGGGCTCATGCACTTTTTCTCCTCTCCTCGGGGTGGAAGGGCGCCCCTCATGTGCGACCATTGGAGGATTTTCGCCCTCCCTATCCGTTGTCCTTTTTCTCCCGATTTCCGGAGGAATCATCGACGAGGGGAGGGAGAGGAGTCCCGGGGGAAAGTTCCCCACCTAATGGTAAGAAAGTTCGGGGATTCCGTCGTAGGAGTCTCCCGAGGGACTTATCGGAGATCCTCTCGTTCTCGACGGTGCTCCCGGTTATTAAGAGGGATCTGTTTTTCCTCGGAGAGGGGGGGGCCCGGGGGTAGCTATCGGAAAAACGGGGAAAACGGGGAAAACCGAGCGGAACGATGCCCCGACCTCCTGCGGAATGTGTAAATGGATTCTCGAACTAATTTCAACGAAAGGGACCGCGGGAGGCTGCGAAGGACGAGGAGAGGAAGAGGGTGCGAATTTTCCGAAGGCACTTCTCGCCTCCCTACCCCCCACCGGGATAACTCTTCCCTCTCGAGGACCCTCTCGCACCCGGAGGGGATCCGATAAGGTGAAAATACTGGATACGAGGCGCGTCCCGGGTGCGTCAGAAATTCCTAGTTTCTGGATCGAGCCGACCTATCGAGCACGGTTGATCGAACGGCGTGAAAAGAAAAATTGGGAAGAAGACGCTGCTCGACGGAAAGAGGAAGAAGGAGAAGAAGAAGAACACTTTATTACGGCCCAAGTGCTCGGCTCCATGTGGACCAGACAGTATACAGGTGTCGCGTGATGGCACACGCGTTCCCATCGTACATAATAATCATATTCATGTATATATACCAAATATATATACACAGCAAAAAGTCAAAATATTGATATAACTATTCTCCAAACAAGGTGCACCGAATAATTTCGAGCTTTAACCCTGTATCATGGGGATCCTAATGAAGGACCTGAAACTCGGGAAGATTTCATATCTCGAGAGAAATGTATTTATCCGAGAGAAGAACCAAAGGAAAAGATATACTTTTTATCAGGAATGACCAGGTCCCATTGCCGCTCGAGCCCGCTCGCGGGTGGGTTACCCGTAGGTACTGTGAAGGAGGAAAAGAGAGAGAGCCATACCGCGGGCAGGGCGCGCGACAAGGACGCGACGACGGGCGCCACTTGGATCGGGAGTTTGGGGGTCTGCAGTCATCAATTTTAATCTATGCGCAGCCCAAGGGGGATGAATTCGCCTCCACCCTGCGAGCCTCTTCCCGGAAACGTTTGTATTCATAAGGAAGCCGATGGGATGGATCGGCCCGTTAATTCCCGGGGAAAAAGGGGGCCAAAGGATCGCCGCGAAATTCTTCGGGATCCATTCCATCGATCCGTCATCGTCGTCAAGAGGAAGGAAATTCGGAATTAGTTTAAGGAAAAAAAAAAAAAATAATACCGTCCCGCGATTTCACCCTCCGATAGGGATATCGATTCGGGGCCATTTAAAAGCGGCCCTTCGAGTCCCGGTATCAACTGATCGGATCTTCGCCTGCGGNTCCCCCCGCGCGATGTTCGATCTCTCCCCCCGAGGTCAGTTATTAATCGCTTTCCGTTTCTTCCGGCCGTAGGATCCGGGTCGCCTCGTTTCTCCGTCCCCATCCTCGTTGCGGTTTTCCGCCGCGGTCAAACGTGCGGAAAAATAAATAACGGGGGCCCCTTCGCGGCTTGTCCGCGGTTTTCCGCGGACGCGGTCCAGGTCCTCGACCCTTCAAAGGGCGAGACAAGAGGGCTCGAGACTCGCACGCAAGTCGCCCCTCGAGGAAGGGTGCGGACCATTGTCGGGGCTAAATTGCCTCTAAAATCTTCAGGAGATTCCCCACCCGGCGTACCCTGACCCCTAACGAATTGACCCAAGGCAAATCGAGCCGACTCCGCGTCGACTCGTTCCCCGGAAAAAAAAAAGAAAAAAAATCGAAATTCAATTCCGAATAAATGTTGCATTCAATTCATTCGAGTTTGAGTACTCTCGGAATTGACGTGATATTACTTTGGTACTCGTTGCAAGGAAAAATCGAAATTCAACAATTCCTATTACATGTTGCATTCAATTCATTCGAGTTTGAGTACTCTCGGAATTGACGTGATATTACATGGGTACTCGTTACAAGGAAAAGCGAAATTCAGCAATTCCTATTACATGTTGCATTCAATTTATTTCAGTTTGAGTACTCTTGGAATTGGCGTCATATTACTTTGACACTCTTTGCGAGGAAAAATCGAAATTCCGCAATTCCGAATACATGTTGCATTCAATTTATTTGACTTTGAGTACTCTTGGAATTGACATGATATTACTTTGGTACTCGTTGCAAGGAAAAATCGAAATTCGGCAATTCCGAATACATGTTGCATTCAATTTATTCGAATTTGAGTACTCTTGGAATTGCCATGATATTACTTTGGCACTCGT